>NC_092659.1:5013153-5370653 GCF_032118995.1 Asterias amurensis | reverse complement strand
TTGTTGTTGTTGTTGTTGTTGTTGTTGTTGTTGTTGTTGTTGTTGTTGTTGTTGTTGTTGTTGTTGTTGTTGTTGTTGTTGTTGTTGTTGTTGTTGTTGTTGTTGTTGTTGTTGTTGTTGTTGTTGTTGTTGTTGTTGTTGTTGTTGTTGTTGTTGTTGTTGTTGTTGTTGTTGTTGTTGTTGTTGTTGTTGTTGTTGTTGTTGTTGTTGTTGTTGTTGTTGTTGTTGTTGTTGTTGTTGTTGTTGTTGTTGTTGTTGTTGTTGTTGTTGTTGTTGTTGTTGTTGTTGTTGTTGTTGTTGTTGTTGTTGTTGTTGTTGTTGTTGTTGTTGTTGTTGTTGTTGTTGTTGTTGTTGTTGTTGTTGTTGTTGTTGTTGTTGTTGTTGTTGTTGTTGTTGTTGTTGTTGTTGTTGTTGTTGTTGTTGTTGTTGTTGTTGTTGTTGTTGTTGTTGTTGTTGTTGTTGTTGTTGTTGTTGTTGTTGTTGTTGTTGTTGTTGTTGTTGTTGTTGTTGTTGTTGTTGTTGTTGTTGTTGTTGTTGTTGTTGTTGTTGTTGTTGTTGTTGTTGTTGTTGTTGTTGTTGTTGTTGTTGTTGTTGTTGTTGTTGTTGTTGTTGTTGTTGTTGTTGTTGTTGTTGTTGTTGTTGTTGTTGTTGTTGTTGTTGTTGTTGTTGTTGTTGTTGTTGTTGTTGTTGTTGTTGTTGTTGTTGTTGTTGTTGTTGTTGTTGTTGTTGTTGTTGTTGTTGTTGTTGTTGTTGTTGTTGTTGTTGTTGTTGTTGTTGTTGTTGTTGTTGTTGTTGTTGTTGTTGTTGTTGTTGTTGTTGTTGTTGTTGTTGTTGTTGTTGTTGTTGTTGTTGTTGTTGTTGTTGTTGTTGTTGTTGTTGTTGTTGTTGTTGTTGTTGTTGTTGTTGTTGTTGTTGTTGTTGTTGTTGTTGTTGTTGTTGTTGTTGTTGTTGTTGTTGTTGTTGTTGTTGTTGTTGTTGTTGTTGTTGTTGTTGTTGTTGTTGTTGTTGTTGTTGTTGTTGTTGTTGTTGTTGTTGTTGTTGTTGTTGTTGTTGTTGTTGTTGTTGTTGTTGTTGTTGTTGTTGTTGTTGTTGTTGTTGTTGTTGTTGTTGTTGTTGTTGTTGTTGTTGTTGTTGTTGTTGTTGTTGTTGTTGTTGTTGTTGTTGTTGTTGTTGTTGTTGTTGTTGTTGTTGTTGTTGTTGTTGTTGTTGTTGTTGTTGTTGTTGTTGTTGTTGTTGTTGTTGTTGTTGTTGTTGTTGTTGTTGTTGTTGTTGTTGTTGTTGTTGTTGTTGTTGTTGTTGTTGTTGTTGTTGTTGTTGTTGTTGTTGTTGTTGTTGTTGTTGTTGTTGTTGTTGTTGTTGTTGTTGTTGTTGTTGTTGTTGTTGTTGTTGTTGTTGTTGTTGTTGTTGTTGTTGTTGTTGTTGTTGTTGTTATTATTATACATGTACTCAGAATGATGGGCGGTCTGACTGGAGCTACGATTGCAACGAGACAGGTCACGAGGGTCACCATGAATCGTCATACAATGCCCGGATGTCAACGGACAATGATGGCATCATCGTCTTCACCAAAACCAGACGAACACACCCGATACCGTACGGGAAATCCATGCATCAAAAGGTATGATCGGGTGCAGTTTGACAGTCAGGTGAGGGGCGACCTCTGTCGATCTGCAAAGTCAGAATGAATTCAGGAGTATTTTTTTAAACCGTCCATTTCGTCCCTTTTTTATACGTTCTGAGGTTGTATTAACAGTTGAATGATACGGTTGTTGTTGATGTTTTGTTTTTGTTATTTGGTGGGTTGTTCTTTTTTGGGGGGTGGGGGGGGGGGGCGGGGGTCGTGCAACCAAACCATACTTCAACCGTTTTTAAACCCAACCGCTCAAAGTTCTGCAATTCTTTAAGACCTACAAGATAATTCACAACTGAGACAAGTGAACAAAACACTTTGTTGGATGTTCATGTGTAACACCCAACAGCACAAATTGGCACCAGCCAATCACCATAGGACGGATAGTAAACGAGAAGAAATGTTCGGTTTAAGATGTGGTAGGAAAACCCAAATAGGGAATCACCTACGTTATCAGGAAGGGTTCACAGAGGTGAAAGGCAGGGATTTAAAAACCACGACACAATATATATAGGAGGAAAACCACAATAGTTAAAACCCACGTATCAGGGGGAATCAGGTAGGGACTGAAAACCCAACCCACATGTAAGACTCCAGTTTCAGGCGGAATTCGAACCCGGGCCCAAAAATACCACTTAGCCAACCTGCCTGGTCCCCAGTTATTTGGAATCGTTGCTCTCTAAATGTAAACGAGTGAAAAACACCACTCTTTATATTTCACTCTTTTAGAGGGGTTTCACATCACTCAAAAAGATGCAAACTTCAATCTAAAAGAGTGGAAGACCTCTCGGAAAAGAGTTGTCCTTCATATGGCTCTTCAAAAGGTGCTTTTTCACTCTTTTACATTAAGAGAGTGGTTATTGCTTCACTGTGTCAATGTATTTGGGTTTTACAGGAGATTCATTATCACCCCGGTATGAAGCTACCAACTCTCGTCAAGATTATGGATCACTACGAGGCACCAAGAGAGTCAACAAAAGAGTAAGTCAAATACAATTGTTAGCGGGGAAACATGCCCTGGGAAAACAGACCTTGAAAACAATAATCTTTGTAGGAAACGTTTATTATGCACATTGCCGTCACTCATATACTAATAGAGTCTCTACATAGTCAATCAAAACATTTCTACTTGGGGATATCAGATAAAATATTCTTTATTAGTTTAAACTATTTCTGTGACGTCACTCTTTTGATGAAAGTGTAGATTATTTTTTTGCGAATTTACACTTAACTTTATGTTTACATAATTGTAAACTGATCAAAACATGGTGCTCGGTAATGTTGCAAGTACTATAATGTGCTTATAAAATTGGCAAAATAGAAATGTAACCAAACGTCGTTTGTCAAGTACAAAGTTTCGGGAAAATATTTAAAGGCAGTGGACACTATTGGTAATTACTCAAAATAATAATTAGCATAAAACCTTACTTGGTAACGAGTAATGGGGAGAGGTTAATGGTATAAAACATTGTTAGAAACGGCTCCATCTGAAGTGCCATAGTTTTTGAGAAAGAAGTAATTTTCCACGAATGTGATTTCGAGACCTCAGATTTAGAACTTGAGGTCTCGAAATCAACCATCTAAACACACACAACTTCGTGTGACAAGGGTGGTTTTGTCTTCCATTATTATCTCGCAAGTTCGATGGCCGATTGAGCTCAAATTTTCAAATGTTTGTTATTTTGTGCAAATGTTGAGATACACCAACTGTGAAGGCTAGTCTTTGACAATAACCAATAGTGTCCAGAGTCTCTTAATGTGCTTGTAAGATTGGCACAATAGAAATGTAACCAAACGTCGTTTGCCAAAGTTCAAAGTTTCGGGAAAATAGTTAAGTCTGAGAATAGACAATTTTATCGTTTCTTTTTTTTCTGTCTTCAGGTTTCAGGATCAGTTTAAGGAGAGTACAGACAAACAAGGGTTCGGTAAGTCTTTGAAATTTGTAGGCTTTTATTTTTCTTGCAACTTGTTTTTTTTATGTAGATTTATGTGATTTAGCCCCTTCGTCTTTTTATTAGACTTTCCAGAGATGCGAACTGTTTCAGATGGTCAGCTGACATTCGTGCGTGAGATTTACTCCCCTTCTCTGGCTCCGCCCACTGATGGGGATCTTGTTACAGATACAATTCACATGAAGAAGGTAAAGTCTTATGCAAAACTGAATCCAAAATAGTTGAACAATTTAGAACTAATTTGTATAATAAAATATGTAGAAATGTTGCAAAAAGCAACTTGGCAAAAGGCTTCAGTGTCAATTAGTGGACCTCATTGGGTTATTTTTGGTTTTAAGTTCGTACCATACCTTCTGTAAAAAAATCATTTTAATACTTTTAAACTATTTCGGTGACGTCACTATACTAAAAGTGAAAATCGTTACAAACTTA
Source organism: Asterias amurensis (assembly GCF_032118995.1). Lineage (NCBI taxonomy): Eukaryota > Metazoa > Echinodermata > Asteroidea > Forcipulatida > Asteriidae > Asterias > Asterias amurensis. The sequence continues at coordinate 5,366,639 of NC_092659.1, read as the reverse complement.
AATGATACTTCAACTTAAATTTATTGCTCTTTTAAATTGAAAGATATTCAACACAATGTGCAAAACATAGCTGAACACATTATTTTAACATCATTTCAGTTTCCAAAAACAATTTCCAGTTAGTTAATTTCAAAGACATACTGATTAAACCATGGTTCTCGGTAATGTTGCAAGTATTTATAGCAATTGTCGTTTTACAAAGTACAAAGTTTTTAAAATAAAAAATTATTGTAAAAGTCGGCTCGTACATTCATCCAAGAATCCTATTACTCGTCCATTCTCCTTAATACATACCGAACCCCACCATGACTGTATTAATTTGTTCTTCATAAACCATTCTCATTAGTATTTTATCCAGTTGAATTACCCCTATTTGTTGTCACTTGTTTACTATTCTGTGTCGATGCAGTTATTAAACGGACAACACCTCATTGATGACATTACAACACTGAAGGAGTTGGTGTCTGGTAACCTGACGTGCATGAGGAACGCGCCACTGAAAGGTATTATTTTGAATTATGAACCCAACTCCCCACATGTTGTCTTTGTTCAACCCAAAATTACACACAAAAAAAACCAGTCAGTTTCCTTTGTGGTTTCTTACTTCAAGTTTCAAGTTTCTTTATTAGTATTTGATATTTACAAATACATACATTAGCAAATATGACTACAATCTACAAATAGAAAGTGCGGATATCCAAGTTAAATTTACAAAGATACTGCAGGGTAGCCCATTGAGAAGCAGCGCTTCTAGGCATGGGCCCTCGACAGGCCTGGTCAATTAGCATGCTTTATACAAAGAATATCATTCTTAAAAACAGTAGACATCACATGTCTATCTATCTATCTATCTAGTCTATGCCGCGCAGAAGGAAGGCCTCTTCATAACCATCCCAACTTGATCTGTCTTGTGCTTTAATTGTCGCATCCATATGATACTTCCTAATTTTCTGACGTCGTCCATACAACGCCTACTTGGTCCTGCCTCTTCGTTAATAATTCATTAATATTAAAGCCATTGGACCCTTTCGGTAAACAGTATTGTCCAAGGCCCACACTTCGTGTATCACAACTTCTATATCAAATAACAAACCTGTGAAAATTTAGGCTCAATCGGTCATCGGAGTCGGGAGAAAATCACGGGAAAACCCACCCTTGTATCCACGCGTTTCGCCGTGTCATGACATGTGTTAAAAATAAATCCGTAATTCTCGCTATCGAGAATTGATATTGTTTTCCTCTTTTCTCAAAAAGCGAAGCATTTCATTGAATAATATTTCAAGAGAACAGAAATCTTTCACCACTACCTTCTGTAAACCCTGTAAGTTATTTGTAAATCTGTGAACTTTTTGTTTCTGTACCGAAAGGGTCCAATGGCTTTCATACTCATTAAGATTTATGTTAAAAAATCATCATTGATTAATTATTGTTTTATAACAGGGTCACACGAGAGGAGTCATTGCTTTCAGGATCTCGTGCATACCATGCAGTATAACATCGATGAACGGAAACTTGCTGAGATTGTCAAACCTTTGTATCAACTTCCACTATCCAGGTAAATTTACATAATCTACAATTAATACATTGACAGTAAAGCTAGTTTGATATAAGTCTGTACAACGAACATCGATACTGCTTTTACCCGACTGTCTGTGAATACATCGTTGAATGATTTTGAATGCCCTTATAGTTGGGTTTTAGTTTTGTACTGATGGGAAATGTTGGCGACATTGCACGGTGCTGCTGCCGAAAGTTGAATATTTAGAAGCGATGCTAGATTCCAAACACAAGTTAATTTTGCAAATTAATTTTACATTTAACGGACGTCCAATAATAGCAAAGGACATACATATTTTGTTTTGGGTTGTTTGTTTTGGGTTTTTTTTGGGGGGGGGGTATATGAAAAGTAGCATATTTTATGAATTATATTCAATTTGCAGTATACAACCATTTACTTTGCTGTTCTTTAGAACTGGTTGTCTCTGTTCCTATATGCCCTGCTGTTTCCTCTCCCAGCCCATTTCATGTCTTACCCAATCTACACTCATCTCCAGCTCTCATTTATTCTTCACATGTTCCTTGTTGCATCCAAACCTTCTGTCACTCATCTTTATTCAACACCAGTGCTTTAGTTTTGCGGCTAATATTGTTTATGTACTTTGTGAGATGGCCAAAAAGATGATAATAATAATATTTTATTCTGCAGCCTGAAGCAGGTTTTGAGAGACCACTTATTAGGTCTTTAAACACATATTTCGTTTTCTTTTAGACGCCATCGTGACAAGGAAGACAGGCTCAATATGTTAGATGCTGTAACCGCGTTGGAAACCGACTTCTCACAGTCTCTCCTGGCTGATCTCATCCTCCTGTCTCCAAAACCAAATAAAGACCTTGTGGAGAGACTACTCATCGCGTCTGCCGGATTCACTCGAGCTATATCAAAGGTATAGTACGCTTCATCTGATAGTCTGTCCTCAAGGCGATTTGTTTCTATTTTGGACCATTGGCAGCGAACTGAATGGAAAAATCTTTCATTTTCACAAAGTCAGCTCAAAGTATATTTTGCACAATAAAACATCCCGCTGCCATACATGATTGTGTGCAGCTAGTAGACCGAAAACATATTTTCGTTAATAACTTGATCAGTTTTTAGCAAAATCAAAAGAAACCCCTTTCAGTTCAGACAGACCCGAACGATATGGTATAGGACCCTTTAGACAGACTAATAGATTCGGATACCTCCGGTTAGAAAACACTATCTACATCTATGCTTCTGCACACAAACAAACTGCAGTTTTACAGTGTACTCGGTGGTGTACGAATAAAACTTTTTAAAAGAATAATATTTGTTACATTTTGTTTTCCATATTGTGTCTTCAACATCTGGGAAACAGACAAGTTAGCAACATTTCTGTAATGCTTGTATTCTTTTCACAAGTTATAAGGAGTGTCCACTTTTCATGTTTTACCCTTAAATTATATTCCTTTAACCCTTAAATGATATTCCTCATCCACAGCATTATCTAGAAATATTGGAGGATATTGTTTTCAACCCTCAAGTCTTTCCAGGTGAGCCATTCTTGTTCATTCAGGGGTTCCTTCGTATTATTTAAACAAAAAAATAAACTACAGTATGTCTTCGCTCTACTTTTAAGCGTTTGGGGGTTTTTTGTAGGACACAAACACAATTACCAGAGATTTAAATTAAACTGTTTACACGGTTTGAAGATAATGATGGTAGAAAGCTTCCCATAAAATGTCACTTGCTAAGGTGTTGTAGTTTTTTGAGAAATCAGTAAAACAAAGTCACGAAAATAATTTGTTTCTCGGGAGACACAGTACAACTGATTTATCAGTTATTGTATTAATTACGCGACTATAATAACGTTCGTTTCGGGCGGGCCCGGGCTACATTTAGGGCTCGGGCTACATTATGGTGCCGCACAGGCGGGAGACGAAAATTATTACAGCGTGTATAACGTCCACGAAATTGAATTAACGCGACTCTCCTGAAAACATCGCTAAGTAATTTTCCCTTTCTCCTCAAAAGTTTTATGTCTAATGAAGCTAAACATTCTACTGGTAAATTATGTTACATACATCTTAATTCAGAGTGAATAAGAATCCATGGCCAACAAGCTAATATACAAAAGGTATCAGAAAACCCTCTAAATCTTTTTGCTTTTAAAATAAAGTAAACAAATAAAGTACACCTCAATTTTGCTTATCAAGAAGCATCTTAGTCTCGGTTCATTATGATTCGTTTCAGAGCCATTACGTGACCCGGAGATACAGCGAGTTGCTGTGATGGTACTCGGTGCCATAGCTGGTAACCTTTGGACTGCTGGATACAAATCCCAAGCTGAGGCGATCGTTGTGAAGATTGAGGACAAACTTGGTGTTCACGGTTGGTTTAGTTTGTTTACTATTTTGTTTAGATGGTTTTCCCGTCAAGGGACCTCGGCAAACTCCCACTAGGGGATTACAAAAATCAAGCTGGCGACAGCCAATATCTCTCATTGTTTAACGTCTATATGATTATGAATTGCACAATATCAAGAAATTGCTATACTTTTTACATTTATCCTGCTCACTGCTACTTAAAGGCACTGGACACTATTGGTAATAACTCAAAATAATTATGTTAGCATAAAACCTTACTTGGTAACAAGTAATGGGGAGCTATTGATAGTATAAAACATTGTGAGAAACGGATCCCTCTGAAGAAACGCAAGTTTTGAAAAAGAAGTAATTTTCTACTAATTTGATTAGATTTAGAGGTCTCGAAATCAAGCATCTGAAAGCACAGGTTTGTTATGCTGTGCATATGTTGAGAGACACCAAGTGAGGAGCTGGTTTTTGACAAATACCAATAGTGTCCAGTGTATTTAATGTTATTTGTTGCTTTACTATAGTTACATTGGATTGTACTTTTTTCATGGAACTATGGCAATTACACATGCAATGTGTATTTCAATTGAATTGAACTTAAATTAACAGATGTTCAATAATTAATTGCACCTTGTTTGAATCACTAGATCCATGGAGATACAGCAATACTGTCACAAATCTTTCTGCGGACGAACGGGACGAATTCCACCACAACACGGTAGCATGTATTGAAGCTCTCGGCAATGCTGCCCTCCATCGTTCCTTTCCACACATCCATAGTTACACCAACTCGACCACCACCCATCCTCTGCTGAAAAGAGCTGGTTTACACTCTATGAGAGACTACCACCACGACAAAGTAAAGGAGCTTATTAAACTAAATAAAGAAAAACATGTTTAGCGTCCTGCCAATGTTTTCAAAATGGCCGCCCGACACAATTTTAAAGACAATCGGCTGGCCTTTTGCTCAACAAAAAACAATTTGTATGAGATTGTCAAAGGGTCTGAGTGCTCTTTGTAGGACACAAAACGTAATGTCCACATAATTAACATTAAACTTACACGGTTTGAATATAGTGATGGTAGAAAGCTTCCCTTAAAATATTACTTGCTGGGGTGCTGTAATTTTTGAGAAATGGAGTTTTACATACTCAGATAATGTTCGTCTCCTGAGACGAATTTGTTTTCGTGACTTGTTTTACTCACTTCTCAAAAACTACAGCACCTCAGCAAGTAATAGTTTCAGGTAAGCTTTCTACTATCATTATCTGCAAACGGTGTAATGATGTAAAAATTGTGTTTTTTGTTACAAAAAGTAGGCCTACCAAAATCCTTTAAATGTAAGTCTCACCCTTTTGAATACAATGTTTTGGTTTCCTTTGCAGGCTGCAGGTATCCTGCTCAAGTCGGCCCTGGATGAAGATGAAGACGAACATGTTCGATATGAGGCATCATTGCTTTACAAAGATCATCCAAACGGTGTCTACAAACATGCCTCAAAGTTTGTCAATCCAGAAGAGTAAGTAGGATTTTACTTCATGAGTTTAAAGGCACTGGACGCTATTGGTAATTACACGAAATATAGTTATTAGCATAAAACCTTTTTTGGTAACGAGAAATGGAGAGAGTTTGATACTATAAAACATTGGGGGAAACGGTTCCCTCTGAAGTGACATAGTTTTCGAGAAAGAAGTAATTTTCCACGAATTTGATTTCGAGACCTCGGAATTAGATTTTGAGGTCTCGAAATCAAGCTTCTAAAAGCACACAACTTCGTGCATGCAACAAGGGTGTTTTTTTCTTTCGTTATTATCTCGCAACTTCGAGATAATAGGTTTGTTATTATGCATAATTATGTTGAGATACACCAAGTGAGAAGACTAGTCTTTGACAATTACTAAATGTGTCAACTGTTTTTAAAAGGTAATAAGTTGTACGCTCAGTGTTTCATTCGTCATCATCGTTTTCAATATACTGTGCAGAAACTGGAGTATACTCGCACTTGGTTTAAACTAGCAGGTGCAGACAAAACTCAATGCATACAAAGATCAGCATGTGAAAGTAAATGCAGTCATTTATGTTAATATTTTGTGTGAGGTATTAGTAATTTAGGTGAAGTGTTTTCTGAAGTATCTGCTCAAGTAAGTTTAATATTAATTACTTTTGAAAATGTGTATGCAGTTATCCTTTGGGAATCGCTTACACATTTTCGTGGAAAGAACATAGTTGTTGGGTGTTGTAACACCATTTTTTATTATGAAGTGGAATAACAAAGTATATTTGGTTTGCGGTAACACCATGTGTGTATCTACTTGCCAGGTAGAGCTGTTCTTAGGGAACTGTCTTGCTTTATTCTACTACCGTGGAGTAGCTAGTCAGAGGTTCGGGAGACTTCTCAGTACTGAAAAGAACTGTCCTGCTTTTGACTGTTACCAGGACGGATGGTATAGAAATTAGACTGGACTACTACTTTAGCTTATAGGATTGGAATAACAAAAATGGTTCCGGTGTTCCTCCGTAGTGTTGACATTGATGTTGATCTTCCTTTCCTAGATATATGGACTCCAGCAACTCGTCCGAGTTGATGTCCACCGAGGGAGCGAGTTCCCCTTCCAGACGGCGAGTACGTCGTGGATTCTGGGAGGGGATTGAGTTCCACTTGGCCAGCCCAGCCTATCAGTGGAAGAAGCTAATCGGAAGCCCCGATACCGGATCTGAGTTTGGGTTTACTATCAGAAATGCACTCGACATCAAAATAGGTGAGGCTGATTAATAATTGAGTCCCTCCATAAAAGAAGTACACAAGTACAAGTCAGATAATTATAACCTATCCCGCATAAACACAAACAAATGCAAACGGAAACGGGCTAATTTCATTAAACCTGTAAGCACAAAAATTTGCTAAGCATGAAATTTTTTCCTTGGTAAAAAACAGGATTACCAACCAAATTTTCATTTGTTGCAAATTGCTTGATACTGGTGATCAGCTGTTGTTTGCCCAATCCTGAAAATCACGTGGAAATTAGGTTGGTAATCCTGTTTTTACCAAGGAAGAAATTTCATGCTAAGCAAATTTTTTGTGCTGACAGGCTTTATGAAATTGGGCACTGTTGAAAACCGTGCGATGGCCTCATTGAAGATTACCTATCAGGGACACTTTTGGACAAACATGGACCCAAAGTGCTTCCTCTCTTTTCCGAACTTCTTGACAAAATTGAAAATAACTTTGCCACATTTTTAAAGTTCATTCACGCAGTGCCACTGAGTAATTGCCAAAAGTGGGCATTCTTTTACGTATGGGGCGATCTTGGGTCAAAACTGTGGGGGGGGGGGGGGGGGGGGTTATAAGTAAAAAATAAATAATTATGATATACACACTGTTTCGGTCACCTTTGGGCCGATATTAATCAAGTTTGTAAAACAAAGGTTATATTGCATAAGCATACAAGAGGCTTCCCGTATCAGTAAGCAAAAACGTTACACCTGCAGTATTTTTTATTACTATACCTTTTGATATTTTTCAGCTCCTCTCAGCGGCCATCTTCGTTTAGACATTCTGGACGAGGCTTATGCAACGGTACTAGTTGGACTTGTGGATACGAAACTAGATATCGCAAGAGCACGCTTCTGTTTCAACGGGCACATTGAGTACAATTTGAATATTCTACAGGTAAGCCTACGCTTTGAAATATGCTTCTTAAAAGCAGTGGACACTATTGGTAAATACTCAAAATAGTTATTAGCATAAAACCTTATTTGGTAACGAGTTATGGGGAGTTGTTGATAGTATAAAACATTGTGAAACGGCTCTCTCTGAGTAACGTAGTTTTCGAGAGAGAAGTAATTTTCCACGAATTTGATTTCGAGACCTTAGATTTATAATTTGAGGTCTCGAAATTAAGCACCCAAAAGCACACAACTTCGTGTGACAAGGTGTTTTTTTTTTCATTAATATCTCGCAACTTTCATTAATATCTCGGCACAAATTTTCATAGGTTGTTATGTTATATGTATGGTGAGATACACCAAGTGAGAAGACTGTTCTTTTACTTTTGCACAAAATAACAAACATTTGAATTTTTGAACTTAATTGGTCGTCGAAGTTTCGGGAGAATAATGGAAGAAAACAACTACCTTTTCACACGAAGTTGTGTGCTTTCAGATGCTTGATTTCGCGACCTCAACATCTAATTCTTTTAACTCGAAATCAAAGTCAAATATTTTAGTGGAAACTTACTTCTTGAACAAAAACTACGTAACTTTAAAAGACGCCGTTTTTCACAAAGTTTTGTACTATCAACAGCTCTCTCCATTGCTTGTTATCTAGAAATTGCTTACGCTAATAAACATTTTGGGTAATTATTATAGTGTCCAGGGCCTTTAAATAATTGCTTTACATGTATTAAAATCAATTGAGGTAGGTTAACCTGTAAAATCAGCACATCGCTTGTTTTTGCGTTTTTTCCAATCAGGAGTTTGGGGTTGACCGCATCAGTGACCTGGTGAAAGTCTATGATTTAGTCATAGAGCGAGTTGTTGGAAACATCGTGAGGGCGGTAGACATCGTTGTTGACCTCTTCAATGGAGATACCAGTATAAACAAACTTTTTGATGACTTCGTTGAGGCACTTGAAAATATCCCGAGCCGCATCAGTGTAAGTGGGTTTTTTTCTTCAAAAATTACAAAATCAAATAAAGTGTTTTTCTTCTTATATATAAATGAATAGCAAAACTAAGTATGTTTGTCCCGATTGCATCTTACGATTACACCTTACATAAAAACAACAATATGTGTGTAGTTGTGAAAATCGTTTAACTAAATTGAAACACTATGGTTTTGTTTGTTCTGTGCGATTATTCTTAGGAACAAAAAATCGAACACTTTAAACTTTATAACTCACATTCAACGTAACATTCAAAAGTTGACAAATTTCTTTTGATCCTGTCATTATAAAATTTTCTTTAATAAACACATATGCCTCTAACTAGAGAATCGAATTCAATGGGAGACTTTGGAATGCTAGGTGGCAGCAGACTCACCAGGTAAATTTCCATTGTTTACATAGTTCTGAGCGTGTGCACATTACCGAGAACAATGAATGTTACCCACCTGGTAAGTATGCTGCCACCAAGCGTCCCAAAAGTCGCCTATTCAATTTATTTTTTGTAACTTCCAGGGTATGCGATCGGTGGCAGCCAATGCCGTTGCTAGACTCGCGCAGTTTGATCCGGATCAACTCCCGCCCTCAATCCGTGGCGTGATCATGGTAGTCAACAAGGCAGCTCAATTATTCAGTGATATAAAGACAGACGTCATGGAGTTCTACCAGGTAAGTTAAGCCTAGTAGTGAGGCGCACAGCACTGAATAGCACAACAAATTCAGGTGCCTAATGTTAAGGCCCTCCAAATCTTATGATCAAGAACGTTGGGGGGGTCATACAATTCATAGATTGTGTAATTACAACGATGGTTCAGAACCTTGGGACTATGCGATTTACCTTTTGAGGCGATTTATTAAATTTAGGCTTAACAGTTCGACTATTTGGCTTTGGAACGGTAGGAAAGCTCAATAAAAACTTGCAGCGATGCGGTTTCGGAGAAGAAGAAAAAAAATAGTTTTTTTTTACTAGGTTAATTTAGCAAAACTTACAAACGGCTGACCTACCAAAAGTTGAAAAAAGGTAAAGTTTCAATGGCTATAATATATCTGGTAATGGTGCACACAATACGTGCGGGCGTTACATAATCAAGTGCGCCACCAAGAGTTTGTGCAGTAGAGGTTTTTTACGGACGGTAGTCAGCGATCACAGTATGATGTGACTATTTTAACGATGACGTCCTTTACCATCGTCACTGCACAAATAAGACATCAATAAGTTAACTAAACGAATTGTAAATTTTAAGTTGGAAAAAATCATTTTAAATGGACATTACAAGAACAAAAACTCGTATAAGGTCCTTATAATGATGAAAGTAGAAAACATTCCTTAAAAATTATCTTTCTGAAATGTAACATTTCGTGAGAAATTAGACAAAATTAATTTCCCTTTTAGAGTTATCAAGTGACACTTTAATTCATTCTTGTTTAAATGGCGTCATGCAAAAACAATCGGTTTTCGGTATTATTCTCGTGACTCAGGTGGTTGATTGATCTCAAACTTCTACAGGTTTGTCAATTTATGTGTTTGGTGGATTACATATGGTGCTCACACTTAGCAAACACCTGCCGTCGATTTCACAAAACTTTCCTAACTTAAGACTAATCTTAGGACTTAAGGAATAGTCCCAAATCTGCACTGTAGCATGCGGACCTTAAGATTACTCCTAAGTTAGGACGAGTTACTCGTCCTAACTCAAGACAAGACGAGTCCTAACTCTTTGTGAAACCGACGGCAGGTCTGTAATATTCTTAAATGAAAAAAACCAAGTAGGTAGCTTCTGATTTTGTGTTTTTCCTTTTTTGTTCAAAAGGCTGTAAATGAGGCTATCACTGTGACCTTACCCTGGGCAGCCGAACAAATACAGATGTCTATAGAGAGTATAGCTGACGTCATCGGAGATTTACTCAAATCACCACTGAAGGCTATTGGAGACATACTCAAGGGAGTTATCAAGTGAGTGTTGAAAGTCAACAGAAGTCACGTTCCCCTGTAGTAGAAAAGAAAGTTGAATCATACTCAAAAGAAGGAAACAATAATATATTAACAGCAACATCATACTGAGGTAAAAAATACTGATTCACTGTGCCCTGTAAGTACTAAAGGCAATGTACACGTTCGGATCAAGTGCGAGTGCACTCGCTAGTTTGAACCATAAGTGCGAGTATACTCCAGTTTCGACACAGTTGAAGACGGTGATGATGAATGAAACACTGAGCGTACAACTTATTACCTTTTAAAGAGACTGGACACATTGGTACTTGTCAAAAACCAGTGTTCTCACTTGGTGTATCCCATCATAAGCATAAAATAACAAGCCTGTGAAAATTTGGGCTCAATCGGTCATCCAAGTTGCGAGAAAATGATGACAGAAAAAACAACCTTGTTGGACGAATTTGTGTGCTTTCAATAAAAGAAAGTCTTGTTTTATTTTTGTGAGAATTGCCTCTTTCTCAAAAACTACGTTACTTCAGAGGGAGTCGTTTCCCACAATGTTTTGTACTACCAACAGGTCTCCAATGCTCGTTACCAAGTCAGTTTTTAAGTTAATATTTGTTTTGAATAATTACCAAACGTGTATACCTTCCCTTAAAAACATTTCCTGGCTTTGTAATGAGAAATGGAGAGCTGTTAATAGTAACAAACATTGTGAGAAACAGCTTCCTCTGAAGTAAGGAAAGAAGTTATTTGTCACTAAAATGTTTGAATTTGATTTCGAGACCTCGGAATTAGATTTTGATGTCTCAAAATCAAGCATCTGAAAGCAAATCTGGGGCAAAAGGGGCATTTTTCAACGCCCAATAATTGGGCTTCAATTTCCACAGGTTTGTTGTTTTATGCATATTTTGAGATACACCAAATAAGAAAACTGGTTTTTGAATTTACCAATAGTGTCAAGTGTAAAGGGTTTAAATGGTTTTGGTACCTCTAATTGTAAATCACGCTTTTCTTTAAGACATGGATCCCAACTTACTGTGCACAAAGATGTATATAATAAATCTGTGGAATTTTGTGTTTTGTGTCTTACAAAAAATACCAAAACCCGTTTACAAAAGCTTTACAATGTGTTTTACCCTCACACCGATGTGTATTTTAGCCCTCTGAGTCCTGTGAATAAATTCATAGGTAACAGTCAGGTCGACTTTGTCCCTGAGACATTTGTATTAGCAGCGGGTATACCGCAAAAGTTTAACTAAATATGTTTATGATTTGTGGTTTATATAAATATGTTTATGTGTAGCTTTCAGCTTATTGCCCCCTTACCTATGTCATTTCTCAGCTGACTTGTCTATAATCTCAGTTTCCGATCGTCAGTAAAATAGATAAAGATATTTTAAACTGGAAAAAGGCAAGTTGTTTGGCCAGTATTTTGCTTTATTAATAACGTTTTGCCTACTTTTCAACAGTATCAAAACAGCCGTTGATTCGATATTTGAAGCTAAGAAGCAAGTGGAGGAAGCAAACTTCTTTAAGGAAGGTACGTACAAGAGATGTTGAGGTCTCAAAGTCAAGCATCTGAACTTGTGCACCAAGACTTTTGTCCATTATTCTCTCGCAACTACAACGACCAATTAAGCAAAGCAATTCTCAGGTTTGTAATTGTATGCCAGTTGAGATACACCAAGTGAGAAGACTGCTCTGTTACAATTGGCCATAGTGTCCCTTAAACAGCTCTATGGAGATTGGCCCTGTGGAAGATGAGAGCATCAACAACTTTTGTGTTTACTTTTTAATGTGACTTTTTTGGTGTGACATTTCCATTGTATAGGTCAAAGACCGTACTGGTTTGATCTACCCAAAGTCATTGGCGACATGATCGAAGAATTGACCATGCATCTTGGAAACATCAAGAGAGATCTTAAAGTATGGGTTGATGAGGTTCAGAGTTCAGATGATCCCATCAAGAAGTTGACTGGGGGCGCCCTAGACTCGGTAAGATATATTGCAAAGTGCCAAATAGTGTGATGTACTAGATGCATTTTATTTTTAATTTTTACTTTTTTATTCTTCGGATAACACAATAATTATAAAAAACAAGCAGAGGCCGTCCAGTGAAAGACGAAAAAAAGTAAAAAAAAAGATGCTCTCCCAGACCTTGCCCGCAAAAAGTTTATATTATACTACACATGATACATAAATCTAAAATTGTAGTGAGAACTAAACCAAAAGATGGCAAGTAAAAGCAATACACAAACGATTATATAAAAGAAACACCGTATAAAAACTGAGGCCCCTATTTTTGTCAAATGAAAGCAGAAACGCCAACCAGACGAGATTAATTTGGGGAAAAAAGTAAAATAACAAATAAATGAAATAAAACATTTGCATTTAAATCAATGATTACTGTATACGTTATCTCCCAAAGTTGGGATGTTTTATTAAACGAAAAATAATGAAGACTTTTCGCACAAAAAAAAACCACATTGGGCACACCCTCTTGTGGTCTGTCGTCCAGAGGCATCGATACCGGGTCATCGTGGCTATGCGTCTCATGCCAAAGTGGGAGATTTGGCAACCCTTGTAAATTTGTATCACAAATAATAAATTATCTGAATATAATAAATTAGCTTGAATTCAAGCTCCTTTAAAAAACACTTAGTAAAAAATTGAATTGTTGAGAACTGGGTTGGAGAAGGAATCGAGCTGTTGTTATACCTGTTGGAATTGTACACTTGATTGAGCAAAGTTTGTTAGCATTTCTGAGATTATTATTTCTTTTGGGTGGGAGCAAGTGTCCATAGTTATTTGAACTTAGTTATTAATTCTAGTTTATACCCATCACCGATGTGTGTTAGCACTGTATACTCTCCCGACTTTCCCGAGTCCTGTGAAAAAATATCAGGCATGTTACTCGGGTGGGATTCGAACCCACGACCCTTGCAATTCTAGAGCCAGCTTCGAACTGCCTCTAGCTGCCGGGCAACCTCGGTAGTCTAGTTGGTAAGACACTGCTCTACAATTGCAAGGGTCGTGGGTTTCGAATCCCACCCGAGTAACATGCCTGTGATATTTTTTTCAAAGGACTCGGGGAAAGTACTGAGTATACAGTGCTAACACACATCGGTGTATGGGTAAAAACCAAAGTTATAAATATTCTTTATCCCCGATGCAAATTTTTATCTTTTGTAGAACTTAGTTGTTTCTATATTTTGAAATTGAATTGATTTCCCTTTCTCAGTGTACCCTGAGGACCAAAGTCCAGGCAGAAATCGAGTCAATCTTGATGGATCTGATGGGACCAATTGAACCAATCAAAGAACTCTTGGCTCCATTCTTTGAGATCTACGACCTCGTCTTTGACACCATCAAGGCAGTCAAGGAAGCTTACCAGACGCTCAAAGATTCGTAAGTTCGTGTGGTATCAATTTCTTTGTAAAAAAAACTCGACAACATGCCTTTCTTAATATTCATGCATGACATCGTCATTCTTACCATAGGGTTGGAATTGTGACGTACCCCATGCATAAATATTAAACGAGAATTATAAATCCTAGTTCATTCTTCCTGCGAATGCGATATAAATGTTGACGTCCAAAAGTCACAACTGATAATCTGCATCAGTTGAAATGTGCTCAACTCCTGCGACATCTGCTGCCAGCCATGTGATATCAAAATTCGCTTTGAAATCTCATTCACAGGGAGTGTGAACGGGGCTTTGGAGAGTCAAATTTAAGCACTTAATTCCCAGCCGATTTACTAGCTCAGTCTAAAACCAGTTTCACTTTAATTGTTTTAAAACAGTCATAAAAGTAAATTTTGTTACATAGTTTTGGACTCTTTTCTTTATTTAAAAATTAGTTAATAACCTGATTTCGACCTTTGATGACAGAGTCTTTCTCGAAGACTAAAGAGAAAGACTCTTCGAGGGATCGAAACATCGGGCCATTTGGTTGGTAAGGAGTTTGCAATAGTTAATTCTTTTTCCTGTTTTCATTATTGACTCTTCCGTTTGATTTCATCGGTACTCTCAAACATTGAAATCATCTCGTACATTAGTTTAACATCCCGCCTTTCACCAAAATGGTTTTTTTTTTCAGATACCAGAAGTCCTTGACTCTTATTATGAAGCTATTCGGTCCTAAAGCTCACAGGCAGTTTCCAAGGAAGTACCGCTCACCGGGGACCGGAGAGTGCGCCTCGGGTGGGTTCTATCCAACTGACTCGGCTGGATACTACGAGGACCAGGGTGTCGACCTAGAGATGCCCCAAGGAGCAAAGGTTGGTCATTCATAATATTTCACATACAATAATAGTCAACACTACCCCCCCCCCCCCTTGTTTAGCCTGCCTCATTCACTTAAAGACACAGGACGCCTTTGGTAATTGTCAAAGAACAGTCTGCTCACTTGATGTATCTCAAAACTTGCACAAAATAACAATCAGTTGGAACTCAATTGGTCGTCGAAGTTGCGAGATAGTAATGACAGAAAAACAACCTTATCACACGAAGTTGTGTGCTTTCAGATGGTTGATTTCTGGACCTAAAAATCTAATTATCAGGAAACGAAATTCGGGGAAAAAATGTTCTTTCTCCAAATTATTACTTTTTCCCCCTTGATAGGCCTATCTATTCCTTTGTGTTTCCATCTATTTGTGGTCAACCGAGCCCCTTCCCTCCAACCCCCTTTGCCTCTCTATTCATCTTTTACCCTTCTTTTTCTGTGTCTCTCTCCATTTGAGTATTTCCACTTCACTGAATGAATGTCTTTCGAACTATACGTTTGAATTTAAGATGTGAAATCTTATGCACTTGTTTAGCTTATTTTCTCTTTTTTCTATTTTTGTTCTTTTGTGCGCCAACAGTATTTTTATTCGGGCTAATGTTTCACCATTTTTCAAACATGTTTGCTTTATTGTTATTGTATCTCCTAAACCGATGTTCATGTCTATTTTGAAATTGTGTAATTTGTTTTTACTTTTAAATTGTGTACTGTGTGTACTTTCTTGTAAATCGACCCTTGGTCGCCATGGGAATTTGTTTTCTACGAGTAAACCATTAACAATGAATAAACATACATATTATACTATTCAAATTTCCAAAATCTGTTAAATGCTTTTAAATATCTTCATCTCTGTTTGATGTGTTTTGTAGTTGGTGGCGCCCTTTTCCGGTTTGATCTACAGAAACTCCAATAAGCCAAACCAGGTCATCCTTGAAGCGAAAGGAGGTTCATTCCGCAACATTAAGATATTCATTGATAACATTACACCAAACCGTACAATATCAGCAACCCGATATACGAATGTAAGTACCAAGTTTTTTTTAATTTTTTTTTTCTTTAGAGCTAGCTTTTTTTTTAGTATCCGTTTGCTTTAAAGACCAGTGTTCTCACTTGTGTATCTCAACAAATGCATAAAACAACAAACCTATGGAAACTTGAACTCCAGTTGCGAGAGAATAATGGAAGAAAAAACACCCTTGTCGAACAAGTTGTGTGCTTTTAGATGTATTGAATTTGAGACCTCATCTGAAATCTCTTTTTTAAAGTTCAAATAGTGACAAGTTACTTCTTTCTCAAGAACTACATTACTTCAGAGAGAGCCGTTTCTCACAATGTTTAATATTATCAACAGCTCTCCAATGCTCATTAACAAGTTAGTTTTTACGCTAACATTATTTTGAGTGCAATAGTACTGTCCGGGGGGTCGATTTCACAAAGAGTTAGGACTCGTCTTATCTTGAGTTAGGATGAGTAGTAACTTGTCCTAACTTAGGATTATTCTTAAGGTATGCATGCTACAGTGTAGGGTTGACACTCGTCCTATGTCCTAAGATTATAGTCTTAAGTTAGGAAGAGTTTTCTGAAATCGACGTGTCTTTAAAGGGTTTTGATGCAGAAGACATGCGAAGACATGAATCCCTACTCGCTGTAAATGAGGATCTATGTAATATAATTTAGCTCTAGAAATTGTTTGGTGCTTTCCCTAAAACAGGTTATTGCCGGCACTGAGATCGGCAGAGTAGAGAGTGCTACAGCTTGTGCACCACCAAACTACATCCATCTATCAATGAAGAAAAACAAACCAAACCGTCTAGCTTCGATTCTAGACAGTGCTCTTAACGACGACCCGACCGCTGCAGACTTGGCAGCAAAAGAAGGATACGTCGATCCCAGTAACTACTTGGCTAAACGACCACTGGAGATACCGAAATGGATACAAGTCTGTGACGATTACAAACTAGTTTGGAAGGTAAAGATTCACATTTTGTATTGTATGCAAGTCGCCCAAAACAAAGCTAAAAGCCACTATAGGTAAAGGGCTACAAGGAAGAAAACATAGACATGCAGAAATTCAGTGGAGCTGAAGGTAGGAATTGATATTCCTCTTAAAAGATGGTAGATCAAAGGATGAGGGGAAACATGCACCAGGCAAGGAGTTCCAAAGAGATACAGTACGAGGGAAAAGGCTACTGGATTAGTTCTTTGTTCTACATCTCGGCAAAGCCACAGTATATGGATGAGAACAAGCAGAAAGCCTGGTCTCGCGCTCAAACACCCTGACAGGACATTTAAATAATATACCCTTTTACTGTTGATGATCGATGTTACGAAAAAACAGCTTGTTTTCATCAACAAATGTCAACGCAATAAACCACTTGCATTAACCCCAACCTTTGATCAAAGGCTATCATTGGCTGAGAGTTGTACACTTTTCCATTGTTTTTATATCAAAGACGCACATTCGAAAATAAAAATATTTTTTGACACTAACCTCACATTCGAAAATAAACATTTTATTTTGACACCAACCAGCCACCACACATTCGAAAATTAAAATACTTTTTGACACCAACCAACGATCGAAAATAAAAATATTTTTTAGACACCCACATTCGAAAATGATTTTTTTTTTTTTTTGACACCAACCATACATTTAAAAATAAAAATGTTTTTGACACCAATCACTCATTCGAAAAGAAAAATACTTATGTACATATCCAGTGAAAAGAAAGCAAACCAACAGTTAAAATTTACATTACAATGGAAAGCAACCAAACTATGCACTGAAAAAACACATCTTGAAAAGTTGAGTTTGGTTTCTGGGCAACTTTGAACTTGTGTACATCGGAAAGAATATTACGCATTTTTTGAGAGAGTTCGCTCCAGAGGATAAACATCCAATGTGTGGGAATGAACGATCCCCCATAAGGAAGAACAAGTGAAAATGAACTTTAGAGGAATGGTATTGAATGAGCATATATTGGTCTCAAGAGCAGAACCCTGTAGGCAATTAAAACAAATTAACCAAAGTAACGAGTGTTATAAAGCAACTTTGTTTTCCTTCAATCACTACGAAATACAGGGCAGAACTGTGAAAGAAGGATCTTTACTGGGACGCAAGAATAAGAAGGGTAAAAAGAAAGACACGACTCCGAAGCGAAAAACACCTCCACCCACCTCAACAAAGAGGCCCGACCGAGCTAAGCAACCTCCCCCGCGGCAATCAGCTCTGGAACAGGCAAATACACCGAGTAAGATATAGAAACCATTATCTTTGTTCTTTATTGTTTGGAGCTTTGCATGGTGTGGATTAAAGGGTATAATATGTACTTTTTTCTAACAAAAAACACAATGTCCACAGATTTACATTAAACTTACACAGTTTGAAGATTATAATAGTAGAAAGCTTCCCTTGAAATTTTACTTACTGAGGTGCTGTGGTTTTTGAGATAATATCATAACTGGTTAAGGGGAGTTTACATGCTAAAATCATTTTGGTCTCATGAGACGAAAATGATTTTGTGACTTGTTTTACTCATTTCTCAAAAACTACACAACCTTAGTTAGTAACATTTGAAGAGAAGCTTTCCACTATCTTCAAACCCTGTAAGTTTACTGTAAATCTGTGGACATTTTTAAAAAGTACCCGAAACCTTTAATATGAAGAAACTATAAATGAATAATAATAAAACTTTAAGCTGGCTTCAGGTCGACCTTGCGTGTTGCGTCAACAAAAAAACAGTCGGCGACTGACTTTTCAGGATCACACTGCGCCTGAGCTAAGACCATCCGGAACTTTTCAGTCGCCGATTATTTACGACCCGAGCGTAACTGTGATGGGTTTTTTTAATAAGACAATCTGATAAAATTAACAGTTGCAAGAGTAGAACGATTTCAATTTGTACGACGTGATCCCGACGGTCGGGAACCAATCGCAGGCGCGCGATTGCTAAGCTGTTGTGCGCGTTTCCGACGGTTTGTTGCGGGCGTAAGAAAATCGTAGGTCGACCTGAGGCAGGGCCTACGGGTACTATCTATGTGTAAATCTCTTTTCTGTGAGTTTTTGCTCTGAGAAGAGCTGGTGTGCTCAGTATACTCTGCTCTTCTTCTGCTCGTCCTATTGTGTTCGTTTGAAATGACGTGTGAGTAGTTACACATTGATATGTATTTGATTGTTCACAACTTTCAGGTAGTCGAAATGACACCATGGAGTCCCTCGGCCTTCCAGAACCCGAAATGGGCTCTGGATCACCCTTCAAGAACTTCACTCTTCGGAACCTGAAGATAAGCTCCATTCTAGCGTTTGCCCGCAAGCTCAAACTGGAGGATACATCAGACGAACTGCTTAAAGTTGTCAAGACGATAGTCGTAAGTTTAAATAATAACAGTATTAGTATTATTTTTTTATATAGCGCTTTACACGCCTGAAGGGCGTCTCAAAGCGCTGCCAGCATTATTACCCCTCGTTCGTTACGAAACGGTATGCAACGTTATGATACCTTACGTTATGTTACGTTACGTATAATCGTTTGAAATGTTGTTATGTTACAATTTATTTTACGTTACGTTACATTACGTTGTATTTTGCATTTTACGTTACACGATACATTATGTTACGTTATGCTACGAGTATGAGATACTTACGTCATGGACTAAGACTGGTATGGAGCACATTGGGCATGATAAGCTGGAGAAAGTGTTCGTTACACAAAAATAATAACTGGAAGAAAAAAATACACTTCTGTTACCGGAACTAACATACTCCTCTAGTCACCAGATTATGATACCCTGCCCTACACAGGGGAAAATGCTTGTTTACTAAACAAAAATTCCTATTTGTTTTTTTGTTTGTTTTTTAGACTCTACAATGTCAAGTCAGTGTACTTCCACCAAGGCAGCATGACTGTCGCCATTATCAAAAACAAAATATGAATTGTTTGTACTAGTCTCTATGATAAAACTTTTTATATTATTACTAGAAACTTGTGAGCGACAAGCCCTGTGTTCTTCCCGAGTCTATGACCAACGATGCTTTAAGGATTGAACTTCAACAGAGAGGTCTAAGCTCACAAGGAGACAGGAAGATGCTCCTCCAGCGATACAAAGAACCCGAAGACCGTAAATTTTCATTCTCTTTTAACATATACCTTTGGATTTCGGAACTGTTCGATTGTTTTAATGTGATGTAAATGTAGAAAGCATGGTTTAATTTCAAAAGGTAAAGCGTTTTTGAGATATCGCCGAAATGATACCCCATTGTGGGTCTCCGTTTCAATTCAGTTTTTAACGTTCGAACTATTCTCTTAATTTGTTTTATTTATTCTTTGAAAATGCACTAGATTGTATTATCAAAATGACGACAACCAATTATTTGTTTTACTCCTTTTTTCAAGTTTAACTGGCTTCAAAATATTGTGAACGGTGGAGAAAGGTAAAGTTTATGAAGAAATACCTGATCAAGATCTAAATAATTTGTATGAAGGTTTTTAATAGATGGAAGTTAACATGGGGGGGAGAATATTGATTCTGTTTTAACCCTTATACACCGATGTGTGTTTGCACTGTATATATTCAATACTTTACTAAGCTCTGATGTGAAAACAAATCACATTCATATCATATTATTACTCGAACCCACGACCTTTGCAAATCTAGAGTAGTGTCTTATCAACTGGTCAACCAAGATTGCCCAGTAGCTAAGGTCGTGGGTTCGAATCCCACCCGAGTTATCTATGAATGGTTAACGTGAATATTAACAAAACATTTTTTTTTTTAGTTTTAAAAGACTATTCTCTCATCAATCCACCATAGGTTGCCCGCTTCTTCAGTTATCTCTACCTAAGAATGTATACTGTAAGATTGACGAGAGCTGCTTTGGCGTAGAATGCTGTATGAACATTAAACTCTTCATGGTGTCTCTGGCTTTCAAGGCATTCATGAGATTTGATCCCTGTGAATTTCAGTTCATCCTTGGAGTCAACTCGTGGAACTACACTGTTCAAATCCTGACGGCAGAGTGGGGTAAGTGGGGTATGACGTCATTGGAGTAGGGCGCCCTCACATAGAAGGGATAATGTTCGTTGACGATAAGCGCGTACACAGTTCAATGCGATTCTATTGTTGGGTGTATAGTCAGTTTGGATTTTTTTTTGTAGTATAGAATTGTCATCTTCAAAAACTTTCCTTGTTTTCTTTTATGGATTCAAAATTCTTTTTTTTAATCGAAAACAAAATTCCTCATTTAAAAGCACTAAAACAGTGGCAACTTTGATGAACAAAAAAAATGCAGTCGGATTACCTCTAAGATGGCAGCTTGACGACATCAATGCATATTCCACACTTTTTTAGAAAGACTTTATATCTCAATACAACACCTTATAAACCATAACATGGTGCTATGTACAAGAAGGTCTCACAATTCAAACATCTCACAGGAAAATACTGAATGTGTGTTTAGAAACAACCGTATTATTAAGCGCCAAATAATACATGACATGGGACTATTAATTGCTTTCTGATTAGACGAGAGGTCGTAGAAAATGAGCTCGCTGTAAAAAGTGAAATGTGTGATTTTCAGAAATTGTGACTGCAACTCCGGAGACTATTAAATCCCATCTTTACACAATGTACGCATTTTGTAATTGTTTTATTTGCATATTAATTCAGGTAAACAGTGGGAGGTACCAGTGCCCTTTGAGGTGCCGTTTGTTGATGACATGCAACTACATCTTAGGTAAGATCGCTTCTGTAATCATAAAATAATGATCAATGATTAAAGGCACTGAAAAATATTGGTCATTACTCAAAATAATTATTACCTTAAAAATTACTTGGTAAACAATGGAGAGCAGTTGGTAGTAATAACACATTTTTCAGCAACGGCTCTCTCTGCGGTAAACGTTTTTGAGAAACGGGTAATTTCTCACTCAACTATTTAACTCTGATTAACGACTTCAAGGCACTGGTTAGGAGGACACTATTGGTAAACGACCGGTCCATTAAGCTCCGCCCCATTGCGTATTGACCAATCACAACGCAACAAAGGTCCGATAAAATAAGGTCCGACGTGCATGCGCGTATCTTGGCGCGCGCGGCAGAAATGTGCAGAAAGGCTTTGGAGAGCCCTACGTGTCCTTGCTCACACGTGCGTTGTGGGCGGAGCCTAATGGATCAGTCTATTGTCAAAGACCAGCCTTCACGTTTGGTGTACGGCAACATAAGCAAAAAAAAACCTGTGAAAATTTGAGCTCAATTGGTCATCGAACTTTACTCGTCACCAAGAAAGGTTTTCTGCTAATAACTATTTTGAGTAGTTACCAATAGTGTCCATTGCCTTTAAGGCCTGAATCGTTTTGTGGCATCTGAAAGCACACACATTGTGCAACAAAGGTGTTTTGTCTTTCATTCTTCTCTTGCAATTTTGATGACTTATAGAGTCAAAATGTTCATAGATTTGATGGTTATGCGTATGTTGGGATAAACCAAGCGAAAATACTGGTCTGTGTCAATAACAAAAGGTATGCAGCTTGTAAGTTTAAGCATGTTTTTAAATTTACTTTTTAAGCATTAAAGACAGTGGACACTATTGGTAATTGTCAAAGACTAGTCTTCACAGTTGGTGTATCTCAAACTATGCATAAAATAACAAAACTGTATCAGTTTGAGCCCAATCGGTCGTCAAATTTGTGAGATATAATGAAAGAAACAAACACCCTTGTCACACAAAGTTGTGTGCTTTCTAATGCTTGATTTCGGGACCACAAATTCTAAACTTGAGGTCTCGAAATCAAATTCGTGGAAAATTACTTCTTTCTCGAAAACTATGTCACTTCAGATGGAGCTGTTTCCCACAATGTTTTATACCACCAACCTCTCCCCATTACTCGTAATCAAGAAAGGTTTTATGATGATAATTATTTTGAGTAATTACCAATAGTGTCCACTGCCTTTAAACACTAATATTTTAAACTTACTTTAAGCAGCCAAGTTGAGAAGCTGTATTCATTGGATCAAGTAGTATAGTGTGTGTAAAATCTCTTTTGAGTAATGGTAGCTTGGTAATAAGAGTAATCTGAAGGGTGAATCAATCTTCAACTGATGGAGAACAATTTATGTACAAAAACATATCACTAGAGGTCATCACCAGAAAAAGAAAGAGATTCCAGTGCTTTGTGACCCCCCCCCCATGCTTGTCTCCTAAACCTGATCATATTAATAGACACAATTTTTGAGGAATATGAACTGTTTTTTGTTTTGTTTTTGAGCTGATCTATAACTACACGTGTTTGGAGTTAAAGGAACACATTGCCTCTGATCCGTCAAGTTGATCTTTGAAAAGCGTCTGTAACCGTTTTTTAATAAATGCATAATATGGGTAAGGCGTTTGTTGTAAAAGTAGAATACAATGATCCACACATCGTCGACTACCACGGTCGGCCACTTATTGGAGCCAAATTTTTGACTCCCATAAAAAAGGCCACCGTGTTATTAGTTCGCAATTAAAGTAAAAGGAAAACCACGCAATTTCGAGGCAGATTTGTGTGGATCGTTGTATTCTACTTTTAGAAAAACATCTTTCCAACCATATGCGTCCGATCCAATGCAACGTGTTCCTTTAAGGCTCAGTTACAGTACAAGTAATTTTCTATGTTTAATAAATTTGTAGGTTCGGCATTGAAAAGACAAGAACTCAACTTCTTGCCAGCATGAGTGTGGGTTTCTGCCCTAAGAGTGGGGACGCAGAGTGCCTGGAATTCCTTCATGTACTTCAAGATGCCGCTGTACCACTACCCACCTGCAACCCTGATGGAACGTTCACTTGGCCAGAAAGTAGGTCATTTTAAATCCAGTGCCCGTTTTCATAAGGTTGCTCAACACAAAACAAAAAGTAGCTGAGCACAACCTAATTATGCTAAGTGGAATAAGGTTACCTGCTAAAATACCATGTCATGTGTACAATATGCGACTGGTATCCTGCTTGTTTGTGCATAATACATTGTTAAGCGTCATCGTCTGCTTAAGCAACTCTGGGCAAAACACCCTAGGACGTTTGGTGTAGTGGTGTAAACCCTGATTGTACGAAACAGTAGTTTGGCGGACCTAAGTTAGTTCGCAAAGTAAAATGAAAACCATTCAAGTTAGAGGGGGAAAAGTGTTGATTGTTATATTATTCTACTTTCAAAACATTTTAACCATGCATTTTATAGCAAACGGTTTCAACCGTTTTTCATAAACCAACTCACCCCAGCCAAGGCAACCTTTCCCTTTAAGATAGCTCGCTTCCCTCACTAAAATAACCCTCTTCCTCTCTCGTGAGTGTAACCCACCGAATTGACTTTCTTACCTCATTGTTTTCCCCATATATGCTTCATTTGATACAGAAATCCATCCATTTCAACATTCAATGCTTAACTATAAATCACACGTGTTGACGGTGCAGTTTGAACAAGCCCAGAGCAACTTTCCCCAGTGGAGAATGCCCATTTCGCAATAGTTTGGGATTAACAACTTTTTTTTCAAAAAATGACATCACAATTTGGTTAAAACTGCAAATTATTCGTAATCCTCTTTTGTCTCACCCGAGTAATATGCCTGTGGTTTTTTTTCACAGAACTCGGGAAAGTACTGAATACATAGTGCCAAAAACACACATCGGTGTATGTACACCAAAATGAATATTCTTTATCCCGATGCAAGTTTAACATCTATTCAATCGTCTTTTAGTTGACGTCGAGGAGTATTTCAGTCGTGGCAGGCTGAAGATGTTGATCCAAGAGACAGGAGAGGAGCTTCTCCGGGCAGGGTTAGATGCAGCAATTGAGTATGTCCTGGAGGAACTTGGTATTGATAAAGTAGGTATCATTGTTTTAAAAGCACTGGATACTTTTGATAATTGTCAAAGATCAGTCTTCTTACTTGGTGTATCTCAACACATGCATAAAATACTAAATGTTAGGTTTTTTAGGGGTGAGCTACAGAAAAACTAAATTGCAAAGTAGGACTGTGAGAAGCATTTGTTTCATCTGCCGTATTTTAAAAACAGGAACTTCTGGATGGAAAAGAACCTTGTCCAACACCAGCCAGTTTGAGCGACTCTCAGCTCATCGGTGCACTTGAAGGCAGGGATCTTGAAACAACAGGAAATAGAACTGAGAAAGAAGTCCGACTCTCAGAGGATGAAAGAAGTAAGTTTGAAAAAAAGTGCAACCTTTCACAAGAGGGTCAATCACTGTTTTTAGTTATTTGAAAAAAAAGCTTGAGCCAATAGACCTTTATCACGCTGTCACCAACTTGGTCATGTTCCTGATTCCAATAGTAATGAATTCTAACATTCAATGCGCATGGCACGAGACTGTTATTTCGTCCAGCCTCAGTTTGGTAACAACGAGTTGGAATGGAGTAAAAATTAAGATGACCACACCGTTATAAAGATCTATACCACATTTGGGGCCTTGCCATGGACATAGGATTCGAACTGCTTCTAACTACCTGGCAAAGTTTGTAAGACACTGATCTGGAATTGCAAGGTCGTGGGTTCGAATTCCACCCGAGTAAAGCCTGTGATATTTTTTCACTGGACTCGGGAAATGTCTGAGTACACAGTGCTAACACACATCGGTGTAAGGGTAAAACAAACAAAAATGATATTCTTTATCCCCGATGCAAATTTATTTTAAAGTTCACATAGTGGAGGTAACTGGTTACCAAATTATTTTATTTTTTTACATTTCTCTCCATGCAGGTTGTTTAATATTTACACTACCAGCATTCTCCGAGAAGGTTGCCGAGATTGCTTACTGTTCACTCAGTGAGAACTGTCTCCGTATTGACTGCTGTCTTGAACTGAACATCAAAAGGTTGAAGTTCCGCCGCTCCTTCAAAGCATTCATTGATGTCAATGCTTGTGATTTCACGATTACAATTGCCTTCCAGCATTTGCGGTACTCTAAATTGCTGTTGAGTTACGATTGGGGTGAGTGTTTAAAAAAGTACTGAGTAAACAGCTTTTAGAGTATGTTAGAAGCGGTGTGAGTGCAGCCATAATGTTGTCATCAAGAAGATCACGAGAGAAGGATTGCTGTTTGTTATTGTAAATTCACCAGTGAAGCAGCGTTGTATTTGTTGGGTCGCCGGATAGAGTCATTATTAATTTCAATTGAGCTGCCCAGACAGCAGAGGCAAACAAAGAGACGTAGCCTACGGATACGTCGAGCCATCAGAAAGTTAACTCTTCAAAGTGTAAGAAGAAACTAAACATATTAAATGGTAAAATTTCGGACACGACCATGTTCAAACCTTTTTTATGATAGTGTTTGGCTCTGAAAAGAGCCGGTGGGGTCTCGACTCTTCATGCAGTAAACTTCTCTGCTCGTCTCCGGGAGAATGTAGCCATGTTTGTCTTTCTCCTGAAGAGCTCGTCTTTGTCCTGAAGACGAACTGAGTATACCGTTCGAAACGTCGAGACCACGCCCGACTCTTCTCAGACCCTAAACTCACACAAAAGAGATTTACACATGGTTGTACCCGCAAGTTTGCTATTTATTTATAGTTTATGCACACCATGCAAGGTTTTAAACAATTTCTTATTTTCAAATTGTATCAATGCTATAGGGTTTTATCTAAAGCAATATTGTTATGTTTTCTTTCAGGCGATGTGAAGCAACAGAGGATCGGACCATTTACGCTGAGTTACACAATCGATAAACTGGATGATGAGAAGCAGTTCCAGATTGACTTCGGAGCATCGGTTTGCCCCAACAACGGGGAGGAGTGCATCTTTGACATTGACATCATTCAGGACTACAGGGTGCCGATTCCATTCTGCAATTCTAACTTTTCACTGTCTCTGCCAGGTATGAACCTAACTTTAATCATGGCACTATTGGCATGGGTTCCCTACTTAAACAACAAGTGTAACTTTTTTAAGGAGTTAAGAAACAGAGTTTTGGGCGAAATAGTGTAACAGTATTAAATCCTCATGACCTAGTAATTGGATGAAGAAAACAAAAATTACTATGAATCTAAAATGTTCAAATAGAATAACACCCGTTTCATTACTCGTTACCAAGTAAGTTTTGAACAATTATTTTGAGTAGTTACCAATAGTGTCCACTGCCTTTAAGTGATTTATGCGCACTTTTTGACAATTTTGTAATGTGTTTATACTTATTTTACTATTATATTTATTTTGATACGCAGGGAAGAATAGCTTGACTGATTTTATTACTCAAGTTGGTCAAAATGCCGGTCAGCAAGCCATCAACATTCTTCTAGAGTTTATTGGTCTAAGAGATAAGATTGATGATGGACCCTGTGCCTCCACAACTCAGGATGGTATGAACAAATAAGCAAGTTTCCCATTTAAGGGTGGTTTTAAAACACAATGTACACACTTATGTATACATAAGTTCATCTTTCAGCTACTTTTTCTTCAATTTTCTCTTTAATTCATCAGTTCTTTCGCAGTTTACTTTTTGTAGTGGGATACATTACAACACATGCCTCTCTTAATATCAATGTATGACTTCACCATACTAAACCCAAACGAGGCCATCGATGCGCAGCCACTGCACTGGTGGTGGCGTGATCTCTGCCGATGGCCTAATTTGGGGTAAGAATTGCGACATAATACATAAATATTAAGAGAGGCATTTAGTAGTTGTTTCATATTTTGTAAGCTTCTATCTGTTTTCAATGTACAATTAGTTTTTGCAGTACAAAAACAACCTATGTGAAACAAAAACAAAGTTGTTCTTATAAAATATCTCGTTTCAAAGCAGTCTTTTTTGTTTCTGTTTTTCAGTGTGCACTGACGTAACTCTCCCTCGTCTTCCCAGCACATTGACCTGTGACCTTTACGATCGCTGCCTCGGTGTGCGATGCTGTGTTGATCTGGATCTTCAAATCACTGTGTTATCAAGTACTGTATGGCTAGTGCTCGATCCATGCGAGTTTACACTATCCATGGGCTTTGGAAAGTGGTCGATAACCTTCACCATATTTGACTACCACTGGGGTGAGTATTTTGTAGCTTTGGCATTGTTATCATAGCCAGATCAGGTGTATTCTTAATATTCAATAATAACACCTTCTCGAAACTTAGATGAATTGGGGAAAGTGTATCTTCCGATTATTATTTATATTATTGTTATTGTTATTGTTATTGTTATTGTTATTGTTATTGTTATTGTTATTGTTATTGTTATTGTTATTGTTATTGTTATTGTTATTGTTATTGTTATTGTTATTGTTATTGTTATTGTTATTGTTATTGTTATTGTTATTGTTATTGTTATTGTTATTGTTATTGTTATTGTTATTGTTATTGTTATTGTTATTGTTATTGTTATTGTTATTGTTATTGTTATTGTTATTGTTATTGTTATTGTTATTGTTATTGTTATTGTTATTGTTATTGTTATTGTTATTGTTATTGTTATTGTTATTGTTATTGTTATTGTTATTGTTATTGTTATTGTTATTGTTATTGTTATTGTTATTGTTATTGTTATTGTTATTGTTATTAGCTGTACCGACGTAGTGGTCGGAACAGCTATTGAAATCGTCAAGATTTTTATTTGTTATTATTATTATTATTATTATTATTATTATTATTATTATTATTATTATTATTATTATTATTATTATTATTTGTATCCGTCAAAAGCCCATAGGTTTAACCAGGGCATTTTGTTAAAGCCAAAAATCATACTTGGCTTAGTATAAAAGAGTCAGACCATATATCATATTAAAGCTTAGGTCTTGAAGTTGTAGTTAAATGTAATTTGCATAAATTAAATAATTAATTAACTAAGTTATAACGACATGAATATTTAATTAGCCAATCTTTAGATTGCCATATCTCACAAACTATACGTCCGATCGCAATTTTTTTTTTCAATTTTGTACTTTGTGGGTACTGTATAACTATTCCATGGCCTTAAAATCCGGACGACGTCACCATGACGTGTCTGTGCACAAACACAATGGCTCTTCAAATGTCAACATTTAAATGATCAAAAACTTAATAACTTCAAAATTATTTATCTGTTTGTTTCCTGAATTTGATATTTTGTGTCCAAAAATACACTGATTCTAAAAATAATGGTTTCCGTTCATTAAAACCAATCAAGGGACGTCTATCATTAACGAATAAATTAAAATCTTGCCGTCATCGGTACAACGTAGTACTTCTGGATGTAGTCACTAAACTGCGTGCAGTCGCTTTCAAGTGGCTGTACATTGTCTCTATGGGTGGTTGCAATACAGTGTGGACCTGTTTGCTTTGAGGACTTACTTGAGGGGAGTCTACCACGCTGTCCTGATGTTGGCATCGATGTATTTTTTTTCCTAACCGTGTGGTGGACATACTCCATTGGATTTGTACACAACCAATAGGCATACATTGGAATCCTACGATGGTTCAGGGTTTTCGTTAAAACGATGTACGTTCTAGTAGGTTTTTTTAAAAAGGCATTGGATTGGGGTAAGTTACACACTATCGTGTACCTTATGAAATTTGTTAGTATGAAAAACACAATTTTAAAACTGTGACGTCATCACGTGATAATTTATGGTAATTAGAAGCTTTAATGAGTTTTTCTTTGCAGCACTATATCTCAAGAAGTGAACGGCCGAATTCAAAGTTGTTTTCAGTAAAAGACTCCTTAGGCATGATAGATTTGCATTGGATAACCGTGACCCCGATTTGACCTCTACTTCCGGGTCAACCGGAAGTGAGACCATATTTCAAGAGTTACACAACCGATTTAATTTTTTTCTTCAGTTATAGACTCCTTAGGCATTAAATTTTGTTGGGGAAAATCCGTGACCCCATTTTGACCTCTTCTTCCGGGTCAACCGGAAGTAGGACCATTTGTCAAGAACTACACAACCGATTTTCAAACTTTTTTCAGTAATAGACTACTTAGACATTAAACATTAACTTAGAAAACTGTGACCTTATGTTGACCTTTATTTCCGGGTCAACCGGAAGTGAGATCATTTCTCAATAAGTACACAACCGATTTTCAAACTTTTTCAGTTATAGACACCTTAGGCATTAAATATTAACTTTGAAAACCATGACCCCCACGTTGACCTTTCCTTCCGGGTCAACCGGAAGTGGGACCTTATTTCAAGAACTACATAACCGATTTTCAATTTTGTTTTGGTTATTAACTCCTTTGACATTGGACATTCGCATTGGCTAGCCGTGACGCCATGTTGACCTTTACTTCCGGGTCAACCGGAAGTTGGACCATATCTTAAGAACTACACAACCGATTTTCAATCTTTTTCAGTTTTAGACTCCTTAGGCATCAAAAATAAAATTAGAACAACCGTGTCCCCAATTTGAACTATATTCCTGGTCAACCGGAAGTGAGACCATATCTTAAGAACTACACAACCGATTTTCAAACTTGTTACTCTTATAGACTCCTCAGGCATTTAAAATAAACTTTGTGACCCCCATATCTCAAGAACTACACAACACGGAACAGCTTTGTGTTTGTTCACAAACACCTAATGTCTAGTTGTTATTGTTATTGTTATTGTTATTGTTATTGTTATTGTTATTGTTATTGTTATTGTTATTGTTATTGTTATTGTTATTGTTATTGTTATTGTTATTGTTATTGTTATTGTTATTGTTATTGTTATTGTTATTGTTATTGTTATTGTTATTGTTATTGTTATTGTTATTGTTATTGTTATTGTTATTGTTATTGTTATTGTTATTGTTATTGTTATTGTTATTGTTATTGTTATTGTTATTGTTATTGTTATTGTTATTGTTATTGTTATTGTTATTGTTATTGTTATTGTTATTGTTATTGTTATTATCAGGCACCCAAGAGGAACTAAAGATCGGCAAGGCCTTAACCTTGATCTACACCATCAACAAGTTGACCGAAGACAAGGTATTTGTCTTGGACCTGGCGCTTTCCCTTTGTCTTCCCGATTCTGATTGCAATACAGCGCCCACTATTGACATCTTGAAAGGAACACGGGTACCGATTCCATTTTGCAATGAGAACGCAACATTTGCTCTTCCAGGTATGTACGAAATATATTATGTAAAGATATGAAAATGTTTGTGAAGATTTGAGAAGAGTTTTAGAATGGTCTCAACTATACTCTAAATCTGGGACGGAACAGTAACATATAATGTAGCCTATTAGCGTGTTCGCTCGTCCCCAGCGCCTTGCTTTAACCAAAGGCGCTGGGATGGGCAAACGTATCATGCACGCACATTGGTCTAATAATGCGCAGTCCCATCATGCATCACACTCACACTGCGCCATATTTCTATGCACTGTACGCATGACGTACTTCCTGAACAAGAATCTGTTCAAGCGATTAGCCCATCCCAGCGGTCCTGGATAGATAGACTGGCCGCTGGTGCCGAGCGAAATTAGCTTGTACAATAGTAGGCCGTGTAGTCGTTCTCGTCTGGTCCCCTGTCTGTGTCCGCACGAACCAGTGATTCCATTGGATACAAAGATTCCATTGGATAAACGTGCAGTGACGTATAGCTTTCTACATCAGTAGTTTGATTGGTGTGAGGTCACGTTTGGCAGCTGCATTTTCGGTCGTCTGCGTATGAATGTAGGTGAAAGGTGAAGATGGACGAGGATTGACCTAGGTTAGAGAGGCCACTCTCTGGCGTTGGTCACGAGCCTCGAAGTGTGACGTCAGATGTTCAAGCTAGATCGAATCAAGCGTGTAGCTGTACATTAAATAATGAACTCTCACCCAGAATCAGGTTTGTTGGGCTTTCAGTTTGATAGGCCGCGCAGAAAAGAGCAATTTGATTTGAGTTTTTTATTGTTTTTACTAAAGACAAACTATAAGTGTAAAATAATAGTTAGCTGGTATATATGATGTCTTTGGGAAATAATTAATATATTTAAAGCATCTTAGAGCAATTATGTAATAAATCGATTGAAAACTCAGCCATTACAGTTGTTATTCAATAAGCGACTGTCGAAAAGGCCAATACAGTTTTAGATAAAGGCCGATACAGTTTTTCTATTCTCCATAATTTGAGGCCTAAATTGCAACTCTCAAAGTGCACACTGAGCTAAAAGCCAATTTAGATGACGACCGAGATATTACCAACAGAACAATGACTTCCACACAGTAAATGTCAATCAGTGTCTACCCATCATTAAACAGACCAACAATAGATACGCAGTGTCAACAAAATCTGACTCTGATAATTGCTAGAACCTTTGTAGGTCTCTGTTACTTTAGAAAGCTAAATTGACTTTTACTGAATATCAGGCCTAATGGAAAAATGATTAATCCGCGGAGTAATTTCCTGTAGTGACGGTGTTTGTTACAACCTTCCTGAATAGGGCCCTATACATTTCATAAATCTGCTTAAACGCACAAAGTAGAGCACAATAAAAAAAAAATGCTAACCAGAACAAGGTTACCAGCCCAAGTACCCTGTGTACACCTACGATTTGTGTCTGGAATCCTGCTCATTTCTGCTTATACAGCAGACAATATTGTTCAGCAACCTCTTCTGCTTAGGCAGATTGGGTAAAATTAGACCCTGGTCTTCGTTCATTATTGTAATTTAAGGGTGATTTGTGTGAGGCTAATCACCAGTCTGAAGGTTGCCTAATAGTGAGACACTTGTATATGTGAAACCTCTGTGTACTCGCTATTAAAACAGTTTGAGAGGCTGACACTCCAACTTAGTCAAAAGTGAGCTGAACTACTGGAGACGACAGGCAATTGCGGTGCTCTTATAATACACAATTTGTCTCAGAACTTATCTACTAGTAGAGACGACAGGCAAGCTGTGCCTTCATAACACTAAACTTTTTCTTAGCATATTATGCAATTATTGAAAATTTAATTGATGGAAAAATAACTATGTCTATTGAGACCATGAACTCCACAACAGCAGTACCCTTGGGTCTGTCTCCAGTCCTGATCGCACTCCGCACTTGTTTCGTCGCCATCATTGCAGTGCTGATTATATGTGGGAATATTCTTGTAGTTGCTGTGACACGCCGTGTAACCAACTTAGCTGACAGCACCAAGGTTCTGATGACGTCACTGGCTGTATATGACCTCTTAGTCGGTGTTTCAGCAGTACTCATCAGTGCAATAGCATCTGCTCTTGATAGATGGCCTTTTGGTGAAGCTGGCTGCTATTTCTATGCCATTGTTATGACAGTTGCCGTCTCCATGTCTACACTCTCGGTTACTTGTCTGAACATTGAACGCTACATAGCTGTCACCCGACCATTTAAATTTCCGTTATGGTGTACAAGACGTCGTGCAATAACACTTGTAGTCGTTGCATCAATAGCTTGCTTGTCTTGTGCACCTTTACCAAAGATTTTATTGGCAACATCACCATATTACTACGAAGGTTCGTTGCTTTGCTTTTACAGTAACACCTCGATATATCTCAATATTTTCTTTCTTCTTTCTTGCAATGTGTTCCCAACGCTATTGATGTCCTGTATTTATTACCACTTGGTAAAAATCAGTCGCGATCATGAGCAGCGACTGAATCGAAACGGGAACAATGAGGCAAACAACAATCGTGACAACAAAGCTCTTAAGACATTCCTTGTTGTTACGTTGACATTTGTTGGATGTTTCTTTCCGTTTACTCTTGTCAGGGTAGGGGAGTCTTTGACAGGTGAACTTAGTCCAAATTGGCTTCAATTTTTATCAGCGTGGCTAGGTACAAGTAACAGTATGTTCAATGTATGGATTTACTGTCTGTTCAATTCATCATTTCGTGAAAGGGCAAAGACGATTATCTCAGAGCGGTTTCCATGTTGTAACCGGTCAGTGGCACCTGCCGTTGCCTAACCACAATGACAATAACTTCGACCCATCCAGGACCCAGACTCAAGCCACGACGCCCAAATTTAAGTTGGTCAAATATTCAGGGCAAAAGAATGACAACAGGTGACTAGTTGCGCACACAGTGACTTGATGACACTAACGTCCGGCAAATGTTTCTGGTAACTATGGGCCCATAGAGCAAGATCCCATCCACCATCCAACCTCTGGTAAAATACCTTAAGACGTCATCCGGCCGCCATCTTAGAAGTAAAACGTTGATGAAAAACAATGGAAGACACACAGATGTGTATGCTTGGCGCACATTGGACAATGAGCCTACTTTTGACCTCTAGGCGAGGGCGAGCAAGATCCATCCACCGGCCATCCAACATCTGGTAAAATACCTTATTACGTCATCCAGCCGCCATCTTAGAAGTAAAATGTTATAATGAAAACAATGGAACACACACAGATGTGTATGCTTTGCGCACAAGATTGGACAATGAATAGCTACTTTTGACCTCCAGGCAAGGGCGCCGCCCTACTCAAAATGACGTCATATTGACCATCCTCTGCGGGAAGCTAGACGCTTGAACTGGCATGGTTCCAGTCAGATGCCGGTGTTCCAGGGAATTCTGTCCGCTGGAGATAGATCCCCCTCATGGGAAATCAACGTGGACTGAAAGAGGATGTTTCAAAAGAGAGCGCTAATCGAAAGTAATTTGTGCACAGTTTGCCTCATCGGGGGGCCGAATCTCCTTGAGACAGATCTTCCGACGAGTTTTGACACATGTTTGAGCTAATCTTGCATCCCCGCCTGAGACTCTACTCATCTTCATGATGCAGACACTAATATCACCCAGTATTATAAGCTGACGCTATATATAACGCCTTTTTATGTTGCAAGCTCTAGGGTGTGTCCAACCCAATTCAAAAATCAAACTCAAAGGTGGCAAAAAAAAAAACTGTAGACGAAACAAGTGGGTTTTATTATTCAAAAGGATTAGAAGCACAATTTCAGCAAACAATAATTACCAGACGAACATAGTTAAAGATGTCAGATTTTTGGCCCCAACCATTAAAAAATAGATTTTTTTGAGTGAATGGTATTTCAAAGAGCATCACCCACTCTGACAAAAAAAGTGTAACTTTTACTTTTAATGGTCAGAAACCATGACAAAAATTTAAAACGTTTCTTATGGAACACATAAGAATTGGTCACGTGATATTATATTGTCGGGATCCCGAAAAAAATTAATTTTGAGCACTTTATTTCACTGCTACTAATAGTTGGCGGATTTTTTCGAGCAATGGCTCAAATGAAAGTTTGTTACTTTCTTGACCCCCATCAAAATACCTATTGAATTTTAAATCAAAATTTTTGGGTCCAATCGGCCAAAAATCTGACATAGCATCTTTAAGTGCATTCACTTACTGATGTCATTTTGTAGATTAGTTTTATACAGTCACTAAAAACCACCTGAAAACATGTTTATTAGTTCTGTATAGTCACCATTAGTACATATTGTTTCATATGTCGTGTTTCTCCACCACATCGTAGGGTATACTTGGGTAAGATGGGACATTGCCAACTCAGTGCGTGATTAAACAAACAACGTCATTTCTGGCAGACCCATCCTACGCATAACAGGGTCGTCCATATCTGGTCTGCATATGTGGTGACCCGGCCTTTGTCGTTTCCTTTTTCATGTATTTCCACTTCACTGCTTATGTTTCACTTAGTTACCCGTTCATGTTTGTTGTGTTGTCATTTAGCCTTCGAGAAAGACTCTGCTAGGGTCGAAACGTCAGGCCATTAACTATTTTTTGCGTTTTCTTTTTCTATAACGTTAGCGGCGGCAAACATAACGACGTGTCCGTTGTTTACTTTGCACGCGTCAGGGGCCAATTTCATAGAGCTGCTTAAGCGATAATTTTACCCCAGGCGGTGAAAATATAGCTTGTTTAATTAACACATTTACTGCCCAAAATGTCATGCCATATACATTGCTTGTGACTGGTGCTTATCTGTTGTTCACTTAGCATAACAATTGAGTGAAGTCTTCGCCGGTAATCTGATTTTATTAAGCAATGATTTTTTTGCTTAAGCAAAGTGTTTTGCTTAAGCAGCTCTATGAAATTGGGCCCAGGTTGAGTGCCGGTTAAAACTATCAATTTGTTATTTTTGAAAGACTGTTCATGATACTGTGTCATCAGTGTCGGCTGAAAGCAACACAGACCAACTGAATGCAGAACTATTTTATATTTAGATGTTTCTTGTGATCTGTCCCATTTTACCCCAGGCGGTTAATTTAAGGGGTAAAATAGACCTTATGCACATGACGTCGTTTCAGTACGGCGCCCCCGCATTGAGGTTAAAAGGAGATTGTTCATTGGCCAAACTATGTGCGTTCTGATTGTTTCGTCACCGTTTGACCTCAAAGATGGCGGCTGGATGACGTCAATGCATAAGGTCTATAGGCCAATTTGTCACCAGGTTATTGTGAAGTATGAACGGTTGGGGTAATTTGGGGACAATTTTCATTGTCAAAAAAACAATGTTAGAATGACCATTTTCACAAATTCTTAAAACTGTAAACTAAACTGTAAACATTAAATTTTGGATCAAAACCAATTTTGATTCACTAACTTGTCGCACTGAAGACTGACGGTTCTGGTACTGGTCATACATTTGTTTTGTCCCATCTTGCCCCGATGTGACCCTAATTAATTAACCCAAACGGATATTTACTATGCCCATCAAATTTAACAATTCGCTTATCCGTCATTTCAATGCGTGCGTCCCATCTTGCCCCAAATGGTGGGAGGAAACGGGACACTTAATTAAATTTCATATAGTCACCAAAAACTGTCAAAAAACATTGAAATTTCATTAAAAGGTGAAAGTACTAACAACTTTTAGTATCAGTTAGCCCATAAGACAAATTGTTGTAAAATTTGATTGTAATAATATAAATAAAAATGTGTATGTGTCCCATCTTCCCCCACTATACCCACACTATGAGAAACGGGCTTCGTTCGTGATTATAAGATGAGTTTATAATTGCCCAACTGTGCACAACTACAGGGCCAAATTTCATAGAGCTGCTAAGCACACAAAATTGCTAAGCATTAAATTTCTTCCTTGATAAAAACAAGATTACCATCAAAATTTCCACGTGATTTTCAGGATAAGCAAACAAAAGCTAAATACCAGTAACAAGCAATATGCAACAAATGGAAATTTGGTTGGTTGTCCTGTTTTTATCAAGGAAGAAATGTCATGCTTAGCAAATTTGTGTGCCTAGCAGCGCTATGAAATTGGGCCCAGGTCATGCTTTTATCAATAACATGAGACAGCCCTTTTCGGGAAAGATAAGGTGAGGTGTTTCTTCACGTTGTTCTACCATGGTATTTTCAGTTTCAGTTTAAAGCCATTCGACCCTTTCGGTAAACACAACTTCTATATAAAAAAACAAACCTGTGAAAATTTAGGCGCTATCGGTCATCGGAGTCGGGAGAAAATAACGGGAAAACCCGACCCCGTTTCCGTACATTTCGCCGTGTCATGATGACATGTGTATAAAATAAATCCATAATTCTCGATATCGAGAATTGATATTGTTTTAATGTTTTCCCAAAAAGTAAAGCATTTCATGGAATAATATTTCAAGAGAAGTCTTTTACCATTACCTTCTGTTAACCCTGTAAGTAATTTGTAAATCTGTGAATTTTTAATTTTTTTCTGTACTGAAAGTGTCCAATGACTTTAAAAAATACAATAACCCGAAAATAGGTTTTGTTTACAATTGAATTGTGTTCTTATTTCGTGTGTTTAGTATTGCTTCGTTGTTGTGTTTCTGGCGGGGAGGGGTAGAGGTGGGGCAATATTTGAGTTTAAAAAAGTATGTGCAATCCGATGTAATGATTTCCATAATGGATTGACATAGAAAATATTGAATTTGTTTAATTGCAATTTATACGCATGAATGTCTTAAATTCTAAGGCCCAAGATCAGATCTGCATTTTGTTTGGGACGGAAATCTGGGACGGAACAGTAATATATAATGTAGCCTATTAGCGTGTTCGCTCGTCCCCAGCGCCT
The DNA here is from genome assembly GCF_032118995.1 of Asterias amurensis. Classification (NCBI taxonomy): domain Eukaryota; kingdom Metazoa; phylum Echinodermata; class Asteroidea; order Forcipulatida; family Asteriidae; genus Asterias; species Asterias amurensis. The sequence goes on along the minus strand of NC_092659.1, from coordinate 5,328,935 downwards.
TGCTTTAACCAAAGGCGCTGGGATGGGCAAACGTATCATGCACGCACATTGGTCTAATAATGCGCAGTCCCATCATGCATCACACTCACACTGCGCCATATTTCTATGCACTGTACGCATGACGTACTTCCTGAACAAGAATCTGTTCAAGCGATTAGCCCATCCCAGCGGTCCTGGATAGATAGACTGGCCGCTGGTGCCGAGCGAAATTAGCTTGTACAATAGTAGGCTGTGTAGTCGTTCTCGTCTGGTCCCCTGTCTGTATCCGCACCGAACCAGTGATTCCATTGGATACAAAGATTCCGTTGGATAAACGTGCAGTGACGTATAGGTTTCTATATCTGGAGTTTGATTGGTATCACGTTTTGCAGCTGCACTTTCGGTCGTCTGCATATGAATGTAGGTGAAAGGTGAAGATGGACGAGGATTGACCTAGGTTAGAGAGGCCACTCTCTGGCGTAATTTACGAGCCTCGAAGCGTGACGTCAGATGCTCATGTTAGATCAAATTAAGCATGTACATGTAGCTGTACATTAAATAATGAACTCTCACCCAGAATCAGATTTGATGGGTTTTCGGTTTAAAGGCCGCGCAGAAAAGAGCAATTTGATTTGAGTTTTTTTTTATTATTTTTACTAAAGACAAATTATAAGTGTAAAATAATAGTTAGATGGTATATATGATGTCTTTAGGAAATAATTAATATATTAAAAGCATCTTAGAGCAATTCTGTAATAAATCGATTGAAAACTCAGCCATTACAGTTATTATTCAATAAGCGACTGTCGAAAAGGCCAACACAATTTTAGATACAGGCCAATACAGTTTTTCTATACTCCATAATTTGAGGCCTATATTGCATTTCTCAAAGTGCACACTGAGCTAAAAGCCAATTTCGATGACGACCGAGATATTAACAACAGAACAATGACTTCCACTCAGTATATGTCAATCAGTGTCTATACCCATCATTAAACAAACCAACAATAGATACGCAGTGTCAATAAAATCTGACTCTGATAATTGCTAGAACCTTTGTAGGTCTCTGTTACTTAGAAAGCTAAACTGACTTTTACTGAATATCAGGCCTAATGGAAAAATGATTAATCCACGGACTAATTTCCTCTAGTGACGGTGCTTTGTTATACAAACTTCCTGAATAGGGCTTTAGGGCCGTAGAGCTGCTCAATCGCACAAAGTAAAGCACAATAATCAAAAATGCTTACCAGAACAAGGTTACCAGCCCAACTATACCACGTGCACAACTACGATTTGTGTCTGGAATCCTGCTCATTTCTGCTTAGCAGACAATTGTTCAGCAACCTCTTCTGCTAGGCAGCTTGGGTAAAATTTGACCCTGGTCTTCGTTCATTATTGTAATTTAAGGGTGAATTGTGTAAGGCCAATTCAGTCTGAAGGTTGCTTAATAGCGAGACACTTGTATATGTGAAACCTCTGTGTACTCACTATTAAAACAGTTTGAGAGGCTGACACTCCAACTTAGTCAAAAGTGAGCTGAACTACTGGAGACGACAGGCAATTGCGGTGCGCTTATAAGACACAATTTGTCTCAGAACTTATCTACTAGTAGAGACGACAGGCAAGCTGTGCCTTCATAACACAAAACTTGTTGTTAGCATATTATGCAATTTTTGAAAATTTAATTGATGGAAAAATAACTATGTCTATTGAGACCATGAACTCCACAACAGCAGTACCCTTGGGTCTGTCTCCAGTCCTCATCGCACTCCGCACTTGTTTCGTCACCATTATTGCAGTGCTGATTATATGTGGGAATATTCTTGTAGTTGCTGTGACACGCCGTGTAACCAACTTAGCTGACAGCACCAAGGTTCTGATGACGTCACTGGCTGTAACTGACCTCTTAGTCGGCGTTTCAGCAGTACTCAGTGCAGTAGCATCTGCTCTTGATAGATGGCCTTTTGGTGATGTTGGCTGCCATTTCTATGCCATGTTTAAGACAGTTGCCATCTCCATGTCTATACTCTCGGTTACTTGTCTGAATATTGAACGCTACATAGCTGTCACCCGACCCTTTAAATTTCCGTTATGGTGTACAAGACGCCGTGCAATAACACTTGTAGTCGTTGCATCAATAGCTTGCTTGTCTTGTGCACCTTTACCATGGATTTTCGCAATATCGCCATATTACTTTGAAGGTTCGTTGCTTTGCTTTTACAGTAACACCTCGATATATCTCAATCTTGTCTTTCTTCTTTCTTGCAATGTACTCCCAACGCTATTGATGTCCTGTATTTATTGGCACTTGATAAAAATCAGTCGCGAACATGAGCAGCGGCTGAATCGAAACGGCAACAATGAGGCAAACAACAATCGTGACAACAAAGCTCTTAAGACATTCCTTGTTGTTACGTTGACATTTGCTGGATGTTTCTTTCCCTTTGCTCTTGTCAGGGTAGGAAGGTCTTTGACAGGTAAACTTATTCCAAATTGGCTTCAATTTTTATCATCGTGGCTAGGTACAAGTAACAGTATGTTCAATGTGTGGATTTACTGTCTGTTCAATTCATCATTTCGTGAAATGGCAAAAAAGGTTATCTCAGAGCGGTTTCCATGTTTTAACCGGTCAGTGGCACCTGCAGTTGCCTAACCACAGTGACAATAACTTCGACCCATCCAGGACCCAGACTCAAGCCACGACGCCCAAAGTTGGTCAAATATTCAGGGCAAAAGAATGACAACAGGTGACTCGTTGCGCACACAGTGACTACATGTAGATGACACTAACGTCCGGCAAAGGTTTCTGGTAACTATAAGGGCCCACCATAGAGCAAGATCCCATCCACCATCCAACATCTGGTAAAATACCTTATGACGTCATCTAGCCGTACTTAGAAGTAAAACGTTGATGAAAACAATGGAACACACACAGATGTGTATGCTTGGCGCACATTGGACAATGAGCCTACTTTTGACCTCTAGGCGAGGGCGAGCAAGATCCATCCACCATCCAACATCTGGTAAAATACCTTATGACGTCATCCAGCCGCCATCTTAGAAGTAAAACGTTAATGAAAACAATGGAACACACACAGATGTGTATGCTTTGCGCACAAGATTGGACAATGAATAGCTTACTTTTGACCTCTAGGCGAGGGCACCGCCCTACTCAAAATGACGTCATATTGACCATTCTCTGCGCGAAGCTAGACGCTTGAACTGGCATGGTTCCATTCGGATGCCGGTGTTCCAGGGAATTTTATGTTCGCTTGAGATTCGATCCCCCTCGTGGGAAAATCAACATGGGCTGAAAGAGGATGATTCAAAAGAGGGCGCTATAATCGAAAGTAATTTGTGCACAGTTGTCCTCATTGGGGGACCGAATCTCCTCGGGACAGGGGCCAAATTCATAGAGCTGCTGCTTAAGCACAAAAATAGCTCGCTTGTTTTACACATGTTACTGGCAAAAGTTTCAGCCATATACATTGCTTGTGACTGGTATTTAGCTGTTGTTTACTTAGCATAACAATTGAGTCTCTTGGTCGGTAATCTGATTTTACTAAGCAAGAATTTGTTGCTTAAGCAACATTTTGTGCTTAAGCAGCTCTATGAAATTGGGCCCTGATCTCCAACCACACCGGGTTTTGACACCTGTTGAGCTACTCTTGCATCCCCGCTTGAGACTCTACTCATCTTCATGATGCAGACATTGAAGTCACCCAGTAAACATAAGCTGGCAAATGGAGCGCCTTTTCCAGAAGATGTACGCTCTAGGGTGTGTCCAAACCAGTTAACAAATCAAACTCAAAGATGACAACAAAAAATTAAAACACTGTAGACAAAACAAGTTGGTTTTATTATTCAAAAAGGATTAGGAGCACAATTTCAGCAAGCAATAACCAGACGAACATAGTTAAGTACAGTCACCTCATTACATTTTGTAGATTAGTTCTATGTCACTACCTGAATTTATTATGTGTATTAGTTCTGCATAGTCACTATGATTACATATTTTTCTCCTATGTGTCGTGTTTCTCCACCACATCGTAGGGTACACTTGGGGAAGATGGGACACGGGGTAAGATGGGACATATCCTAGTCCATGCGGTATTAAACAAACAACGTCATTGCTGGCAAACCCATCCAAGGCATAACAGTTTGGTCCATATCTGATCTGTATACATGTATGTGAAGGTTGCCCCTTTGTCGTTTCCTTTTTCTTTAACATTAGCGGCAGCAAACATAATGACGTGTCCATTGTATTGAAAGACTGTCATGGTTTACTTACAACATGAATTAAACCCACTATCATTCAGGGCAATTTATTCAGAAATGTTGCCAGTGCCAGGTTAAAAAGCACCGCAAACCAACTATTTTATATCTAGGTGCTTCTTGTGATCTGTCCCATTTTACCCCAGGTGGTTATTTAATTTACGGGGTAAAATGGGCCAATTTGTCACCAGGTTGTTGTGAATTATGAACGGTTGGGGTAATTTGGGACAATTTTCGTTGATATTTCCATAAATTTATAAAACTGTAAACTAAGTTGTTAACATTAAATTTAGGATTAAAACCAATTTTGATTCACTAACTAGTCACACTGAAGACTGACGGTTCTGGTAATGGTCAAAACATTTGTTTTGTCCCATCTTGCCCCGATGTGACCCTAATTAATTAATGCCAGACAGATATTTAATATGTCAATCAAATTTAACAATTCGCTTATACGTCATTTCAATGCGTGCGTCCCATCTTGTCCCAAATTGTGGGGGAAACGGGACACTAAATTAAACTTAATAAAGTAAAGTTTTAGTATCCAAAAACTGTTAAAAAAACATTGAAATTTCATTAAAAGGTGAACATGCAAAAAATATTAACAACCTTAAGTATTAGTGAGCCCATGTGACAAATTATGGTAAATTTGTATTGTAATTATCAAAAAACTGTGTATGTGTCCCATTTTTCCCCACTGTACCCACACCATGAAAAGCGCAACCTCGTTCGTGCAGTGATTATATATAAGTTTACAATTACACAGCTTATACTGGCCTGCTTTTATCAATATACACAACTTTTTTTACATAACATCTTTTAACCATTTGTTTTCTGAGTGTAATAAGGTGAAAGATAAGGTGAGGTGTTTCTTCACGTTGTTCTACCATTGTTGGTATTTTCGGTTTCAGTTTGAAAAATACAATAAACTCAAAAACAGGTTTCGTTTACATTTGAATTGTGTTCTTATTGTGTTGGTATTGTTTTGTTGTTGTGTTTGGGGGGGGGGGGGTAGAATGGGAGGGCTATATTTTAGTAAAACAAACTATGTGCAAATCAATGTGATGATTTCCATGCTGGCAAGACAAATAAATTATTGAATTTGTTTAATTGCAGTTAATACACATGAATGCCTCAAATTCTTAGTGTTCAAAAACTGCTCTATGCAAGTCCTGCTTTTTACGATACATACAGACCAATCAACTTTGAACTGTTCGTGTTTGTTGTGTTGTGTTGTCACTTAGCCTTCGACCCATCTGGGGTCGAAACGTCTGGCCTTTAACTATTCTTTGCATTTATACCATCGGTCGTTTTAGTTGGTTAGTTGTTTTCAACAGCTAAGTCTATTTAATAACTTTTGAACTGCATTACACAGGTGATGGGAGTGTGTCGGGCTTCCTGAAGATGGTGGGAAAGAATGCAGCTGAGTCGACTATCGAGGCGGTACTTAAAGCTCTTGGATTGTCGGTAAGTAAACCAGACTGAAAGGTAGAAGGGGCAAAAGTATAATTGTTTGAAGCTTTGCATGGCTTGGATAATTATGAAAATACTACAAATAAATAGTAAACTTAACGGTACAACCACGCGTACATACATTTTTTCCCGTCTTTTTTTGTGGGAGTGTTTGCTCCTGTGACGTTTCAAACAGTATACATGTACTCCGTACTGCTTGCTTTCGTCACATTTTCTTTTTTCGAAAGTAAAACAGGTTCTAAAACCTCCTTATTGATTAACTGTAACTGTAACTGTTCCGGTGTAGTACTCCTCATCTAAGGGTTGCATAGGGATATGGGAGTGGACATTTTTACTGTTTTGGGGGTTTTCTTTGTTAGTATTGAGTTTAGCTTCTGTCAATTGTCATTATCTTTCACTAATGTTTGTGTCAGTTCGGTGTTTCATGCTGTTTACGATGAATGTAGTGTTCTGTACGATAAACAAAAATCCAAATTAATACTTTTATTTTCTATATTTGTTAGCGGGGTCTGGGAGGGCACATCGCTTTGATGACTAACACTTTTGCCTTTCCCTGGACTGCTTCTGTCGACAAAGAGTTGTGTCCGAAGATAAAAAAAAAAAACTATTTTAGTGAGCATTAAGTTACTGTCCTCTTCATCCTCTTTGTAGTTAATTCTGGAATGCTCTTTAAGACAAGTTAAACCATCTACTCCGCGTTAGCAGAGAAGTCTCCCGAGTTCCGACAAATCTGTCCAGGAATATAAAGCACGACGAGTTCTCAAAAGAACATACACATGATCTTACCGCAAACCAAATACATTGAAACCTCATCATGCACTGCCTCAAATCCAATATTCAACCATCTGATTTACGTATTTTTCTATGTGTCTTTTGTAGAATTTCATCAGTCAAGAGCCTTGTGTTCGACCGCAGGTCACACAGAATGGATGGCATAGAGGTAAGGTTTATATGGAGGTGAAAACCAAGATGATACAAAACCAAGATGAACAAATGTCTTCAAAATATCTGCTAAGAAGGCATGACTGTATTTTGGTTGTTTATAATAATGTTGACAAATTGACCACAACATTTCAAGAGTGTCTTGTGAATCGCCATTTTTTTAAGTAAACTGGCTTCACGTTTGGTTATACATTATAAACTAGAAAAACAGAATTAAACAAATTAAATAAACTCTCCCCGAATGTGGTAACTAATTTCTATCTATAAACACTTCTATAACCTCATAAAAACATCATTTTAACTTCTACAGTTTGCCCTAGAGATGTCAGACTTCCACATCTACCAAGAAACCTCATATGCACTCTTCCAGAGAAGTGTCTGGGGTTTGATTGCTGTTTCGAGCTTCCAATCCCAGGACTCACCCCAATCAGCACCCAGGTCTCCTTCATCTTTGATCCTTGTAACTTCCAATTGTCACTTGGTCTGGGAAGTTGGAGTAAAGACCTACAAATCTTCTCCTATCAGTGGGGTCAACAAGAAGAGGTCACCATTGGCAATGCCGTGTCTTTAAGGTAATCGGTGAAGAAAATTAGCAAAGGTTTTGTATTTTGTAATTTCATTGAGCTGCTTAAGCAGAAAATATTGCTTTACGTTTTTTCTGCCAAGCACAACTAACCAGTTCCATTTTGTACATGTAAAACAGTACGTTTGGTAGCAACCTTATTCTGGTAAGCATAAATGTGTTGTGCTAAGCAAGTTGTGCCAAGCAGCTCTATGAAATTGGGCCACGGTTTCTACATATTTTGTACATTTGTCTTTATTTAAAAATCTACCACACCGGTTTTCCTATCGGTGTATCTCTCTGATGCCACTCACCAGATTCCAATAAGCATAATTAATTATTGCTGAGCTATTTTTTGTTCTTAAGCAGCTTTATGCAGGTCTTATCATAAAAAGTAATATCTGGCTATATGCGGCAGTAACATGTTGTATGGCTTCTGACTACCCACGCCACCACCCCCCCCCCCCCTAACAAAGATAGTGACAAAATAGGGAAACCACTAAAATAGGGCTGGATAGCTCTTTTACTCTGGAGTTCGCTGGTTCAAGTCCAACCCTGTTTCAGTTTCGTGGTTAAAACCAAAATATTGGTTTGTATTTATTTACAAATTGAATCTTATTACATCGGGCAACACATTTTAAATGTATTTTTTGTTGTGTGTAGTTTTAGTACAAACAATATGATTTTTTTTTTGTAAATTAAGCTTCTAATTTTAGGTAATATAAAGATTGTTCACATTGCAACAAATAAGCACTTTTCTCAAAACTTTCTATTTGTAAACGATTGCTTCAAATTCCTCACAGTCTAACCATTGACAAGGTCGAGGAATCCTTCCAGATCAACTTAGACATGACCTTCTGCCTGGACGGTGACTGCACTCCAATCCCGATCCTCAGTGATGCCATCATCCCCATACCATTCTGTAACCCCAATGCCTCCTTTGAGCTTCCTGGCGATGGAAGCTTTGCTGCCCTAGCAAAGGACCTCGGAGGCAACGTCGGCGAGTTAGCGATCCAGGCTGGTCTACGTAAACTTGGAATCCAGGTTGGTCAACTAAATTAACTCAAGACCATGCTTCATCAGCATTTTGTATTTATTTGTATTTATTTATTTATTTATTTATTTATTTATTTATTTATTTATAAATTTTTGCAACCCCAAGACAGTTCAAAGATGGTTGCAACAACTTAAAAAAAATCATGGCCATTACAATACAGCAGTACAATCTGCTACAAAAACATTACAATAACCTAAACTGATTTTAGCATTAGAGAAAAGGGAAGAGCAAATAAATCTAGCGTACCAATCCTTGGGAATTTTTCCAGAAAAATTTTCCTTTTTGGTTTGACAAATCTGTTTTATTCTTCAGGAGTTTGTCACCAATCAGCGCTGTGACATGGCGATACTTGCCCCATCAGAGAACAGTAAGTTGCTGTGTTTTCTTCCTCAGAGACTGTTATTTTTGTTTGTTTATCGTAATAACAAGTGCCAAGGAAATACATAAATAAAAATTTAAGAAAAAAACTCTTGGCAAGTTTAAAACGATGGCTTAGAAAGCTCACGACAAAAATATATTATTTTTTTAGGCCTACTTGATATATATATGCCTCGGCCTACTGTTATTTTTGTTTAATAAGTAGACCTGGGCCAAATTTCATAAAGCCATGTAAGCACAAAAACTTGCTTAACACAGAAAAGCATTGCTTAGCAGGAACAGGATACCATCCAAAATTACATTAAGTTTGCATTGTTGTGGCTGGTGCCCCACTCAATTTTTGCTTAGCAAAGAATTTTGCCTAGCAGTATGTTCTGCCTATAACAACTTTATGAAATTGGGCCCCTGTATATACGCCTATACTAGTCTTAAAAATGGAACATTGCAAGTAAATGAAAAAACATATTTTTGCACAACTATCCCTTCTTATAAATTGTTTACCGTTTAATCCAATAGAATGCCCACTGATGAACAAACCACCTGCAACGAACATACTGACCTGCACAGTAGACGACCAGTGTCTTGGTATCCATTGCTGTGCCTCCTTGGACCTTGTCTTCACTCGACTATCTACCACAGCTTGGGCCGTTCTGGACCCTTGCGAATTCGAGCTGTCTGTTGGTTTTGGATCTTGGACTAAAAGCTTGGCTCTTTTCGAGTATGACTGGGGTGTGGAAAGAACAGTGGACATCAGTGAATTTGCCCTCATTGTGTAAGTCAACACTACTTTAAAGGTTTTGGGTACCTTTTCAAAATGGCCATAGATTTACATTAAACTTACAGGGTTTGAAGATAACGATAGTGGAAAGCTTCCCTTCAAATTTTACTTACTGAGGTGCTGTAGTTTTTGAGAAATAAGTAAAACAATGTCATGAAAATACGTTTGTAAATGATTAAAGTAATTTTCGTCTCATGAGACGAAAATTATTTTCATGACATTGTTTTACTCATTTCGCAAAAACTACAGCACCCCAGCACGTAATATTTTCAGGGAAGCTTTCTACTATCATTATCTTCAAACTGTGTAAGTTTAGTGTAAATCTGTGGACATTGTGTTTTTTGTCCTACAAAAGTAACATAGACCCTTTAATTTTAGAAGTGTCTTAGAACTCATAGATCGGAAAACCTGACATCATTGTTAACCACATTCATAAAGTTGATGCTTGCACAGAAGGCCTAATTGAACATAAATCGTGTTTTAGTGGAGAAACACCTCTTCTCCCTTCACCAGAATATTTTGGTGGTATAAGACACTGGACAATATTGGTAATTGTCAAAGAATAGTCTTCACAGTTTGTGTATCTCAACATATGCATAAAATAACAAACCTGTGAAAATTTGAGCTCAATCGGTCGTCGAAGTTGCAAGATAATGATGAAAGAAAAAATACCCTTGTCACACAAAGTTGTGTGCTTTCAGATGCTTGATTTCGAGACCTCAAGTTCTAAATGTGAGGTCTCGCAATCAAATTCGTGGAAAATGACTTCTTTCTCGAAAACTACTCCACTTCAGAGGGAGCTGTTTCTCACAATGCTTTATATTACCAACCTCTCCCCATTACTTATTACCAAGTAAGGTTTCGTGCTAGTAATTATTTTGAGTAATTACCAATAGTGTCCACTGCCTTTAAGCAAGATCAGAAAACTTACAATAATTGTTAACCACATTCACAAAGATGATGCTTGCACAGTCAGCCGACTTGAAATTAGATCGTGTTAAAAATAGTGGCAAAAACATATACTCCCTAAACTAGAATAGTTATGGTGGTTTGATATATAATAGTATGTTAAGTTTATGTTTAGAAACGCGTGGAAACATAAACTGCTACTAATATCCATAAAGTATATATAAAATGAGTAGGGTAGATGACCTTAGCTTTTGATCCAAACCGGACCTTTTCAGAGGCATAAACAAGTACAAAAAACTTAATATGGATATGGTTATAACAAATATAAAAAAAGATACAAACAACTCAATGGGATCACCAGAAAAGGGATAAACAACAGAAAAATAAGTTTCTTAAGACGACTGATGTAGTAATAATGAATCTTTTTGAATTTCATCTATAAAAGTCGGGTATTAAAGCAGACGACTATGGGGAAAGATTGCCCTGCCAGAAACCCGCAAACAGAGGCAATCCCACTTTCTAAAATTGGGGAATCAGAATTATAAATAGAGACAGAATTAGCTCTCATCTTTGACATCTTGTTTTCCTTTTCTCTTGACCAGGTTCACAGTTGACAAGCTGACAGCGCAGAAGGAATTCCTGATCCACCTCTCTGTGTCTCTGTGCATAGACGGTACCTGCACACCGATCAACCTGTTACAGGGAGCCCATGTACCCATCCCGATCTGTAACCCAAATGCTACATTCTCCTTACCAGGCGATGGTTCAATCGCTGGTTACCTGGACACCTTAGCTGGTGAAGTAACTGATGTAGCTGTGGATTTGGTGATGGACAGTCTGGGGCTTAAGGTGACTATAACCAGATTAGAATTTATAATTTATATGTTATCTAATTGTTAAGCCAATGGTAAAAAGTTAAAAACTAAAACATTAGAACTTGTAGTGCACCTCGAGGTCTCTAGAAATTACAATAACAAAATTACATCTAAAAAAACTAACAAAGGGGATAAAAATATATATATGTACAACAATATCAGAAGAAAACCAACCTCAGGACACACTAGTTCCCATTAAATCATCAAGTCGAGCGCCATGTAGGGGCTCGAGCCTGCCCAGTGATTTTAGTCCAGATGCTCCAGTCAAGATGTTCCGATCCAGCGTGCAGGAGCGTATAGTTCCTCAGCGCTGGCCAAGCCGGTGTCTCGTTTCAGGGTGTCTACGAAGGAGAGACTTCTTTTCCCACGAGAAGCCTTGCCTTTTGTGGGCTCCCAGAGGATGGCTGGGCAAGCGGCAAGCTCATTAAAAGCACGAACTGATGTTTGTACAACCAGAACTGTATAAGGGCCAACAAAAGTGCCTTTTAGATTTCAATGGCCAACATTCAAACTGTAATGACAAAACTTATTTGTAATTAAATTATTTTTCTTTTTATAGAATTTCTTATCGAGGGATTCGTGTAGTCTTCCTCCAGCAACTAATGATGAAGGTACGTTTAAGAAATGAGACATCAGAAACATCTATTACTCTGCAAAAAGAAGATATTACATTGCTAGCACAAGTTTTAATGTTTGTTCCTAAAGTGAACACATATGGACTGTTAAATCCCAATTCCTGTTAAATCCCGATGCCTATTAGGTGAAAATCTCGTACAAGTTTTTGAAAGTACATTTTAACACTGTATTTCATCCTTATCTATGATGTACTGAATCTATGTTGTGGTGTGGTTTATGTATTTTTCTCCAGAAAACGATCAGAGCATACTGATCGAAACGTCGAGTTGAAACAACGGTTCTTTTCAGAACCACCCCAACTCATTTCAGAAATAGTCATTACATGGTGTTACCGCAAACCTTTCTATATCGTATTTCCCCCGACGTGAACACCTATGGACTGTTAAATCATTACATGGTGTTACCGCAAACCTTTCTATATCGTAATTCCCCCGTGCAAAGTTTCAAATCCTACTTAGGCCTATGTATTTTTGATGTGTATTTTTGATGTTTTCTTATATGTTTTCAAACCAGGCAAAATAACATCGATACTTTTTAACATGACTAATAAAATATTGAATTGAAATGTATTAAAATAATCCATTCTGTCTCCCGTCATCATTAGGTTGTCCAGTTCAGTTTCCCACTGGCCTGTCCGCGTTTTCCTGCCGTATAAACAGCCACTGCACAAGCGTGCATTGCTGTCTCAACTTGGACCTCAAAGTAACCCAGCTCAGCTCTAAGGCTTGGCTGGAAATCGACCCTTGTGACTTCAAACTCTCTGTTGGAATTGAGATGTGGTACTTCAACATCTCATTGTTCTCGTATGAGTGGGGGAAGATGGAAAGATTCTCCATTGGACAAGCGATAAGTGTGGAGTAAGTTTGTTAAATATGAGGAGTGTATCAAATATCTTGTTTAGCTAATCATTCAAACGGACCCATCAATTTTTTTCTATTTATCAACATTTATTTGTATACGGCAGTTAACAGTTGTATGGCTTCTGACTGGCACCCCAATCAAAGATATTGAAAAAGGAAGACGCCAACATTGGAAGAAACTATAAATAAATAGTAACGTGCGGTTTATTGCTCCATGGTACAACCATGTGTAAATCTCTTTTGGGTGAGTGTTGGCTCTGAAAAGAGCCGGTTTAGTCTCTTGGAGACCAAATCGTACCCGAAAGTTACTATTTGTGTATAGTTTCTTCCTATTTCTCCACACCATGCAAAACTTCAAACGATCCTTTTTCTCACTCTAATCAGATTTTCCATTGATAAACTGGATGCTTCAAGTGAGTACGAGATCGATCTTGCATTCTCTCTCCAAGTCGACGACGAGACTACGGACTTCCCCCTCATGGAGGCAAAGAGAATCCCTATTCCCATCTGTAACAACAATTTCTCCTTGGCTCTACCTGGTGACGGCTCTGTACGGGGATTCTTAGAGGAGCTTGGTGACACTGTAGGACAATCTGCAATTGATTTGGTTTTGAGAAAACTGAATTTAGATGTGAGTTTAAAGACCAAATCTTGCTAATTTTTTGTAATTTTTACCGAAATAATAGTAAATACTTGTAATGCATATCCACCCTGCTTGAACAAAATAAGTCCTTGAAAACCTGTGACATAAGATAATTTTTGAGAAGAGATTTGAACATTGTGGTACACAAAACCTAATATTAGATGGTAGAGAGTTCCAGCATCAAATCAATCTTGTTTACATCTAATATGAAAACAAACGGCAATTACGGAAGACAAAGACAAAGGACAAAGGAACATGTTCAGTCTTAGTGACAAAAGTTAATTACACTTCATTTTGATTTTGATTTTGATTTACTCAATACTTGTCCAGGATGTTGTGAGTGGCAGATCATGTGAATTACCAGCCGCTATGACAATGAATACAGGTGCAGTATTAATTTAATTATTCAACTGTTAAATCTACCTTGTTTCAATCAATCAATCAAATGTCATTAATAAATAATGGAGCACCAAAATGAACAGTTTGTTCCAAAGCGCTGAGGCTGAGTAATTAAACGGTTTTAAAGCCTGCTGGAACAGGTGGGCTTTAAGGGGTGTCTTGAATGAGGTGAGTGAGATGGCATTTCTGATCTGTGTAGGATCTTTCCACATTGTTGAGAAGAGAAGATCTCTACTGCAGAAGTTGAAAAGCGAGTTCTTGGCACAATTAAAAGGGAGCAAGAGCTAGACAAACGAAGATGTCTTTGTTACAGCTAACAAACAATTAAAACTATTGTTATGTTACTCGGAATCTCTGTCTTGCACAACTATTAATCATTCTGATTTGCTGTCTTTTTCATTTTGTTAAATCTATCTTGTTACAGCTTACAAACAAGCAAACAACTTGTTTTTATGTACTTCGAATCTCTGTCTTCACAACTATTAAAGACACGGGACACTTTTGGTAATTGTCAAAGACCAGTCTTTTCTCTTGGTGTATCTCAACATATGTACGAAATAACAAAGCTGTGAAAATTTAAACTCAATTGGTCTTTGAAGTTGCGAGATAATAATGGAAAAAACAACCCTTGTCACAGGAAGTTCTGTGCTTTCAGATGCTTGATTTCGGAGGTCTCAAAATCAAATTCGTGGAAAATTACTTCTTTCTCAAAAACTACGTTACATCAGAGGGAGCCGTTGCTCACAATGTTTTATACTATCAACAGCTCTCCATTGCTTGTTACCAAGTTAGTTTTTATGCTAACAACTATTTTGAGTAATTACCAATAGTGTCCAGTGCTTTTAATCTTTCTGATTTGCTATCTCCTTCCTACAATTTCAGGTTGCCCAATGATCTCCCTCCCCGCCTTGGCAAACATCATCCAGTGTTCAACCGATGATCACTGTCTTGGTATCCAGTGTTGTGTCAATCTGAACTTCGTCATCACCACACTCATGCTCGATGCTAGGATCAAAGTGGACCCATGTAACTTCCAGCTTCATGTGGAATTCGAAAACTGGGAGCGTAACTTTACTCTGTTTAGTTACACGTGGGGGAAGGTGGAAAGGGAAACGATTGGTGATGATGTGACTTTAAGGTAAGCTAGGGCAATGTTGTACATATTAGGGGCATTGCTTGCCAACAGACAGCACAGGATAGAGTCTCATGAGATGGAGAATTAGTGAAGAAGCTTTCCTCCAGCAGTGGAGTGAAATAAGCTTGACAGACAGACAGACAGACAGACAGACAGACAGACAGACAGACAGACAGACAGAAAAGAACAATTTGAGAATTCATGCAAAATCATGTAGCTATTATGATTATAGGTCATTGCCATTTTCATTGGTGTTGAATATTTTCCAAAACACTTGGTATTCGCTGTACAAACATGTGCATCATCCAGTATCGCACATTGGTGCACAAGGTAGACATTCACTGTAAAAACCTACGGGAATGTCCGATATCCAATATCGTTGTACATAGACGTGCACAGTACAGAACTACGGGAATGTCCAAAATCCAATATCTAAAAAGCAACATTGATATTCGCTGTACAAACAAAATGTGAATGTCCAATGTCCAATATCAAACTAACTTTACTGTCATTGGTTATTAAGTTAATTGATGTGTTATTTTGTTTTGTAGCTATTCAGTTGATAAGCTTACGGAGAAGAATGTATTTTCTGTTACTCTCGATGTTGAACTGTGCATTGACGACACATGCGTGACAACCTCCATCTTGGATCATGTCTGGGTTCCGATACCCATCTGCAACATCAACGCTGTTACATTCACACTGCCAGGCGATGGTACGGTAGCTGGATTTATCAGGGACCTGGGAGGTCTTATAGGAGATTCAGCAGTTGAACTAGTTCTGGAGAAATATGGATTGAATGTAAGAATACTTTACTAATTTTTTCAGTTTCGATGATTTGCTTTCTAAGATATTGTTACGCTTCCCTTTAAGAGAAACTAGACTAAAGAAAGACAAAAATAAAACTCATGTTGGGGAACTAAATTATAGTTTCTTACCTTTAGTAAATTAGTGAACATTGGAAATAAATACATAAGTGGTGCGACCAACGCTCTGGATACTTCTGAGCCAGTTCAATGGGCACAGGCTGTTTTATATGGGGCTGAACAATGAGGTCGATAGCGGTTTTCCCAAAACTACAGAAAGGGGCTCCACAACAATAGTGACCTCTCCCAATTCCATAATGTGTGTTGTTAGGAGAAAACATCCAGGAAAGTTATTGCTTTATTCTTCAACACAGCTATGTGTTCTAAGCACATTAATAACGGTCTGATGCATGTTAAAGTGAACGTCACCCACCATTCTCCATTTAAAAATCTGTGAAGGTGCAATTTTTTAAAGTGAAAGCTGAACAAAAGCCTTACTTCTTTTAACAAATTTAACAACTTGTTTTTAATCTTTGAACTGTTGTCCTTGAGTCCATAATAGAGGTTCAGCCTCACGAAGGTGTGGACTGCAAAACCACAGGTTTAAACTTTATTAATCCTTAACAAATTCAACAATTTCTTAAATTTTCATTAGCAATATTTCCAGAGCGAACAGTGTGATAGAGGAACGCCGGGCACCCTAAAAAGCAGTAAGTGTTTCACAAAATGTTCATGTGTTGTCCACGAGAAAATAATTGTGCACACTGTTTCAATTCTGTTGGGAAAGTGAAATACCTTTGTGAACTTCCTCCGCAGTCTGACATTAACAGCTAGGCCACTTAAGACTAATTACTTAGCTTTTGTTAATTCAATCAAAGAACATCGAAGACAACAATTCGCAGACTTGGTATCCAGCAAATATAAACAAGAAAGCCTAAAGGGCAATACACGAGAAAACCTAAGACAGAGGACAAACGAAAAAAAAAGGACAACAAATGGACTATAGACAATACCAACCAAAACATTAATACTACTAGAACATTAGATAAACCATATTAACTGGGAAGAAAAAAACCATAATTAAAACAGATTAGCCCACTTCTTGTTTAGGTCATCATCAGGTGACCCTTTTTCATAGCAATGGTCTTTTCTGTTTTGAAATGAATAAAAAATCAACCCTATCGAAAATTATCGATTGAAGACACTTATAATTAATCTTGACACTTATTATTAAAAATGTGTTTTTTCGCCAAATATAAACCTTTCCTTCTGAAGGTTGTCCAGGTGTCGATCTCGAACAGCTTCCCGATTTCCTCTCATGTTCCCTCACTGAGTCATGTCTTGGCATTAAATGTTGTCTGGAGATGGACTTCAAGATCGTGACACGTACAGTCAGTGCATGGCTCATCTTGGATCCCTGCAACTTCAACCTGTCCATCGGTTTTGAGAACTGGGAGCAAAGTATCACCTTATTCCACTATGCTATGGGTGACTACAGGGAGGAAGTTATTAACAGGGTGCTGACTGTGAGGTAACTGTCACCACACTTTTGTGTCAAGGGTTAACTCTTGTGTATTGATTGATCTTGCCTTGGGAAATTTGTCTCAAAAGTCAATGCCACCATTTTTAAGTTTTGACTTATTAGTTTCTTGCTTGTTTGCAGATAGCAAACTATTAACGTTTTGTTAACAGCGTGCATACCGTAGGGTATTTGTCAACATACCTTTGTACACGATCAAACAGGGTTGTAGAGTCTGTATAAAAACAACTGCAGTTATAGTAAAGGTTTGCGGTAACACCATGTAATGATAATCTCAAAATGAGTTGGAATGGTTTTGAAAAGAACAGTTGGTTTCAACTGGACGTTTCGATCAGTATGCTCTGATCTCCAGAAGACGATCAGACCATAGTGATCGGAACGTCAGAACCACCCCAACTCATTTAGAGATTATCATTACATGGTGTTACCGCAACACTTTATTATGTCGTATTTCCACCATGGAATCCTACTTAAATGCATTTATATAGCCCCTGACCCCCTCAAAAGAAAGTCTCTATAGGGGTAGGAAATGACGTATACGATGAATTGAACAAAAATCATTACATGGTGTTACCGCAAACCTTTATTATATCGTATTTCCACCATGGAAGTCTACTTAAATGCATTTATATAGCCCCTGACCCCCTCAAAAGAAAGTCTCTATAGGGGTAGAAAATGACGTATTTATACGATGAATTGAGAAGACTCTTGAAACGTGAGATTGTGGTAGCTACGTTTGATGTGTAGAGGGAGATAAAATGAGATGCAGAAAGTTGAGAACTCGTTAATCATGTGTTTTTAGTGGCAATTGTTAGGGATTAATTATAAGGGTGTCTTTAACGGAAGTTTCTAGAACTCACGAGTAGATCTTTGATGTTCGTGGGGGGATTTTGGACTAGTAAATATATGATCGACACTTTGATGATCTTGGTTTTAAGTAAAACGCTCAAAGCGATTTCGTATTCTTACCGTTTCAGCTTGTTTCCTTGGCCTAATTTCATAAAGCCTGTAAGCACAAAAACGTGCTAAGTACAGACAACATATTGCTTAGCAGAAACTGTTAAGGCCTACTAGCCAAAAAACCATTAAGCCTAAGTATGTTGTTGTGACAGAAATTTGCTAAGTAGTATTTTCTGCTCGTTGCTCGTTGGCTTTATTAACTTGATAGCTTGAGAAGCTTTGGTGTATACTTTCATTTGAACAGTTCGTGTCTTCCTTATTAACGTATAGGTGGCGTGTTGACAAGATTACTGTAGATAAGCAGTTTGAGTTGAATTTACAACTTGTCTTCTGTTTGGATGGGGCATGTAACTCTGTGACTGTGTTTGAGGGTAGCCGTCTTCCGATACCGCTGTGTAACACTGGAGATTCATTTGCTCTTCCCGGTACGTGTTTATAGTTTACCTTTATGTCAGAGCGTTAATAACACATTGGCTATCCCCCATTGTTGTACTGAACTGTGTACTACTTTTTTCATTGTCTTTAATTTCCATTTAATTTTATTTCATTTATTAATTTCACAGGTAAAAATGCAAAGTACAAAAGTAAGAACGATAAAGAAAACATTATGCATACACATGGGAGAGAAGAAAAAAAAGTATCACCCTGATGTATTTCAGAAAAGTAAACTAGGTTAATATCAATTTAATCTCCTGATGCTACAATTTAAGAAACAGACAATATTATAGGACATTATGAGAACTGATTGAAACTTTAAAGTCTCATTTTAAAAATAAATAGTGCATTTTAAAGTACGTATTTGGTAAAAGATAAGTGGTATTTACAACGCAAACGCACTGTGAATATTGAGAATAAAAACATTCAGCACGGTATTTGTATTGGTATGGCAACATTGTTAAACAGTTTTGGTCGAGGGAACTTCCTGGCCAGGGACTAATTAATGATTTCTGAGTGAATCTGAAAACTTTGTAGTTGTATAATATTTATAGATCATGACAATTCAAGTTCCATCATTAATGTCTTTTTATTCAGGAGATGGCACAGTTTCAGGATTTCTTGGATATCTTGGAGGCAATATCGGACAGTTTGCTATCGATGCAGCAATTCGACACCTGAATCTAGACAGCTTCCTATCAGGGAAGGCATGCTCTAATCACAGACAAGGTAGGTTGTAGACTTGATTCAAGTCCCGTTCTTGTGCGGGAGGTCCCTAAGCATACCCGCAGTCAATATATAGCTATTAGTGGTCCCGTGCGGTTGGGGGAACGCATTGCAGTTTTCTAGCGATGGCATGAGATTGGGACTTGAGTCAAGTCTAGGTATGTTGGGGATTTATGTTAAATTACAGTTGTTCTGTACACACTTTTTTAACACAGCAACTCGTTTTTGGTTTTGAAACATCAAGGTCCCAAAATTCCCAAGTCGTATTCCTTACAGGAACATAACATAATTGGTAAGAAAACAAACTTTTCTGAGATCACAGATTTACACAAAATGTACACAGTCTAACGATGATGATAGTAGAAAACGTCCCTTGAATTATTGTTGTCAGAAATTTCATTTTTGAAAAAAAAAACCATATATATGTTTGGAGTTTATCGCTTTATTCATTTTTTTAATCGATGTCATGCAAAAGGTGCAATCGGTTTTACACTGTTTTTGATCGATCTCAAACATCTACAGGTTTGTCAGCATGGTATGGTGGATTACATTAAGTGATTACACTGCCAGAAAAAAAACAATTTTTAATGTTCCTGTAATGGTATTGCAAAATCGGTGAAACTGCTAAAAAAAAGGTAACTCGGTTGGTAGAGCGCTGGCACGTTAATCACTGGAGGTCACAGATTCAAGTGCCGTTCCAGTCACCTTTACTTTGTTCAACCCAAAATGATATAATGTATTCGTAAATTACTTCTTTAAAGACACTGGACACCTTTGGTAATTGTCAAAGACCAGTCCTCTCACTTGGTGTATCTCAACACATGCATAAAATAACAAACCTGTGAAAATTTGTGCTCAATCGGTCGTTGAAGTTGCGAGATATTAATGAAAGAAAAAACACCCTTGTCACACGAAGTTGTGTGCTTTCAGATGCTTGATTTCGAGACCTCAAATTCTGAATCTGAGGTATCGAAATCAAATTCGTGGAAAATTACTTCTTTCTCGAAAACTACGTCACTTCAAAGGGAGCGGTTTCTCACAATGTACTATCAACCTCTCGCTATTAATTGTAAACAAGAAAGGTTTTATGATAATAATTATTTTGAGTAATTACCACTGCCCACTGTCCACTGCCTTTAAATGTTCTATTCCCCCAAAGATGTTTGTTCAAGTGCAACTGGCTTCCTGGGCAACTGCTCAATCGTTGGTGAATCCTGCACAGAGCTCCGATGTTGCCTCGACTTGGATCTGAAGATAGCTGATGTCTCGGCCTCAGCGTGGTTTAAGTTTGACCCCTGTGACCTCACCTTCACTTTAGGTCTGGAGACTTGGATGTTTCATGGATCGGTCTTTACATATGAGTGGGGTAAGACAATAATAGTATTTCCATGTTTTAGATTTTGTCAGAACAATTTTTGTTTCAATATTTACTGCTTCCAAAATATTACTTTGTGTGTTCGATCCATGTGTACTTTTAAGCCAACTGTGCTTTCAAAAAGTCTAATCTGTTACAAACAAAAACTTGTCATTATGATTTTTTTTTTCTAATAGGTGAAGAGATGGTGGTTTCAGTTGCTCCCGGAATGAATGTTACGTAAGTTTTAAACAACTTTCTTTAAAAGTTAACATTTTGTAATTCATGATGTTTACACACACATTATAGGCAAACATTCTTTAACATTAGTATAAGAAGTTTGAATTATCATTAAAGTTTCTCAAAAATGTTTCCAAAATAAACGAAGTCAAAATGGTTTCATAGTTTTATCTTGTGTGTCTTTAGCAGAATTTGTGGGAAATCACAATGTGTAAAAAACCTTAAGAATGTTTTTGATTTATTTTGGTAGTTATTCCTAGGTTTATGTTATTCTAACTATCTTAAACTAACCATCGTCACTCGTAATTAATTGCCATTTATTGCCTTTTGTTTTCTAGTTACTCCATCACCAAACTCGATGAGTCCAGCGAGTTTCAAGTAGACCTGACTCTAGAGTACTGCATCGATGAAGTTTGTACCGACATCGATATTATGCAGACCATACCTATCCCGGTTTGCAATCAAGACTTCAGTAGTTATAACTTCTCAGGTCAGTTTGTACTCAGTTCACTCAAAAGTAACTAAACAAAATATGACAACTCATTTCATGACAATATTGTTCAAAAGGAGAGCTTTTCTTTGCTGTAGTGTAATATTTTATTTACAAGCCTTGTGCTGCCAGACAACTATTTAACAACAAGCTGGAATTGACGATCTCTCTTTTACAGGCGTTGAGCAAATTATGTTTCGTTAAAGGCACTGGAGACTTTTGGTAATTACTCAAAATTACTTTTGGTACAAAAACTCACTCAGCAACGAGCAATGATCTTAGGAGAAACATTGACAGTATAAAACATTGTTAGAAACAGCTCCCTGAGAAGTAACATAGTTTTTGAGAAAGAAGTAATTTCTTACTTGCATATTGAAAGACTACGGGCCTGAAACCTTTTTTAAGCATTAAAGAGCTTTTGAAAGCATAGGAACTTGTGCAACAAGGGTGTTTTTCTTTCATTATTTTTTTTGCAGCTTCGATGACTAATTGAGTCCAAATTTTCACAGATTATTTTAATTTATGCATATGTTGGGATATACCAAGTGAGAATATTACTTTGACATTTACCAAATGTGTCCTGTGCCTTTAACCATTAAAAAGCTTTTTTATTGTATCTCAGGTGAATGATGCCTTGTTTAATAGAGCATTGTTTTTGACACCTTAACACATTTCCTTTCTTTGTTCACAGTTGATGGTTTCGTACAAACAGTGTCCGGACAAATCGTCCAGGGAGCAACTGAGTTACTCTTAAATCATCTAGGCATCGACCCTGACTTCTTCAATGGTGATCCGTGTGTAAACCCGAATGGGATCCAGTCTTACAGACGTAATATCTCACTATACCTTGCTTTCTAATTAGTTTTTTAACCAAAAGGGACATATTTTTGAGCCAAACAGATTTCCTCAGAGGTTGGTTGACAATTCAGAAGTTACTGTCAGTAGTGGGACGGCTTAGCTGATAACACTTTCCCTTAAAAGCATGAAACTATACACGTGGTTAAAGAACACAATACAAGAATGTTTAGTCGAGGGTCCACCAGAAGTTGCACTTCATCTTGGAACTCAAAATGGCCGCTATTTTGGACCTGTTTTGTTAAATATCTCCTTAACTAGTACGTGGTGACATAAATATGGCGGCCACGGGCAGTCTTTTTTGCTAGATATCTCAAAAAGTTGTAAAGGTGCTAATGCCGTTTTTGACAAATAGTCATTACATTATTTTAGCCTTTATTTATCAAATGATATCCAGCACCGCAAAAAAATTGCACTATATAAAATTAATGAGTAATTCCTGTTTTAGATTGTCCTGACATGCAGCTTCCTGTCAACCTCGACTCAAGTGCGCACTGTGGAATCCTGGAGTCCTGTTTTGGAATAAAGTGCTGCCTTGATGTGAACCTCGGACCACTTAATCACAACTTCAGTGCCTCAATGGTGGTTGATCCATGCCTTGGTCAGCTGAGGTTACAGTTTGGTAACTGGAAGTACAGCAAATCACTCTCACAGCTGGACATTGGTGTCGATAAGGAGATCACCATCGGAAACTTTGTGTCACTCATGTAAGATTCTGGGGGGTTTTGTTGCCAAAGTATTTTATACAAAAAAGTGCTTTGTAAAAATTTGCATAAAACCGCAAAATATGTCTAATCCTACCATTTCCTGTTTCCCCGCATTGTAATAACTATAATACCACTTTTATGGTCCAGTTATACACCCTTTCATACTGACCATCCTTTGTCCTCACCAATTTACTCTCATTTGATCCTTATAGCCCCCAATGTTTATAAATTAGTAAATTTGGCTATAAATTTCACGCTTTTTCTGGATACATTCCCGTAATCCTTTTTGCTACAAATGGATGTGTATTTGTTTGTACTTTTTTATTATGCCTTTGAAGAAGGTCCGGTTTGGATCGAAAGCTAAGGCCATCTACACTTCTCAATTTATAATAAAACCGCATGTGCATAATGTCTTGCTTTATAGATTCAAGCTGGAACTTTTGGATGGCATGATATCATCGAGTCTATCTATGGATGCATGTGTGGGTGATGTCTGCACAGGTCGAATTGTTCTACTGGATGAATCAATATCTCCACTCCCTCAGTGCTACTCCAATGGATCAATCTCATGGAGAAAGTTACCAGGTAAAATATCTTAAGACATGAATCTCTCTTTTAAAGGGTTTGGGTTCTTTTTGTATGACACAAAACACAATGTCCAGAGATTTACATTAATCTTTACACAGTTTGAAGATTATGATGGTTAGAAAGCTTCCCTTAAAATCAAACTTGCTGCTAGGTGCTGTACTTTTTGAGAAATGAGTGAAACAATGTCCCGAAAAAGTTTTGTTTAAGGATAAGAAAACTATTTTAGCACTATAAACTTGACAGATATAGTGAAACTAAAACTTCTACATGAAAAATATAATATTACATACAACATCATTCACAGTGACTAGGGATTTATGTAATGGCCAAACTCTTGCTCTGAAAAAGGGATCAAAACCCTTTATAAAGTGATTGTGGTATTGTATTTTAATGATATGAACATATTTCCACACTCGAATTTGTGCTTGAACTCTCAGTTGTTAAAGTGTCAATACTATATTAAAGCAAGGGTCGATTTCACAAAGATACGTTTAGCTTAAGGCTAGTCCAATGTTTGGACAGATAACACGTCCTAAGACTAGTCTTAACTCGTCGTGATATCCAACCCTGGATTTAAATTTCAAGGACTCGAGGACTCGATAAGTGTGGCAACTCTGAAGTTCTTAAAATGTTGATACGACGACGTACATGCCAAAAATAGCGTCCTGCCCAATCTTTGCCTGGAGCTAACACCTATTGAAAAAACATTGTTTTATTGTTTTTCTTTCTAGGGTTGACTTCAATTTCCCATCTGGGCAATTTAGATACCGGATTAGACGTTCTTGCGCAGGCTCTGGGACTACCACCACGTCTAGTTTCAGCTTCTCCATGTCTTGTAGAACAGACGAGTAGCTCCACTGGTAAGGTTTCCAATAAGTTTTAGGAGATCTTGAGTGAGAAAAAAAAGGCAATACCATTTTTAAAAATCTAAATATTAATTTATATTTTATTTTTTTCGGTAACACCATGTGTGTATCTACTTACCCGGTTTATTTGGTTCTTTAGAGCTCAGAACTGTCTTGCTGTATATTCTAGTGCAGCGGAGTAGGTTTTCGGAATTAGGGAGACTTCTCAGTTCTGAAAAGAACTGTCCTGCTTTTTGTTTTACTATTTTAATTAGGCTTACAGCCACGTGTTTATAAAATATTAGTTAAGTCTTAGGGGTGTATTGTACTAGACCTAAACCATGCTACTATTTTGGGCTAATTAAAGTTAGTTCGATGACCACTCTTTTCGTTTCAATGCACCTTTTACAACAGACTTTGTGCTTATTCCAAAAACAAGTCTTTATTATCGAGAGATGTAAGACCGAAAGTTTAGAGGGACTTATAAAACAAAATCTGTAAAAAATATATTGAAGATTGTTAAATCAGTTCTTGAACAAATTGTCACATTTTTGCTTTTTCTATTTCCAGTGTGTCCCCATCTGCCTGTACTACCTGCTCTTCCATCAGGTGGAGTTTGCCAGTATTCTGATACATGCCTCGGGGTAGAGTGTTGTTTATCAGCAGACATAGGCAGTACCACTCAGACTTTACGGGCATGGTTGATTGTAGACCCATGTGAACTGACTGCGAGTGTCGGCTTTGAGAACTGGAGTTTCAATATTACACTCTTAAGGTAAAATTGGTGCAAAACTAAATTTCACTTGCCCTATTCGCCTTGAGAAGGTCACTCTTAAATTATATGAGAGCATGACGTAATTTTCCCACTTCATGCAAACAAAAATTAGTATGTCGGTATTTGTGCTGGTAGAGCTCAACTTTTTGCACAGGACACACCTTTTACATACTGTGACGAGTCCCGTCATTTTTGTTTTCTAACGTATAGAATGGAAATCCTCACCAACAATTTAGATTTTGCTTTAAGGATTCCCCTTTCTTAATCGATTTAGAAGAACAAAATTGTCCTCATTTAAAAGCACTTCGACATCGGCGCTTTCGAATTGCAGAACACAATTGCGTCTGGGTCAAGTCTGACTCGATACTGCACAGTTGAACGGCAACCCTACAGTACCGTTGGGTGGAGAGGTCGTTCGGCAACCATATATCGCTGCGTGCAACAATTTTTAATAGGGACCCTTTTGTGTGGAAGCTAAACCACAAGCAGAGCATGGGACCAGTAAACTGACAAACAGAGGAAACTAACAAGCACTCCGACCAATTTCGATACAAAACCATGCATTACAGGTGTAACACAAGCGAGTAACAAACTGCTACATCAATGCAGTCCAAAGCTCACACCAATCACTTAAAAAAGGGCCAACACAATTTCTACTGTACTATTCCTCCATGCAATGATTTTAATACTATCTTTAATTGT
This sequence comes from Asterias amurensis, assembly GCF_032118995.1. Taxonomy (NCBI): domain Eukaryota; kingdom Metazoa; phylum Echinodermata; class Asteroidea; order Forcipulatida; family Asteriidae; genus Asterias; species Asterias amurensis. The sequence continues at coordinate 5,303,011 of NC_092659.1, read as the reverse complement.
TTTTCTTGTAGTTATAAGTGGGGCAAGCAGATCAGAGAATCACTTAGTGATGTAGTCTCGATTTCATTCACCATTGACAAGACATCAAACAATCGGAATTTTGTGCTGTCACTCTCTGTTAAATTCTGCATCGCTGGATTATGTGCTCCTGACGTCATCATCTTAGATGGCTTCATGGCACCGATTCCTTTCTGTAATGCGACGGGGACACTGGAGTGGCCCCAGGATCTTGGTTAGTTAAAAGGGGTTTATTCTGTCTGTAAGCATAATTCCAAAATGAAAAACATTCTCAAAGTTAAATCCGATGACATTGAACATACTCCTTAGAATATTATTCCAGTCAAGAACAGGTCAATGTTTTCTTCCATATATATATTTTTGTTCATGTACCGGAGCTTTGGAAAGTATTTAACCTCCAAAGTTTTGAAGAAACTTACCCAAAGTAGGCTTAACTCCTTGTTCAAATGAGATTTGCAGTTACACGGTGTTGCATACAGGACAACTTTGTATAACAGAATTGACACATTTTATTGAAGCTCCATGGCTAACTGCGAACTTCATCTTTTGTTCTCCAAGGTGGTAGTGTCACAAACTATGCAAGCAGTCTGGTGGTTAACCGCCTGGGTGTTAGCACAGATGTCCTTCTACCTCAGTCATGTAGTGGTCCACCAGAACAGATTACACCTACGATCTCAGGTAAACTTTCTCAAGGAAAGACAAACTTAATATACGTATGCCGTAAATGTGATATGCGTTTACTTCTCCGTTAAAGGCACTGGACACCTTTGGTAATTGTCAAAGACCAGTATTCTCACTTGGTGTATCCCAACATTATGCATAAAATAAAACATGTGAAAGCTTGTGCTGAAAATGGTCATTGAATTTGCAATGGAATGATGAAATAAAAACAAACACCCTTGTTGCATTACTTTGTGTGCATTCCGATGCATAATAAAAGGCTTAAGCTGATTTTATTTCTTCCTCACAAAAACTATGTAACTTCAGAGGGGGCCGTTTCTCACAATGTGTCATACTATCAACTACTCTCCATTGCTTGTTGCCAAGTTTTGGTACTAACAACTATTTTGAGTAATAACAAACGGTGTCCAGTGCCTTTAAAGTTAAAACAGCCTCAAACTTTGGACTGAAACTCAAAATTGTAATTCTGAAGAGAAAATAATATTGCTATTTGTATTTATCTCAGGTTGCGGTTCGCTCTCTCTTCCATCCTCCGTTGCGTCTTATTGTTTCCTGGATGAATCGTGTCTCGGGGTTGGTTGCTGCTTGACCCTTGACCTGGACATAGTTCAAAGGTCATTTTCAGTGTGGGTGAAACTTGATGTATGTGCCGGTAGATTCTCCTTTGGTTTTGAGGAATGGAGTCACAGTGAAGTGTTAAACTTAGCAACATTGCAAAGTAAGTCAATGTAAATGTTTATTGCACTCTCGTAAAAAGTTTATTATGAAACAAAATTGTTAGATTATGGCTAGTAGGTAACTCTTTTAGCATAAACAATTTTAGCATTCACATTTTGTATTTATGTTATCTGGAAACGTGAAAAAATCAACAGAACAAACATGAGACAGAAAATGGAACAAGAAAGTGTTTATAATCTCCCGAGTTTTGCTGAAATAATCTAAAACCAATTTTTTTTTTTCGCTTTATTTTGAACTTTTAGCACATTCCCAGGAGAAAGATATCGGTAACGTGAAAATCAGGTAAGGTGTTATTTTCTCGAAAAAAAGGTGACTTTATTATTCATTTTAAAGGCAGTGGACACTATTGGTAATTACTCAAAATAATTATTAGCATAAAACCTTACTTGGTAACGAGTAATGGGGAGAGGTTGATATTATAAAACATTGTGAGAAAGAAGCAATTTTCAATGAATTTGATTTTGATACCTCAGATTTAGAATTTGAGGTCACGAAATCAAGCATCTGAATGCAGACAACTTCGTGTGACATGGGTGTTTTTTCTTTCATTAGTATCTCGCAACTTCGACAACCAATTGAGCTCAAATTTTCACAGGTTTGTTAATTTATGCATATGTTAAGATACACCAAGTGAGGAGACGGGTCTTTGACAATTACCAATAGTGCCCATTGTCTTTAAGTGTTTTTTTATCTTCTTTCTTTGCATAGAATAAAAATACTAACAATTTCGATATCACCAAAATACTCTATTGCTTTTTGGATTTTTCATTAGATATGATATAGAGCGCCCCCATGAGTCTGTCTATGATGTTGACCTTGACCTCGCTGTGTGCTGGCAGGGGAGATGCACTGATCCCATTGTGATTCTTCAAGATACTATGTTCTCTGCTTCACAGTGTGGCCAGGAAGGAAGCAGTAGCAGGAGGAAGAGAAGAAATGTGGATGATCTGTACGTTCAAAATATATTTGTTTTGGCTGTGGATAAAACCAGAGACTTTACATTTACAAACATTTTATTTTGTTTTGTTTTATTTTGTAAAGTTACAATAGAGCGCCACCATGAGTCCATCTATGACTTTCGAAATATCTGTGTTATGGCTGTGGCTACGACAGATTATTCAAAACAAAAAATCTTGTTCTTTCATAGTACACGATTGTAACAAGGCTTTCAAACCTTACTGCGGTGCTTATAAAACACTCGACGAGCCGTTCTAAATGTTACAAGTTTTAAGTCCACTTTCCTCGCTTATAAAAGTGGATGTTCTACCATGATGGCAAGATTGATCAAGAGTGGTTTGATGAGCGTTGTGTTTATAGCTTGAAAGCTTTACTTATAAGTGCCTGACAAGGCTATATAGTCGAATCGGTTGTCCATAGTGTCAAACAAGTGACCAGGATATCAATTCTCAAAACCCGTCAATCCTATTGACTGAGTTTAACTGAGTTTAATGTCAAAGTTACAGTTCAGAAAATCAAATAGTGTTTTTATACAGAGGAAACAAGTTGTGTACATTTGGGGGTTTAGCGCAATTGGAACAACGTTGGATATCTAGGATTTGAGGCATTGCATGGTGAGGTATCAATGTATATTTGGTTTGCGGTAACACCATGTTTGTATCTACTTGCCAGGTAGAGTTTGGTTTTAAAGAACCGTCTTACCGGATATCTTTTTCAGTGACCAATTTTTGTTGACTTAGTTTGATCGATTGGTTGAATCAACATGAAGCATTTGTCCAAGTTTATGTTTAGATGCCACACCCTCTTTAAAAGTATCAAGAAAGTATTACAAACTTTAAGCAAAGGTTTATTCTCATTTTTTGTTTTACCATAGAACCAATGATTCTGAAGAAGAGAGTAACATGGACGATTTCACCAGCAGCTCAGCCGATAAAGCTCGTGAATATTTCAGGAAAATTCTTCAGTCAGATTCGCCAAAACTTCCCTCAGAGGAGCACATCCTGATGAGACTTCAGCCAGAAAAGAATGTACCGCCAAGTGAGTTTATGCTTGTGTCTGAATACATTGCATGAGTATATTATGTTTATACACAGTACTAAATCATGTACAGTTGAAGTTGAGTTTACTGTGAGAGGTTTGCGGTATTAAAACACCATGTGAAGATCTCTCTTGAGCAAAGTGTTGGTTCAAAAGGTATATTACCGATGTTGAACGACTCAACGTGTTTGATCAGTATGCTCTGATTGGGAAGTAAAACGAGCAATTCACATGGTGTTACCGAACACTTCTCTTAGTTATACTAATTGCACCATGAAAAGTTTCAAATCTTAAAAGAAGTACTTATTAAGTTTAAAGCGCCTTGAGCGTCACTGAGTGATGACGGATATGCGCTGCATAACAATCCACTATTAATGTTACTAATACTACAAGATTGAATGTGAGTAAATGTTTGTTTCTTTCTTTCTTTCTTCTTTCTTCATCACAGGGGTGGCTGAATCTGGTACTGAAAGTCGTCGAGCTTCGGGCGCCTTGATATTTGGGAACGAGGACGAGACACCAGTTCCATCAAGAAAAAGGAGAGCCGTATCCCTCTCAGTAACATCTGGTAAAAAAAAATTAATTCACAAGAGATTATATGTTATCATTTGATATTATGCAACAGTATGAATTGGAGGCACTGGACACTCTTGGTAATTATTCAAAATAGTTGTTACCATAAAATCTTAATTGGTAACAACAAGCAGTGGAGAGTTGTTGATAGTCTAAAACATTGTGACAAGTGACTCCCCCTGAAGTAACGGGTTTTTTTGTTTTCACTCAAAGCATTTTATTGTCTATCTGCATGAAAGCACACAAAGTAATGCAACAAGGGTGTTTTTCTTTTCGTTATTATATCAATACTGGTTTTTGACAATTACCAAACGTGTCCAGTGCGTTTTAAGGTCAAAGAAATTCATACCATTTTACTTGAATTGTTGTTGTTTGTTTGTATACAACAGGAGGAGCCAGTTTGTTTGACCTCAGTCTGGCCCCTGGAGACGACTCTGGTGCTTGGCAGGGTGATGTGATCATCGGCGGTGGACTAACATGTACGTTTTTTTTTATTATTTCTTGTCTACTTTTGGACCTTAAAATTTATTATTTTTAGTCAATAACTGATTTTTTTTTTTGTATTGCTGACGTACGGCGTTTGAATATTTATATTGTTAAATGATAGATGAGTATCTAAAAAGTGCATTCTGGATCACAGATCTCTCGATGCACTTTACAATTCAAAAAGGTTATATTTACAAAGATACACTATAGACAAAAATAACAGGTCAGTTGTATACAAAGATTAAACATGTAAAACACTAAAAACTTTCAGAAATTATGGTTCCAGAAGTAAAAACTACATAATATTATTGATTCATGACTTATTTTAAAACCAGACAATAAAAGTCACACGCTATCAGAAATAAAAATAATAGACTAGAAAACAAACTAGGCTAGAACACAAACTGGGACTTTGTATTCGCACGATTTGCAAACTTTACAGATAAATAAATAAATGATTTTTGGGGTTGAACAAAGAATTGACTAGAGTGGGATTCGAACCAACGACCTCCGGATTAACGTGCCAGCGCTCTACCAACTGAGCTCACCAAATTTACCCAGTCAGTTTCCCTTGTGGTTTATATTGATACATAAATAAATAAATTAACACCCTTTAAAACTAGTGATGTTAGCAGCAGGGATGAAATATTAGTATTATTATTATTTTGCAAATTTGTCTTTATTTTGGGGTGTTTTTTTTTTCAATTGTTTTTAGTGAAAGGTCTAGATGCTCTTGGTAATCGGATTGCAAACATGACGATTGGGGAGCTAGAGGCGATGCTGGATTTACAAAACATCGACCCTTTTACTGTCGTCCAACTCATGAAAGACCTGCGATCTCTTTTCCGAACCTTTGTAAGTAAATCTTCCTGTTTTAGTTGTATGAAGCCATACCACACCTCTGCCCATGGATCTCCATTAGCTTCGGGTCGACCAGCGGATCAATTTTAAGTCGGCACTAAACATGTTCAAAACTGTGTCCAATACCTTCCCATCCTACATTTCAGACACACTTGATCTCAGCAAACCCAAACGTGAAGGTCTTCGATCTCAATGCAATCTGGTCCTCGATCCTCAAGGAAGCTCGGAGACCGTGCTTTCTCCATCGCTGGTCCTCGCAACTGGAACTCACTCCCAACAAACATCCGGAACGCTTCTTCTGTAGAACAGTTTAAAGGACTTTTAAAAACATTATCCCTAGCGCTTTGCATCCTTTGGAAAAGGCGCTTTATAAATTTGGTTATTATTATTATGAAGAATTTTAAATACTGAGCCGCTTGCTTCCCCATGAAGCTTTGAATGTCAAGGTAATAATCACCATCATCATTTTTAGCGGTCTGCAACGTCCATGTTGTTGGGAGGTCTGCGTCCTCTATTAGGGCAGGGCAGGGCAGTCTTCAATGTGGCCAGCAAAGCGGACGCGGTGTTGAGCAACAGTAGCAGAGAGAGATTGGTGGAATGTCTCTGTAAATCTGTTCTTTGGTCTACTAGTAATCCCGCCATGAGATGTTCTGCACCTTCATTAAAGGAACACGTTACCTTGGATCGGACGAGTTGGTCAAAACAAAAGCGTTTGTAACCGTTTTTTATAAAATGCATATGGTTGGAAAGATGGTTTAAAAGTAGAATACAATGATCCACACAAGTTTGCCTCCAAATTGCGTGGTTTTCCTTCTACTGTGCGAACTAACATGGTCGGCCATTTATGGGAGTCAAAATTTTGACCCCCATAAATGGCCGACGTATTTAGTCGACGAGGTAAAAGGAAAACCACGCAATTTCGAATTCGAGGTATGTTTGTGTGGATCATGGTATTCTACTTTTACAACATCTTTCTACCCATATGCATTTTATAAAAAACGGTTACAAACGCTTTTCAAAGACCAACTCGTCCGATCCAAGGTAACGTGTTCCTTTAAAACCTGGTGTATGTGCCATCCAGGCAACCTTGAAGCTCTTTCGTCATAGCTCATATACCTTGATTGTATTGCTTATTTTTTTATTGAGATTTGTTTCTTTTAATTGATTGTTATATTATAAAGGTGTTTGAGAGTTCATATTAGTCTTTATTAATGGCTGATGCAGTGAGATCGAGTATCAGTCAAATTTGACTATCGCCTATACTGACGTCAGAACATCAGACAATCCCATTACCGGATAGAGTAGTCTTCTATCGAGTATCCAGTACCAGAAAAGTCATTAAGCTAACTTACTTGAGATATCATCCTATTTAGAATTTAGTACAAGTATATCTTCAAAAAAAAGTCCGTTATCCACTTGCAAGCCCCTTCTTCACCAAAATGACCTTCGGCTCAGAGACGAATAGAATTGCAGTTGCCGAAACCAAAAAGACACCGAACAGAACTCATTCTGTTCGCTTAACTTTACACATACCATAAATCTACTACTCAACCCCCCTATGACCTTACCCGAAAGCACAGATTGCCGACCTAGCACCACACACATGCCATCAAGTTTTGTAAACAACGTAGGAGGCTTCTACCGTTCTAATTAATTCATTTATGGTTTCTTGCCATATGTATTCTGTCCTCTAATTTCTGGATTCGTATGTTACGTGGAATTCGTCAGCACCACCATGCATAAGTTCAACGAGTGAGTACTGAAATTTAAATAAAGAAAAGTGCTTATGCCACATAATTACAGTAATAAAAGATTCCGAAGGTAATTAAAAGCTGCCAAAACAAAAAAGACCTAGTATAATGCGAACACTGAAGTCTGCCAGACTTCCCTAGCAGAGTCTGTCTAGAAAACTATTTATGTCAACACAACCATGAGCTTACTAATAAAATTGTAACAAAGGCAGAAGTGGAAATACATGAATACGTTCGATAGCTAGCTACAATCCCGGCCAAAATGCTTGGGCCACCTACTATTCCTTACGTTACATAAAACCAATCACTGTAGGCCTACACTTCCCAATGACAATAGTAATTTTCCCCTGTCCCCCCGCTCAATGTTGACTGTAACGCTGAAGACTGGCAATCAGAACCAACATTGAAAGGGGGCATACGGGGGCAACGAGATATGCGCGGGATTGTAGACCAGCATGCACATCGTTCAACTCGTTATATGCTTTTCAAACCGTTGTAACTACTGAAGGGGGAACGGGCAAACAGATGGGCTGGTTGAACAGCAAAGTTTCCAGATACGAAAATGACCCCCAGCTCTGAAAATGTTGTGATTTTCAATGTAATTTTGTATTTCACTGACATGTAAACGAGATACGTTTGTTTTCTGTAGGCATTGAAGCTGGTGGTTTTTTCGAGATGAACATACCCGTTTCTGTGGCCCTAGTGTCAATGACTGCTAAGGTAAATGTATGCTTTAAAGGGAACAACTAGTTTTTGGAACCGTTTGATTAGTTTCATCCTTAAAAACAATGTAGAACTATACAATAGAAGTATATAAACAGTGACAATTTCACTTTAAAAGTTTTTTTTTTATATTGCCGTAAATCTAGAACGTTTACGTCCACGCAGAAAGAATACATAACCTGAGAAAGGTTTCACATTACCTGAGAAAGGTTGTTATTGCCATTAACTGAGTGATTACTAAACGTAAACCTTCCATTTGTTGAGCAGTTGGAATTGTGGTCACACCTTTTATGTCAAAGATACATGGGGTTGATTTCACAAACAGTTGGTACTAGTCCTAACTTAGCACTAGTCCTTTGAGATATTAAAACTTAAGTCTAGTCCTATGTCATAAACGCGTCCTTTCTCCAGAAGACGATCAGAGCATACTGATCGAAACGTCGAGTTGAAACCAACGGTTCTTTTCAGAAGCACCCCAACTCATTAATTAGAGATAGTCATAACATGGTGTTACCACAAACCTTTCCATACCGTCCTAACTCGAGATAAGACTAGTCCTTACTCTTTGTGAAATCGACCCCAGTACACTCTCTAAAGTATTTTACACGAGGACTATGTGTTGAAATTGACAATCAGTAATATCCCACAAAGGAAATTGACCAAATCTTATGGTTATAATCTTCATTTATTTTTCTATAACAGGGTGGTATAACACCAACGGTTGGTAGCTACGTTATTGCAGGCGTAACAATCGGTAATATACTGTACGGTGAATTAGTACTCAGGGCTGACGTCTTGCACACAAGCTTCCCGACAGTTGCAGAACTACTGTTTTCTAAATTCCCACTGGATGTTGGGTAAGTCTCCGTGGTCTTTATAGATTCAGATAAATTATTTGTGTCGTGCCCGAGCGGATAAGAGCACCAGGGGCCAATTTCATAGAGCTGCTTAAGCATGAAAATAGCTCGCTTATTTTACACATGTTACTTGCCAAATTGTTATGCCATTTACATTGCTTGTGACTGGTACTTAGATGTTGTTTACTTAGCATTACAAATGAGTGGACTCTTGGCCGGTAATCTGATTTTACTAAGCAAGGATTTTTTCGCTTAAGCAAAATTTTGTGCTTAAGCAGCTCTATGAAATTGGGCCCAGCTCTGGGGCCGATTTCACAAAGCAATACAATCACGAGCCATCGTCAGTATTATCATAGTGTATTGTGACATCAAACTTGATTGATTTGCTGTAAAAATCAATCAACACCATGACTCAAAGCTCTTCCAACATTATTACCCCCTGATCACTGGGCATTTCCATTCCACCATCTCAGCTCCCTGGGAATTGTACAGCCTTTGCCGCCAAGTATGTAGCGTACTAAGCTAAACCAACCACAAGAACCATCTCTGTCCTCACGGGTACCCATTTAACCCTGGGGGAGAGAAGCAATTATAGTAAAGTGTCTTGCTCAGGGACACAAGTGTCACGACCGGGATTCGAACCCACACTCTGCTGTACAGAATCACCAGAGCTTGAGTTCGGTGCTCTTATCTGCTCGGCCACGACACCCCACCCCATATAAGAAGCCATTGTTATTATGATTATTATTAATCTCTAAGTATGTGTCTTTAATCCTCAGTCTCAGGTTGGACATAGTGATGATCCCATTGGTACTCCGACTGACGGGTAAAGTCACCCTGAAGATTCCATTCTTAGGGAAGGTGACGCTTTATGAGAGGGATCTGTGGCGCTACCAAGCCAACCCTATCCATAAAAACATCTTTGATATTCACACCAAGGACCCCGATACGTCTCCGCCAGAGGTTGTGGCCTACTCTACACCTGCGGTAAGTCCCAGAATGTTAAACCAACTCTCTTCCCGATTGTCGGAACTGCAGGACCAAGTTACATAGTTTAAAGGCACATCCGTCAATTTCACCGAACTCTTCCTAACTTAGGATCAATAGAAACAGGGGTCTGTTTAAAAAATTTATATATATAATATGCTTAAAAGCAGGTTGGAAAATTTTTATAAGGACAACCTAAATTACATCTAAGAGCAACACTCAATGTTATGAAGAGCGTCAACTCTTTAATCCAGAGGTCGCAGGTTCAAGTCCAGCTCTCGTAAGATTGCCTTTTGTTCAAATCAAAATCAATAGTAGATTTTTACATTAGAATTTGATTTCTTTTTCTCCAAAGGAGGCCCCCAACTCCCGAAAGAGGTCAGTAAATATTGCAGAGCCTACCAGCCATTGCAGCGTTGAGCAGGTGCCCGGTTTAGACTACACAGAGCCTGCCTTTCAACTTGAGGTGGTCGCTGCTGATGACAAGAGTCTAGTGACGTTTTCCTACCAGGTTGGGACGGTACCTGGAGGGAGCGACGTACTCTCTAAGACAGAATATGGAGGACCATCAGCCATTATTTCACAGGTGATGTTGCTTTGGTGATCACAACCAAGCCTTGGCTAAAAATTCCCTCTATGCCCACTCTATAGAGGTGTCTGTGACATATGTTCATGGAATTGTTACACTCTAAAGTCCCCCAGGGTCCAAATTTCCAAGTCCCGTTTGGCCTGACCCATTTATGGGTCAGTTTGACCTGGAATCTGTTTAAAAATGACCAATAAATGCTTTAAACTGACATATGCAAAACAAAATTACATTTTTAGTCAGTTTCCGGGTCAATTTGAACTGGAAAAAAGTCATGCTCAACGGGACCCGGAACTCGGGTCAATTCTGACCCGGTCGTTTTAGAATGTGGAAAGTTTGCATTTCTATGGGTGCGTTCGTTTAGCTTCCCTGGGTCGACCCCGATGTGTGGCGGTTTTTGTTCCAGGACGAACATGGGTAATTATCTGCACACGTTCGTCCTGGAAAAAAAAAACGTCACACTCCGGGGTCGACCCAGGGAAGCTAAACGAACGCACCCAAAGATTGTTTTGCAACTCTGGATATTTCTCCACGTGACCTGAAATAACTCGTATTACACGTCACTTTTACAACCGTCAATCATTGGAGTTTTGTAGCAATTTCTAGGATTGAAATATTTCCATGTTAAAACTGGTTTGTTTTCAACAAATTATAGATTTGTTGACAATTTTTGAATCCTGTTTTGTCCACAGACTCTGTTCGGTGGACATCCACTTCACTTCACTGTCTACGCCATGAACAATGGCGGAGGTACCTCAACCGCAACCTGCAGCCTGCCGACCTTTGACATTACCCTCCCAACGGGTCGTATTACTCCCGACTTCACTTCAACCAGTCATCCACACATCCTTCGTGCCTCAGCAGTGGTCTATGATGACTCTGTCATTTTGATGCAGAAAGAAGGAGTTGGGTTCGGACCGGAGATCTGGGGTGATCAGATCGTACCCTGGCACACGATTGACGTCACAGAGCGAGAACAACTTGGAACCTCAAGTAACTTTAATTCTCTTGGGGTTTTCTCCCACATCTTAAACTTAATTTTGCTTAACTTAAGCTTTCTCCAGAAGACGATTTGAGCATACTGATCGAAATGTCGATTTGAAAGTAACGTTTTTTCAGAACCACTCTATCTCATTTAGTGATTATCGTTAATAAAAATAATAATAAAACAGTATTTATATAGCGCAATATGAATTAACATTCCTCAAAGCGCTTAACAGCAAAATGAAAAGCATTACAAGAAAAACAAAAACTATATCTAGCCCCAATTAAAGCCCACAACAAATAATTATAAAGTTAGGCCAGACCAGCTGTTACCTAAACGAAACCATTAAAAATACTACAAAGGATCTGAACAATTACTCTTTACACTAAATATTTTAAAGTATAAAAAGGCAAAAAGATTAAAATACTGCAAACCGTTCTATATCATCATCTTCCTCTTTTTGGTTGGCTCTAATTAGAGCGTTGGCAATAGTTATCATGACCCAGATCCAGAAAATATATTTCACTATCTCACAAAATCGGTCACACTCGTGTAAAATTTAGTCCTTGAAATGTCAGCCTCAGAGCTTTAGGGCAGTATTAAAAGCAGCTGGAAATCCATGCTAGACCCGTTAAGCAAGTTGTGGTTCAAATTTGAGTAAAAGGAAAAGAAATATCATATAAGCAATCAACGGAAAATGTCATGAAGTTGGGAAATATTGTGGTCATAGCAGACTGATTTTTAAATATAGATTGCTTGTAAGGTTTGCGGTAACACCATTTAATGGTAATCTCTAATTGATTTGGGGGGGTTCTGAAAAGAACCGTAGATTTCAACTCAAACCTTACAAGATCGTTATTCCACCAGGTAAAAGCTCAAATCCGACTTAAATATAGATTTCTTAATCGACTTTGTTTTCTTTCACTTGTAACAGTCAATGACTTTCACTATTTCACCACCGCCAAGAAAGGCCGCCTCATCTCCACACCAACGTCCACCGTCACTCATATTAATCCTAACTTCTGTGCCCGTGACTGCCTCGCTCTTCCAGAGACAAAGTGTCTAAGTATCAACTATGACTACGATTCCCAAATGTGTGAGCTGCTTGAAGAGATCGAGGGCCATGGGGTCGAGGTTCATGAGGTATCTATTTATACAATTTTTTTTTTTACAAATATAACAAGGTTTAAGGGTAAATAGTCGATATTAGCTCCCCGAGATATTGGAAGTTGACAGACTAGTTCCCGAGTTACCAAACTTTCACAGGTTTGTTGTTCTGTGCATATGTTGTGATTTTTTGGGTTTTTTTTTTTCAGTTCTTCGTTTTCTTGTTCTTCTCTGTTTTCTTGTTGGTTGGGGGGGGGGGGGCTCGCAGAGGGTTTAAGCTTTCTGACAGTTTTGTTTTGGAAGTTGACTTCATTTCAGAGGGAAATATTTTACAGAAAATAAACTGTTCCAGTAAGAATTGTCCTAATCAGTGAATTTTCAGACCAAAATTTAAAATTGATGTATTTTCTAGCTACCAATCTCATATATTTTTTATAATTATAAAGTTATGCACATAAAGTTATGTAAAGTGTAGGGGGTATAAAATCATTTCTAACTTTTGTTTTTGCTGTTTTTGCCTTTCGAACCAAGTCTGGTAAGTTCACTCATTATGAACGTCTCGGTATTGGACACGCTGTTGAGTTTAACCACGAGTCCCTCCTGCTCGATCACAACAACATCTATTACTTCAACATTGAGCTCCTGAACTATGTAGCGTATGAGAACATCGTGTCATCTGTGGGTATCGTGACAGACTTTACAGCTCCAGAGCCTGGTTTGATCGTCAATGCATCGAGGGACGAGGTTGTACATGAGCCGTGTGTTCAATTTACTCCTGATGAATGGGAGAGACGATGTATTGAGGATACACCTCTTGATAATCATAGGTAAGCCAGGAACCTTGCCCCTTCAAGAATAATACCTGGGACAGTTTCTCCATTTTGATTGGTTGAGAGGATATCACGTGGGGGAATTTAAACGGATGATATCACCACCGCCAGAAGTGTTTAAACACATGTGTGACCCCTAAACCATCATAAGGAGTATACATCTTGGATTTCTGACGCCATGAGCTTGTTCATTTATTTGTATTTTAACCGAACCAAGCTGAATTTATCCCCGACAGTTTTAGGGGGTCTGAAGCTTTGTAAGCTTTAGGGTAGTGGGTGACTATATTTGAGATTTTTTTTTTACAAATTCCTATTTGAAATTGTTTTTGAACAAACAATACAATTATTCATAATGAAAGAGCCTGAGATCAGTGAGTGAATTTCGTCTGCGGCAGAATAATTTAATTTTTGGATTCACTTATTATTTGTATAGCGCCAAATCACCAAAGTACATAAGGCCTTATCAGGAGAAAATAAAGACCAATGTGATGGTGACAGCCAGCAGCTGCAGTTTGGAGAATGAGTCTCATTTGAGACCCCCGTTTAAAATCGTCTGGGTTTCTTTTCATTTTGTTAGATACATTATCGATGGGCCTGGTTCAATGACTGTCTTCAATGGCGAAATGGAATTGATGGACATGCTGTATACAAGAAGCAATACATACATGGCAGGTAACAAGACCAAATAGATCAAGACTAATCATTCTTTGAAAACAAAATAAACAAATATTTCTGCGCCTTGAACACCCAGCAGGGTGGATACATGCGTATCACAAGTCTTATTATTTTTATGGAAAGGACCGTTGGTTTCAACTCACCCCAAGTCATTAGAACCACCCCAACTCATTAGAACCGCCCCAACTCATTATAGATAGTCATTACATGGTGTTACCGCAAACCTTTCCATATCGTATTTCCACCATGCAAAGTTTCAAATCCTACTTATTATTTTTATTTTTAGTACTGTTTTTATTTCGTTATTAACTTAACTACTGCGGAGTGAGTTCTTAAAGCCATTATACACTTTCGGCACAGAAAACAAAATAAAAGTTCACAGATTTACAAATAACTTACAGGGTTTACAGAAGGTAATGGTGAAAGACTTCTCTTGAAATATTATTCCATGAAATGCTTTACTTTTTGAGAAAACATTAAAACAATTATCAATTCTCGACATCAAGAATTTCGGATTTATTTTAAACACATGTCACGACATTGCGAAACGTGCGGAAACAGGGCTGGGTTTTCCTCGTTATTTTCTCTCGACTCCGATGACCGATTGAGCCTAAATTTTCACAGGTTTATTTTATATATAAGTTGTGATACACGAAGTGTGGGCCTTTGGACAATACTGTTAACCGGAAGTGTCCAATGGCTTTAATTTGTCTCAGCATTTCGACTAGCTTGTTCTAGTCATCGTCAGGAGACAGACAGACGATGACCTTCCGCCCAGGTAGTAGTTAAAAAGCAGTACAGTTCTCCCGAATTTTGAAATTCTACTCTGCGGAGTTCTTTAAAGAACAAACTCTACCTGGCAAGTAGTAATTAAATTTAAACCTCACCACGCAACGCCTCAAATCCCATATTAAATAATAATAAACAGTAACTTCAGATCACTCTGTCACTTTCTCCCATTTGTAAACTATGTTTTTTGTAGCAGAAGTTGTCATAGAAAGTGTTTTCGTTTTTGTTTTTTTCCTCCATATTTCAGCAAACTGGGACGGTATCCATGATAACGAGACTGGTATCCATGGCTACACCTGGTCCATTGGTTACAGCGTGTGTAATGATAACGTCAGCAGCCATATTGATCCTCATGCACACCTGTTTGATGAATCACAATGGCACCACCAGGGACTGGTAGTCAACGTCAACCTTCCAGGTAGAAATTCACATAATCAATATTATGGAAAGAAACATATTATTTCAACTGCCTACGTTTTGTATAATAATAATATAGGTATTTATATAGCGCCTTTAACACAGATTAAAGCGCTGAACAATGAATAAAACAAGAACAAAGCAAAGAAAGAAAGATGAACAAAACAGCAAAGGATTAATGACGAGGCTGACTGAAAAAGTAGGTTTTGAGGTGTTTTTTGAAAATGGCTGTAGAAGATGATTCCCTGATCAGTTTAGGTAATTCATTCCATTCCTTCGGCCCAGCCAGAGAAAAAGACTTGGAGCCGGCAGATCGAGAAGGCCTTTGCTCACAGAGAAGGGATTTATCAGAGGAGGACCGCAGACCTTCTCTGCCAGGTGTATAAGAAGACAATACATGTAGATCAGAAAGATAATTTGTATAAACCATGCAATCCTCCAGCATAGTTTTATTTATATATTTCTGGTAAATATATTATCGACCCATTAAAAACTGAAACAGGCGGCCCAAATGCTAAAATCAACTCAATGTGTACAAAGTTAAAAGATACAAAATTGCACATTACAAAGTTACAATTACAAAAATATCAATATAAACCACAAGGGAAACTGACTGGGTAAATTTTGAAATGATTTTTGGGGTTGATCAAAGAATTGACTAGAGTGGGATTCGAACCAACGACCTCCGGCACGTTAATCCGGAGGTCGTTGGTTCGAATCCCACTCTAGTCAATTCTTTGTTCAACCCCCAAAATTACAAAAGTACTACAAAACAGCAATAATATAGAGCAAGTTGAAAGGAAATCAAATTGAGATTTTAAAAAAAGGGGGAAAGATGGTAATTGATGTAAACCACAACCACAAGTTTTTGTCTATTTTGTATGAACCTTTAGATGGTGCATATTTTATCAGCGTACGTGCTCTGAATAAGGTGGAGTTTGGAGGCCCGATGGCACTGACTGTATGTCACAGCACGCCCCTCATCATTGATAACACTCCGCCAATAGTTGACGGCATTAATAACATCACTTATGATTCCTCTATTGGTAGAATCGGATTGCAAGTGGTGGCAGGGTAAGTATTTGTTTTCCCCCAAAAATGACAGCAAGTTAATAAAAAGCTTGAGATAAATTTTCAATCTAAGATCTAATACATATATATATATATATACAAGATGTGATTACGCAATCATACTGACAACCCTATAAGAAAAATGGTTGGTTACACAGTCATGGCTTTCCCAATCATCAAAGAAATTTTATTCCGAGCTTTCACATTGCTTGTAAAAACTTTACCTCCTGAACGGTTTGTAATACTCACAATTACATTTCACAATGATGGGTTACACCGTCCATGTCTTCCCCTATCATCAAAGGAAAATCACTTCCAAACTCCAATGTCACTGACAAAAACAAAGTGAAACTGTTATATCGAAACATCTGACCCGTTCACTCCTGGAGTTTCATAAGTGTATCGAAAGGCCAAACTCTAAGCTTTAATTTGGTGTATGTTGGAGTTCTGTGGCATTTTGAAATCTGCCAAATTATGAAAGTTATAGTGACCAAAATCAAGTTATAAACCACAATGTATTATTGAATTGTTTACAGAGATCCCGAGTCTTACCTGTTTGAGTACCACGTTGCAGCCGGAAGAACACCTAGGGATATATCTCTGCATGACTGGGAAACCCTCGCTGTTACTCAACAACTCATCATCAACTTCAAGATTCCAAATGGCATACCATGCTGGCTGATCGTCAGAGCTGTCAATAATGGTACAAAGTTAACATGAGAAGTCCAATACATATGCACAGGAAAATGATGAATTTGTGTACTGGGCCCAACTTCATAGAGCTGCTGAGCACAAAAATCGAGCTTATCGTGAAGTTTCTACCTTGATAAAAACATGATTACATTTCCACGTGAACTTCAGAATAAGTCAACAACAGCTGAATACCAGTAACAAGCAATATGCAACAGATGGAAAATTGGTTGGTTATTCTGTTTTTATCAAGGAGATGTCATGCTACGCAAATTTTTGTGCTTAGCAGCTCTATGAAATTGGGCCCTGGTGTCAATAACAAATGATCAGGGCCCAATTTCATGGCTCTGCTTACCGTTAGCACAGAATCGGCGCTTACGGAAGCAGGGAATTCTGTGCTTACGGCAAGCGAATTTCACGGGTTAGCGGCAAATTCTGGCTTCTGCGCGTGCGTACTCCACGTTAATAGGCATTCTACGCTTACAAGGCTAGCGCAGAAATTCGGCGCTTGCACGTAAGCCGGGAATCGTGATCGTAAGCACAGAATTCGGCGGTAAGCAGAGCCATGAAATTGGGCCCAGATGGTTTATTGTTACAGATTATAAAGTGATACAAAAGTGAACTTTAAACAAACGACAACATCTAGGTCCGGGTTGAAGCAACATTTGTTCCCAAGCCTATATGGACGGACAGGCAAAACGCCAGACATACTTGAAAAGATGGGATATAAACGAGTGTAAGACAAATAATAAGGCCGTTATTATTCCCTTAATATACAAACTCACATACAGTAAATAAGGATGGATTAAAACAACAAGTGTTTAGTTTTCTAGCAAATAAGATAAAGTTATGATTTAAAAGAGTCATCCAGATTATTCCAGAATAAAGTGCCAAGCTGGACAACACCATTTTTGGCCAACGCGGTTCTAAAATAATTAACATAAATCATATTTTTCCTAGCAGTGCTGTGGGTATATTATTAGGAATGGATAGTTAATGATGTTTAAGGTTGACTTGGTTTACTCCTGTTTAATCCAAGTCACAATCGAATTGCCGGTCATTCCTTTTTCATTTTTTCTTCTCCGTAGTTGACCTTCGAACTGTAGATCACGCTGATGAACCAATATTAGTTGATGACACACCACCAATTGCTGGAGACTTATTCGATGGACCTTATGCTGGACGAGATCTTGTGTTCACTAAAGACAGGAATGAGGTAAGCAGGGAATTCCTTTTAGGGACATTTTTGATATCTTGTCAAGGTTTAATTAAAGGCAGTGGACACTATTGGTAATTACTCAAAATAATTATTAGCATAAAACCTCAATTGGTAACGAGTAATGGGGAGAGGTTGATAATTAAAAAAACATTGTGAGAAACGGCTCCCTCTGAAAGGACATAATTTTCGAGAAAGAAAGTCTTTTAAAAACAGTATTGGGCATCAGTGTATGATCTGATTGTTAATCCGATGAGTTCACTTCTTTAAACAGATTTGTGGAAACTGGTACAACTGGTTTGATCCTGATTCAGGTATTTCCTCGTACCTGTGGGCCGTTGGAACCCAACCGCTAACAAGCAACGTCGTGAACTTTGTCAAAGTGTCTCGCCGAGAGCATGGGACCTGCTCCGGGTATGTCACCCTCCAGCACGGCGAGACCTACTACTCAACGCTTGTAGCATTCCACGGTGGTTATGACAAGTTGAATGTTTCGGCTTCATCAAATGGAGGTCAGTTTACAATTAACCCACTGCATTTATGCTAATCTAAATGCAGATAATTCCTTATCTTACATAGAAGAAACTGGTGTTTTCTTAGTATTTCGTTAATCCTGCCAGACTCATGAAAGGTTTTCTCTATATGGTGCCAACAGAAAGTGACCCTCAGAAAAGTTCAAATATTTGAAATAAACAAATCTCCTCCTACTCAAAAAATTAAACAAAACCTTGACACAAAGGTGATATATTTATAACAGTTTTTTTCTCGACCAGACACCAGGAAGAAATTCAAACGCAAAACAATTTAAATTGTGTAAAAATAAATAGAGGTACATTTTCTCACCACTTCTCTGAAAGCTTGCTATTTTTAAGCAGGTATTACCACTTAACTGCTTATATGAATTACTTGTTCATTTGTAATCTTTTCATGTTGTCAAGCCTTTGAGAAAGACTCTTCTAGGTTCGAAACGTCGGCTTTTAATTTTTTGTTTTTGCTTTTATACCATTGGTCCTTTTGTTTGGTAAGTTATTTGCGACAGCTTATTCTATTTTTATATTTTTTTTTAAATAAATTAAAATGTTGCTCCTATGTTCTACCAGTGACTGTTGATCTAACTCCACCCGTCCAAGGAAGCGTCTACGACGGCCTCCTTCCAGGCCCAATGGACCTGGAATTCTCTTCCAAACCAGCCACAGTATCAGCTCAGTGGCAGGGATTCTCTGACCCTGAGTCTGGTATCGAAGACTACCAAGTCTCAATTTACCGCAAGCACGATGACAGGTAGGTTCATGTGAAGAGAAGAAGTTTACAAAATGTGAGTTTAACAGTGAAGAACCCACATCAGTAAACCATACAATTCAATTCAATTATTTTCGAAATTGGTTTATTTTAATTCAACATGGCTCAGTAAGCTGTTATTCCTAACCGCTTCAGTAACTTAATACTATCAACTCCAGACTGGACAGAAACCTGGTCTGGAAGAACTTACTGGGTGAAATGGATATAAAAGTGGGCAGTGAATACTAGGTGGGCTTATCAGGGGGTGGTTTTTTAACGGTGGAAGAAAAGATCTCACGCCTTATCTACTCAAGGTTAAAGGGGCAGTTATTAACGTCTTTTAAAAGTGTTAACAATGCAAAGGTATCGAAAATAATTAAAACATCTTATTTAAAAAGGAACCTTAAAAACATTTGTCACAATGTTTTAATTGCGCTGAAGATAAAGATAAATGAGTAACTAAAACATGTTTGTCTTGAGTTTAAGGCACAAAAGAAGTCCGATTTATAGTTTATTCAAACCATATTGCAGCCCGAAGGCTGAATTTCGCAGTGGTTACAGTCGGTACAAAACATCAATACACAGAAGAAATTTAAACAATTACACAGTCTATAAAAACTATAAAGCACCAAAAAACACAGGAAATGGAAACATTGAAAAAAGCAGGGCATAAAAACAAGCACAACCCCCAATGAACAAACATGTTTATTAATAGCATGTAAGCAACCTAGTTAGATACCAGCTGGGGCTATTATGAAATTCAATATTAACACATTTAGACACAGATAAAAAATTAAAAAATTAAAAAAATTATCAATAAATTTAATTGATTTTATTCATTTTGTCAGTGAAAATGCAACCAATGACTTTGAGGTTATCCATGAAGCCGAGTCAGTTGGTAATGACGTCTCTTTAATTGAGTGGCATCATTTCCATCTACACCACAAGGATCAGGTGTACATTAACCTACGTACAATCAACCAGGCTGTCAATCATATTGATACTCCAACCAATGGATTCCTGGTGGATTTGACTCCTCCCATGCTACGATCCCTTGGAGACGGGCTTGTTGTTGGACAAGATGCAGACTTCCAGGTTGGTTTTAACATATTTTGTTAACTCACCAAATCTCCTTACTCACCTTTTCTAAAAAGATAAGATTAATGTTGAGGTGATCTTAAAGTTTGAATCAATCATAATTACTAAAGTAAGTGAGATGTCACAATACAAGTTAATATGTTGCACTGAAAACAATTATAAGATGGATCTTGGTGCTTTTGGAAATCAAGATCTGGGCTCGACGTAGACTTGTGGACAGGTTGTTAATGGTTTGTCGCATTGATTGTCGAATCGTGGTGGTGGCGGAGAGCGTCGGAACGCAATCACCGTGACAGACATTTAACTACTTGTTCCCAAGTTTAGGCTAGACATAACCCCAAAACACAAACTGTACGTCTTGGTGATATTGTCTGAATTAAATTCCTTGTTTATTTGCTACAGACACACAGTGATAGCCTTGCTGTTCACTGGGACTACTTTGATGAAGAATCCGGCATTGCGATGTTTGAGTTGGCCATTTACGAAATGCGACATGGTATAAAACAAAAGATTTTCCCAGCAGGTAAAGTTTTATCTATTTATTAAAAGGAAATTGTATAAAACGAAACATTTAAATCTCTTTTTTAGTTGATGAAAACGTATTTTAAAAAGATTATTTAGTTCTTCACTAATAATCGGCGGAGGGATGGAGTCTCACGCATTATTAAAATTGTCCAGCTAAATTTGTTCTTGCTTCAAGCACTAGCACTGTAGTGAAATAAAATCAACCACTAAAAGGGTTAGTTCCACCACTCTGCAGAACAGCCAGATTTAGAAAATCCACTAATCATTAATTTTAAGGATTCTTTAAATTTGTACACTAGCGGGTTTTTTTCTCTCTCAATTTTATACCAGGTTATGTATTTGTATCTATTTGTCTTTTGTGATTAGTTGTTAATCTTATCTATTCCAGCAATCCAGTTTTTTTGTCGATTGTGTCTAGCATTGTGTGTTCTGTCTTTTAAAAAAGTTACATCTTGTGCATATCTTTTTTGTTCTACTCAAACTTTTGCTAGTTGAATTTTTATCGTAGGATTTTGGTACTATTTCTTATCTGGCTGCATAGCCCGGTTTTGTTTTTAATTGTCTGTAAAACTTTTGTTTTTGTTTTTTGTGTTCTGTCTTTAAAAAAAGTTAAATCTTGTGCATATCTTTTTTGTTCACACTCAAACTTTTGCAATAGTTGAATTTTTATCGTAGTATTTTGGAACTATTTCTTATCTGGCTATAGCCCGGTTTTGTTTTTAATTGTCTTTAAACTTATATTTGATCTTTGTTAGCATGTCTATTTTAGTATTACCGTGTGAAACTACCAACCATGTTTTAGTGTTTTTCATTTATGCTGTGTTCATCAAGTGTAAGAGGTGTTCATCCAGTGTAAGATCCATTCATTTTCATTCCTTGCAGTTCTGATCCATGTTGTTCCTGCATAAACCCTCATGTCACCTCTCCATCTTCTTCTCTGTCTACCTCTTTTCCTTTTCCCTGTTCTTGGTTGCCAATCCATTATTCGTGTTGTCCATCTGTTTTCATTTCTTGTTATGTTAGACCGAAACAAAAACAAATGACTCACCCAACTTTTGGCAAGATCAATTTCAGAACTGAGAAGTCTCTCAAACCTCCGATTATCTACTCCGTGGCAGTAGAATAAAGCAAGACAGTTCTCTAAAGAACAAACTCTACCTGGCAAGTAGATACACACGGTGTTACCGCAAACCAAATATACATTGATACCTCACCATGCAATGCCTCAAATCCTATATCAAATTCTTACCTATGTATTTCTCAGCACAATCTTCCACTCTTTCAGATTTGGATCCAAATACTTTTGAGCCGATACTAGACGTTACTGCCAAATCCCACGTGCAAAGTGGATTGTCACTTCGTGCAGGTGCCGTCTATATCACACGAATCAAGGCTCGAAACCAGGCTAAACTGATAACATCCCATGAGACCAGTGGTATCAGGGTAGACACTACTCCACCTGTGGTGAGTGAAGAATGTTATCTGATTGCCATGTTTAAGTGACAATTATAAATAATCTATATAAATAAATTAAGTTAAATAATATGTGATATTCGTCGACATTTTTAAGCAGATCACAATTTTAACAAAACACTCAACTTTTCAAAAGAAAAATATTCTAATTATAAATGTAAAGTTTCAAAAGTAGTTGGTGTCCCATTTGAGTTTGCTTGAAGTTTTTTTTCACGGAGCATCTTGACGATCCTGATCCATATTTTGTATTGTTTGTTAAGATGAGATACGTACGAGGTGGGAACCTAGATGGAGAGACTGAAGAAGTCATCAACAGATACCTGTTCCAGAACAGCCTCTCTACCATTAAGGCTTCATGGCTTGGAGTGGATGGTCAAAGTGGTATTAAGAACTACTGGGTCGCGGTTGGAACATCTCCAAGTAAGACATAAGGCAACATTTTATATAAAACAAACTGGTTTAGCTCCATGCTCGCTTCCTTTTGAAACGCCACCTCCTTTTTGTTTTGTTTTCTTTTCTTTTCATTTTTAAACAAAAAGGGCGCTAGACATGTTTAGATTGTTTTTAATTAAACTGTGCTTTGAATTTGAGTAGATGTCAAAGTTTCCTGAATTAATTGAAAACGAAACTAAGAAAAGTCTTTCTTTAATCTTTCTCGTTTGAAGTTTTGTACAGGGTTTGGGTCTAAACTTGTCTAATGTAATTGCAATCGTATCTTCAAATTAAATCAGATCGAGTTTTCTGTTTCCTCTGATAGTTCAACAAATTGGTTATTTTTATTCAACCCTCATTTACTTTTTTATAGACACTGAAGACATCAAACCGTTCATAGCCATAGGGTCAAAAAATAATGGTGTCTTACTGGACCTTAACCTCCAACTCACTGACCAATCAACGTGTAATGATGAAGAGTTTACTGCGAACTGCCGACCTGTCTATTACGTATGCGTGAAAAGTGAGAATGGTGCGGGGGCTTTCAGTGACGTCATTTGCTCCTCGCCAATCAGAGTCGTAGAAGAGGATCAAACAGGTATTTGACTTTAAGCAAACACAATTGTTGAGGGAGGGTTGTGCAGCCGCATGTAAACGGGTCGAATTCACAAAGACTACGGACTAGTAACACATCCTAACTCGAGATAAGACTAGTCTTATAACTTTAGTTAAACCCCTTGACAACATCAGAAAATCACCTGCTTAACTGTGCATTCATTTTTTCTCTAAAGTAATGTTGACAATAATTTGCAGAAACGGTGAACTTCCTGTGCAGTCAACAACTTAATAGTTTGGCCTAGCGGTGAAGAGCATCAGAATCGAGCTATTGTCTTTGTCAGCGGAGTTTTGGTTTGAGTCCCGGCCGTGATACTTTTGCTCAAAAGCAAGATACTTGAATGCTTAATTCTTCGGATTTAATAACGTAAAGCTTGTAACACACATGAAAGAATGCACACTGTACTGAAAAGGAAAAGGGGTTCGCCCCAGTTTTCCTGGTTTGTCCATGCATTGTGCGCCACAGCATCTTCTAAACCATGGTGATAATGTATAAGGCGTAAGGTCTCATAATTCAAACATAGTCCGGCATACCTTGCATGGAAATACTGTATGTTAAAGCGCCTTGACCGTCACTAAGTGACGGGTGTGTGCGCTAATATGAGAATCCACTGTTATCTTTGATCAACATTTTTGCTAAGTGATTACTTGTTCTTGTTTCAACGTTGTCCATTACAGGTTATGTAACAGATGGACCGGCCATGCTTCACGATACAGACTCTCAACAAGAGAGAACCACTGTAACTATTTGGTTCGATGATTTTGAGGTAAGATTGGGATACCAATAGTAACTTAAAATACTTTTTTAAGTTATTGTGATTTGAAGATTTTGTGATGTTTTGGGTTTGAACAAAGAACCTTTAACTAGGAAAGACTTGAACATGCTACCTCCGTAGGAATCCCGTGCTCTATGTAAAAGCTGAGCTATCTTAACCCCATTTTTGCCAACATCTTTGATCGGCATGCCATTCAGAGGCCATTTAACCCCATCCAACAGTCAGGGGTCACACACAACCATGTTTAAGATGCAACCTGACAACCCAGGTCGAAATTCCAGTTGAACCTAGTTAAACTGGGTTTAACTGGAACTAGTGGAAACCAGTTGATAAATTAGTTAAACACAGTTAAAACCAGTTGGTTTAATATGGAAAATGGACAGAAACCAACTGGTTTATAATTTCAACCTAGTTGAACACAGTTAAACCTAGTCCAAACCAGTTAGGTTTAGGCACTGGACACGTTTCATATAAATTGTCAAATGTCAGTACTCTCACTTGGTGTATCCCAACATAAATAAGAAAAACCTGTGTTAAAGTCATTGGACCCTTTCGGTTCAGAAAAAAAATAAAAGTTCACAGATTTACAAATAACTTACAGGGTTTACAGAAGGCAATGGTGAAAGACTTCTCTTGAAATATTATTCCATGAAATGCTTTACTTTTTGAGAAAACAGCAAAACAATACAAATTCTCGTTAACGAGAATTACGGATTTATTTTAAACACATGTCATGACACGGCGAAACGTGCGGAAACAAGGGTGGGTTTTCCTGTTATTTTCTCCCGACTCCGATGACCGATTGAGCCTAAATTTTCACAGGTTTGTTATTTGATATAGAAGTTGTGGTACACAAAGTGTGGGCCGTGGGCAACACTGTTTACCGAAAGGGTCCAATGGCTTTAACATTTTGGACTCAATTTGTCATCGAATTTGCAAGAAAAATTAAAGAAAACATCCTTGTAGCGTTCTGTTGTGTGCTTACAGATGCATAATTAGGGCTCAGCTGAAGTATTTTATTATTTGAGTGAGAAATACCTCTTTCTCAAAAAACTATACGTTATTTCAGAGGGAGCCGTTTCTCACATTGTTTTATACTATCAGCAGGTCTCCATTGCTGGTTACAAAGTAATTTGTTATGCTTACTTTTTCAAATAATTTACTTTATATAATTCAGTTTAACCTTATTTATTATTTTATTTAACTATGTATTTATTTTCCTTATTTATTGCTTTTTTATAATTGTTGTTTTTCCGTTAATATTCTGTCTTGTGCTATTGTAACTTGTTTTTTGTACCTTGTATTGGTCGAATAAATAATAATAATAAATAATAACAATTATATTTTTAGTAATAACCAATATTGTGTCCAGTGCCGTTAATTATTGAAATTTATAATTTGTTTTTATAGAGCCAGTTGCATGGTATATCTTCCTATGAGTGGGCAGTCGGTACGACCCCTGGAGGAGAGGACATCCAACCTTTGACCTCAGATGGAGTAGTGCCTGGAAGTGACCCTGATATACCAGGTAATCATATCCAGACTGTTTGATTCTTCCTCTGCTAAATAACCTTCACAAATTATGTGCTTTGCAATTATTCCTTACATACTATTCTCCAGATATAACGTATACAAAATCTTACGTGCATATAAGCAAATTAATAAGCAAAGAGGAATTGTGGGGGAAACGGTTATAAAACAAAATAAAGAGAGTATGGGGCTGACAGTTAGCCCAAGGCTTGTAGAAGATACTGCCTAGACAGACAGACAGACTACAAACAAGGAGGCAAGACAAACCCTTTATTAAGGGATATTGCTCTTTTGGAAAGTGAGTTGGTTCGCTTTTGGGCATTCCCTATGCATATATTTTGCTATGTCTCTAATGTTTTCATATGTTTCTTTTATACATTTTAAGTAGTTGTTGCAGTGTGTTTTGATGTTTTTAAAGACTGAATATTGAAGAAATATGAAAAATATATGGGGGAAAAAACAGGTAACAAGAAAATATTTCCATGTATTTCATATTTTGTGTTAAACAGGTCTTGCTGGTCTTGGCAAGGCACAGTCTCCACTTCCTCTCCAGCATGGTGTGACGTATTACAGCACTGTCCGTGCCATCACCAATGGTGACAATGTCTTAGAAACTGTCTCCAATGGGTTCACGGTAGATGTTACACCGCCAAACATTAACATCACTGACTTTGGTCAATATGATGCAACTGTGGATTTGGTGAGTGGAAATGTTTAAGAACAACCAATGACATATGTTTGATATTTTCCTAATGTGATTGTTTTAGTGATAGTTTTATAAAGTTGGCAGCATATTGCGCCACAGCACCTTGTCAACCATTGGTGCTATAAAGTGGTATGTTTATTTATTTTATTTTATTTTTATTTTTTATTTTTTTCAATCTTTATCCAGGATACAAAAATCAGCACAAGAGCTGCTTTACATTACGGTCATGTGTCTCATAATTAAAACGTAGTTTCACATACTTTGCAGGAAATACTGTATGTTACAGCACTGGGGGCGTCACTGAGATGCCGATATGCCCGTAATTGTACAAGACACTATTTTTATTTTATTTTTGTTAAGACGACTGCACGGCACCTAAATGTAGCCTGAGCCCTAAATGTAGGTCCGGGCTACATTTAGGTACATGTTTGGGGCTACATTTAGGTCCGGGCTACATTAAGGTACATGCTTGGGGCTACATTTAGGTCCGGGCTACATTAAGTTACATGTTTGGGGCTACATTTAGGTCCGGGCTACATTAAGGTACATGCTTGGGGCTACATTTAGGTCCGGGCTACATTTAGGTACATGTTTGGGGCTACATTTAGGTCCGGGCTACATTAAGTTACATGTTTGGGGCCACATTTAGGTCCGGGCTACATTTAAGCACATGTTTGGGTCTACATTTAGGTCTGGGCTACATTTAGGTACATGTTTGGGGCTACATTTAGGTCCGGGCTACATTTAAGTACATGTTTGGGTCTACATTTAGGTCCGGGCTACATTTAGGTACATGTTTGGGGCTACATTTAGGTCCGGGCTACATTTAAGTACATGTTTGGGGCTACATTTAGGTCCGGGCTACATTTAAGTACATGTTTGGGTCTACATTTAGGTCCGGGCTACATTTAGGTACATGTTTGGGGCTACATTTAGGTCCGGCTACATTTAGGTGCCGCACATACAACCTGTCATGGTCAGATCTTTTATTTTGTACCCGTTTACTTCAGGGCTTTGGTGGTGTGAAGCTTTATCAGTCATTTGTAGACTCTATCGATGCGATGTGGGAAGTGGAGGATTCGGAGAGTAACCTCATTGCAGCATACTTTACCGTGGGACAGTATGCAGGAGCTAGTGATGTGTTTCCTCTGACTCAAACAAACAAGTCCTATGTTCCTTCGTCTGAGGTGAAACCTACTTACGAAGGTAATTTAAAAGCATAAGAAGTTAGAACAAAATAAAACCTTTCAAAAACTTTATGAATAATTGTTTTTCCAGATTTAAGAAAAAGTGTTATCCTAAGTATTGGAGATTGGAGATTGTTCTTTTAATAATACAAATTATTATTTTGATGTCAGGTTTGCCGAATATTCTGACTGTCCATGCCATCAACAGTGTTGGACTGACGCAAACAGTTTATACAACCAGTTTAACTGTAGATACCACACCGCCAGATGTTGGTCAGGTATGTATCCTGGGTGCAAACAGTGTATAAATAGTGGCTGCTGCACAGGGCCAAATTGCTGGACAACAAAAAACTTTGCATACAATTTGTTGCATATTGCTTGCTACTGGTATTCAGCTGTTGTTTGCTTTTCCTTACAATGATGTGGAAATTTGGTTGGCGATCCTATTTTTATCAAGGAGGAAATTTCATGCTTAGCAATTTGTTGTGCTGAGCAGCTCTATGAAATTGGGCCTTGGTTGTTCTAAGGACCCTTTCGAAACCACGGCTTTGGTCAGGTTAGGCTCAGACTAGCTTGGACCTGCAGAATTGTTTTTACAATTGCGCGTGCTTTGCGTACGTGCTCAGGGTTTCAGACGATTGAGAGGATGGAGCCTGAAGACGAATCCAAAGCCGAAGCCGGTGATTCGAAAAGGGCCATTTATGAGCTGTCATAATGGCTTACTACTTTTTATATAGAATAATATATTTTTATAAGAATTGGAGGGCGCAACGGTGATGTTGTGGCACAAACGCGACGGGACCATAGATACAGAAATATAACTCTATAACTTGTTCTCCCTCTGGCAGGTCATGTGCCCATCTTTCTTACATGCAAACAGCGCCCTCAAGTGCAGCTGGACTGATTTCTTAGATGACGAGTCAGGAATTGAGTCTGTAAGGTTTCTTGTCGGGACTGCAGAGGGTCTGCATGATGTGTTTGTGTCAGACAAATTGCCTGGTTATATGACGCACTACAGTGCCACAGGTAAGAACTGCTAAGATAAAAGGTTTTTTTTAGCAACAATTTCCTCTTTCAAGTTTTTCCTAAAACTGTTCGTCTTAAAACTCTCCTGAAAACGAGCAGGTTTAATGTTGGAAACGTCGAGACCAGTCCAGCTCTTTTCAGAGCCAACACTCCCACCTACAAAAGAGATTTACACATAGTCGTACCCACAAGTTTACTATTTACTTACTAAGTTTCTTACTATTTTTGTCTTACCTTTTATAATAAATTCAGAACCTAACTTGATCATAAACAATTATTTGCTTTTGTTTCCTGTGTTGGCTTTGCTATGTATGAATTTTTTTTTTTTTTTTCGCGGGCATCCTGTTTTGAAGTAGACCAATAATGCAGTAGTATCTTTAATCAAGAGACGGGTTTTATTAAATTCTTTCATTTTCAGGTCTGGACTTGATGCATAACAAACTGTACTATGTCACCATCGAGGCTTTTAACGCCGTCAGCCAGAGTACATTCGCCTTCTCTGGACCCATTGAAATTGATGACACCCCGCCCTCGTATGGTGTTGTGGTGGAACTTCCTGGTGTTCATAAATTGAACCAGAACGATCTAGAGAGGCAGCCAAGCTGGGATTGCAGTAACACAGATGACTGCTTAGAGCTGGATGGAGAGTGTTTGGAGTCCATCACCCAGATTCAGATCCTCTGGGAACCTTTCAAAGATGAAGATACTCAGATCACTAAATATGAAGTAGCATTGGGCACCACACCGGGAGGAACTCAGATCAAATCGTTTTATGAGGTGGATAGGTACCAGACTTCAGAGCTGATAACCAATCTTGATCTAAGTAGTGTGCGAAGAGTCTATGCGTCAGTGAGAGGATACAATGAAGCTGGTCTGACCAGCATGGCAGTCTCAAACGGCATCTTCGTCAGTCGATTCAGTGCCGGACTTCAGCCGCTTAGACCTTTCATAATCAAAGATGGAGTCACTTCCAATGACCTCCATGACCTTGACTTCCAGACATCTTTGACTGAATTAAGTGCTTCTTGGGATTTCAGTGGTGACCCTTGTCCAATCAGAGAGTACGAGTGGGCTATTTATAGAATTGACGGAGTGGAAATTCAGCCGCTAACGGATGTAGGAGGTAATTTTTACAAAAATTAAAATCTAAATATTTTACTTCTCGAAGAAGATTACAAAACCTTTCCTTTTGGTGTTCCGGGTTTTGTGTACAAAATGTTATAATTGGCTACAAAAGTTTATATCAAATTGATTGAATGTTGGTAATGCAGTATTTGGTTTCCAGCCGGTGTCCCAGAGAAATATGTCCGCCGGAGATTCTGTCCCCCATATGGGAAATTAACAAGGGCTGGAAGAGGATGATTCAAAAGAGGGCGCTAACAAAAGAAGTTTGTACATAGTTCGCCATATGGGGGGACAGAATCTCCGGGGCGACAAAATCTCCTTTCACACCGGCATGGTCAGACTAAGTATTCCAATTGATTTAAAGCCTTTGGACACTTTCGGTAAACAGTATTGTCCAAGGCCCATCACAACTTATATATAAAATAACAAACCTGTGAAAATATAGGCTCAATCAGTCATCATCGGAGTCGGGAGAAAATAACGGGAAAACCTACCCTTGTTGCCGCACGTTTCGCCGTGTCATGACATGTATTTAAAATAAATCGGTAAATCTCGATATCGGGAACTTATATTGCTTTAATGTTTTCTCAAAAAGTAAAGCATTTCATGGAATAATATTTCAAGAGAATTCTTTCACCATTACCTTCTGTAAACCCTGTAAGTTATTTGTAAATCTGTGAACTTTAAAAAAAATTCTGTTTCGAAAGTGTCCAATGGCTTGAATACAAATATCTAAAACTATAGAAGCTTTCTTTGTTCATATTTTTTACTCACAATTGTTTTGGTTACAGACCGTACTTCAGATACAAACACTTTCATTGAAATGATGGACGGAGAGACCTACTACACCGTGGTGCAGGCAACCAACGCTATGAACATACCCATCACACTCCGCTCTGATGGCATCACCATAAAACGAGACCCACTCATACCTGGTCAAGTTTACGATGGTCTCCTTGCAGGCTTTGATATAACCTACCAGAAAGAAACTGACACCATATCGGCAAGCTGGAGTGGCTTTGGTCAAGGAATGCCCATACGGGAGACGGTTGAATATACAGGTAAATCCTTCATGGACACTATATACTCTTTACACGACAGCAATTTAGCAAGGGTCCCTTGATTAATTTTTAGCATGATTGGGAACTTTTACCAAATGCATCTCGTTTAAAAGGCCAGTTATGTTATTGTCCACTGTGGGTGGATAAACTTGAGTTCAGGGACCTTGGATAATTCTAACATTGTGTTTCACATGATGTGCAACTTGTAAAATATAACAACCTGCTAAACTGCATTCGTGTGAAAATGGCTTTAAGTAAACTGTTTTGTTGTAGGCTGATTTTGTTTTCTGATCTACTAACCGTTTTTGGTGGTTATTATTCAGGAAATGCTATGATGACCAGAGACCATGTTACAGAGCAGGCTGTTGACTATTACGAGGTTGCAGTGGGCACCGATCGTCGCTACCCAAAGACTAGAGACAACACAGTACCCTTCACTAACGTTGGTCAGAATACATCGGTCACCTTTAATAACCTTGATCTACAGGCGTTGACTGCTACATACTATGTGACGGTCAAAGGTCACAGTGCAAGCTTCTCTGCCGCTGAGGTCACGTCAAGTGGGATACATGCTGGAGTGGATAGTCAAGTCTCTGGTAGGTGTCGTGCGTTGTTGTTTTTACTTTATCAATTAGCAAAAACTATATTAGATACTTATTTGTCTTTCCATTTGCTTACGTCCTACCCTCTGAAAGGCGTTGTGCTTGGATACAACTCCAAATGGCTTAAATTACCCTGGGTTAACATGGGTTACCTCACTACTACAGTAAAACACAGTAGTCGGCCTCAGGGAAATGCAAATATACCCCAACCACAAACGAGAGTTAACTTTGATACTTCATCAAGCATCAACTTTTAAGTCTAGTTTGAAGTCAAGAATTTTGGGTACTACAACGACCAATGGGCATTTGCTGATTGGTTGCTTCATTATTATCTAACAACGCAAAGAGTTTAGGCCTTATAACTAAAATGTGTTTTTGTCCAACCAGCTACGGAGATTAAAATCCCAGAGTTCGTCAATTCGCTCTCCGAAGTCAAACTCCAATGGGAAGAATTTGACTCAACCTTCCCCATCCTACTCTACTATGTCGGCCTGGGCAATGCCGCTTCGGCTACTGTGTCACCAGAGAACATGGACTGTTTGGACATGCTTCTAGCAGCAGACGAGACCAAGACTACGTTTAATGAAACAAAGATGCATTTTATTGCCCATGATACCTATCAGGAGATCAAAGGACTGAGTCTTCAGCAAGAAGGTTCATACTTTGTGACGGTAGTTGGTAAGTTGTGCTTCACTGTAGACTAAGTTCTTTACTTGTAGTTGTTCCTGAGTCACTCATGTAGAACGGCTTTGTGTGGGTGTGTTTGGGCTTTGGGCGGAGCCCACTTGTCGGGTATTTTAAACAGTTGAACAATGGACCTCACAAGTGAACCCTTTGTTCAAACTAGACCTTACAAGAAAATTACTATATCTCTATTATTCAAGCAGTGAAGGATTCTAAAGCACTGTTGTATATTAAATTCTTGTGTTCAAGGAATGAACGAAGGAGGGCAGTGTAACTCTTCTACTAGTCACTTCTCGGTAGATATCACTCCACCCATTGAGGGGCGCCTTCGTGCTGGACCCTTCTATGACATGGTTAGTACACATCTTGATAAAAAATAATATCTTAAATTATTGTGGAAACAATGTTATGGAGTGCAGAACACGACTAATATACAAAGGATCTGTTTTTCTAGTGTTTTATGCAAGTCGCCAGCAGATATACAAGCCAGCAGATAATCAACCATTTTGCAAGGGGCCGTTGCCACCTACTCCCTGGGGCTTAAACATATTTACCCCCTTTACAGTCAATACGGATGTAGGCTTCATTCATCATAAGCATGGCTGGTGGAGCAATAAGACTACTTTCTTAATGTAAAAGAGTGAAAAACACCACTCTTTACATTTTGAGTTGTCCCTCATATGGCTCTTTAAAAAGAGTGGTGGTTATTCCACTCTTTTAGAGGGGTTTCGATCACTCCAGGACAGAGTGAAAAATCACTCAAAAAGATGCAAACTTCAATCTAAAAGAGTGGAAGACCACTCGAAAAAGAGTTGTCCTTCATGGCTCTTTAAAGAGTGGTTTTTCACTCCTTTACAATTAGAGACTAGTCTTATCTCGAGTTAGGAAGAGTTACTCATTCTAACTTAGGACTATCCATACTTTTAGGACTAATCTCCTAGGACTCATCATTGTGAAATCGACCACAGCTCCTGCATTTTACTATCACCCATTTGCTTTAGCCCAACTAGTTTATAAATACTTCTCTCATAGCAGTCTTCTTTTTCTTTTTTGCTTGGCGTACAAAAATTGACTTGAATTTAATTGAATGGTTCACCGAATACCCAAAGAAGAAAAAAAAAAAATAAAAACTATTTTGAGTGCTGAAATAGTCTTTCATTTGGACTCATATCAATTGTTTGTGACAGCTGGTGACATACACAGATAGCACGGATTCAATTCATGTGGCATGGGAGGACTACATAGATGAAGAGAGTGGAATTAAATCCTTCAATATCCGTCTTCTTGAGGCTGCATCTTGTAGAGTGGAAGACAGCGGTAACCTTACTCCAGTTCCTGGTCAGGATTGGATGATTCTTGGCCCGGGTATCTCAGGGTTTACCTATGTAGAGTTGAGTTTAGTGGTAAGTTTGTTTCAGAAAATCTATCCTTTCCACCTTATTCTTGAAAGTCAAAACAAATGTTCTTTAAAGGCAATTTAAGGTTGGTATATTGGTGTCTTGCCTCGCCTTCCACCTCTGGGACCTCTGATCGAAATCCGACGGGGACAGTATGTGGATTGGTTTTTCAGTACCTTTGACTGCGTAGGTTTTCCCCTAGAATAATTCTCTGGGGTTTTCTCCCCATCTATTACGTAGCTGAAATTTCTTCATTGTCTTCTTCTTCTTTTTTTGGTTCTAACAAGAGCGTTGAGAGTTGTATCCAAATCCAAAAAGTGCTTGCTTAGGGAAATGTCCGATGAAGAAAGTTATTTTTCGGGCGCAGAAACCGGATTACCTTTTGTCTGATTAATACTGATGTTGGTGTAATCAAGAAATAAAACAAGAAAAAAACAATAATATATCTCGTAAAAAGAGTTGCCTTGCTGCTTTACTAAACTATTACAATAAATGTTACACTTGGTAATCTGTTATGTTTGTTGTGTTGTGATGTCAATAAAGGCAGTGGACACTATTGGTAAGTACTCAAATAAATTATTAGCATAAAACCTTACTTGGTAATGAGTAATGGGGATAGGTTGATAGTATAAAACATTGTGAGAAACGGCTCCCTCTGAATTGACGTAGTTTTCGAGAAAGAAGTAATTTTCCACGAATTTGATTTCGAGACCTCAAGTTTAGAATTTGAGGTCTCGAAATCAATCATCTGAAAGCACACAATTTCTTGTGACAAGGGTGTTTTTTCTTTCATAGTTATCTCGCCACTTTTCTGACCAATCAAGCTCAAATTTTCACAGGTTTGTTATTTTATGCATATGTTGAGATACACTAAGTTAGAAGACTAGTCTTTGACAATTACCAAAGGTGTCCAGTGTCTTTAAGCCTTCGAGAAAGACTCTTCTAGGGTCGAAACGTCAGGTCATTCAATATTTGTTCCATTTATACCATCGGTACTTGAGGTTGGTAACTTATTTGCAACATAATTCTATTTTCTCAATGTTCTTTTCTTAGACCAACCACCCGTATTTTGTTGAGCTAGAAGCTGTGAACCGTGCAGGGGATAGCACTGCAACCAAGGTAGGACCAATCTTTGTGGATCTATCACAGCCTAGTTCTGGATTGGTTGTTGATGGAGACGACTTCATGATGGATCTGACAGATACGTATAGTCGAAGCCAAGTCACTGGTGAGTACAGAATAATGCTTACTGATAAAATAATAGTAATATAAATATTTATAATAATAATAAGAAGAAATACTTGTATAGCGCAAATCAGTACTGCAAGTACTCTCAATGCGCTTTACAATACAAAAAAAAAAGATTAGACAAGAACGAGCAACAAATTAACTAAACAATAAAAAATTACAAACAAGATTGAGGAAACAGCTGGTATCCATCACACAAGATGCTCATTTAAAAAATTAATTGAAATAAATAAATATAAATATTTACAAAGCTCTACAAGAACAAAGCTACTGCAAGAACTTTAAAGACAGTGGACACTATTGGTAATTTTCAAAGACCAGTCTTCTCACTTGGTGTATATCAACATATGCTTAAAATAACAAACATGTGAAAATTTAAGCTTGATTGGTCGTCAGAGTTGCGAGATAACTATGAAAGAAAAAAACACCCTTGTCACACAAAGTTGTGTGCCTTTTAGATGCTTGATTTCGAGACCTCACATTCTAAACTTGAGGTCTCGAAATCAAATTCATGGAAAATTACTTCTTTCTCGAAAACTACTCAACTTCAGAGGGAGCCGTTTCTCACAATGTTTTAGACTACCAATCTCTCCCCATTACTCGTTACCAAGTAAGGTTTTATGCTAACAATTATTTTGAGTAATTACCAATAGTGTCCACTGCCTTTGAAACAACTCAACAAAGATCTGTTACGAATATTTTGAGGCAGTTCTATGCTATCTATTCATTTAATTATGCAATACAGTGGAGTTCCTATAAAGCCGATTTGTAAATACAATTTATCAATAATAAATCATTTTAACACCAATCTGACTTAAAGTGACCCCTACCTCCCTAACCATAATATAACCACAATATTAGATTACTTTATATTTTCACGGTTCCATTTTCCTTTATCCCAGGAACAATCTTACACCAGCCCAACCCAGAGGGTCCACCCTGCCCTCTGACAGACACTTCGTTCACTGATCCAAAATGGCAGGCATTGGATTTCAGCGGACTTTGGAATATGGGGATTGACAACTGGGATTTAGAGTACCAAAATCAACAGGTAAGATATCCGAAATGCATAAAATAACAAACCAGTGAAAACACCCCTTTTGCAAAATTGTGTTTGTTTTCAAATGCCGAAAAAAGACTTCAGGTCCTAATTTTCTTTTATCAGATTCAATAAAACATTTGAGTGTGAAAATACCTCTTTCTCAAAAACTACGTTACTTCAGAGGGAGCAGTTTCTCACAATGTTTTATAATATCAACAGCTCTCCGTTCCCTGTTAACATAAGTAAAGTGGCAGATGCCAGACGTTACAGATGCTAGTACAAACTAGATTAAAATAATAACAATATTAATAATAATTTATTGCATTGATTTTGTGCCATCTCCATCCGAGGATGCACGAAGGCACAAATAACACAAAAATTCCATACAAATTGCAGCAAATTACGAGCAATAAAAATTTCATAAAAAGTTCACCGAAAAGTCCATACAAATGCAGCAAAGAAAATATTACACACACAATCGTAAAAACTGACACCGATCAAATTGTTATAATGTGAAACAAATCCAATTTTGAAAGACATTTAGGAATTTTGAGAGTCATTTTTATTTTCACCCGATTGCTTCTCTAAGGTATCTGCATCGGATGAAAGTGTGTCTCTCAAGATGGAGCGAGATACAAGAGGACCCCGTATGCTCTCCGGAGCGTATGTCATTAATGCACAAATTGTCCGGAGCTCTGAGTTTGAGGTAAAGGTTCTAAAGTTGTTTGGGGAGTACAATCCAATATATTTTGAAGGAACATACAGAATTGCTTTTTGCTATCAAAATAATTGCTAGCAGTGTAAGCACTTTATTTAATCCACCATATACATTAACTGACAAAACTGTAGAAGTTTGAGATCGATCAGCCATTAGGTCTTTGCACGACGTTGTTTAAGAAAAATTGAATAAAACGCTCACTGAGCGATAAACTAAAATTAGTTTTATTTATTTCTCTTCAAGTATATCATTTCAGACAAAACAAAATTTAAGGGATGTTCTTTACTATCATCATCATTAGACTGTGTAAGTTTTATGTAAATCTGTGATCTTTAAGACAGGTATTTTTCGTCTTCTCAATTATGTTTTAGATTTTAGACCTAATTGCATTTTTAATATTTCAGGATTTCTATTTATTAAGTTTGTTTACTAACTGGTTAAATGTTTTTAAGAATTTTTACTCCCGTTGCCATAATTCCATATTTTCTTATTTGTTAAGTTTGGTTTATTTTCTAAGCCAACTTTACTTTCTGTTACCAATACTACAATTGTCTTTGCATCAAAACTTAATAGGTTTGATGATAGTTTTTAAATCTGTCGGTGTTTTTGGTAATTTTTCTTGTTCAGTTTGATCTGTTGGCTGCATCATCAGACCTTCATAGCGTCACAAGTATTTTGTTCTGGGATGGTCCAGACAGAGTGGTCGGAGAGTATGACTTTGGTGGAGCTGAGAATTGGCAAGAAGGGATATGCCAGTGTTGCTATGTAATACCCTTCAATCAGGTATTGACCTTTTCTGTTCAGGAGAATGCATGAGAAAGTGTAGATTCGTGGGTAGAATGTAAGAGCCGAAGTCGAGTGCTTTGTAGTCACGAATCTACACTTAAGAGTATACTCTCAAACTTAGACTATTTTTCCAAGACGTTGTACTTTGTTAAACGACGATTCATCATTATTTTTTTTACAAAATTTGTAAGCCAACTCTATGAGTGCTTTTAACGTTGTCAAGTACTGTATTTTGTAAAAGAATCTACACTTTTAGCATTAGAGTGACGTCACATAAATAGTTTGAAGACAGAGATTTGTTTATAATAATTTACTCACCATCTTCAACTTTTAAAAAATGAGAAATCAAGAACTTTATATGGTATCTCCGTAATGAGAGTTTAATAGTTGTCTTGGCCTGCGATCTTCAAAACACAAACTCGTTGAGGAAAAAAATATTTGATGGAGCAGAGAAGTTTCCAGAGTGCAGCACCGAGGATTTAAAAGTCCCTTTGAAACTGTGAAATTTTCAAAAACTCATTTATATAAAGATGCATTTTTACAAACTCTATTTTCTAATAATGTGATAATACTGTCATTGCTTTTTGGCTGTTTTCAGGTTTTTTTTTTCGGCAGCGCCATGATACCAGTGCTTTAAAAGTTTCCATTATTATAACTGTTACCAATATCAATAGTTTAAAAGTTATTAATTTTCTCTTTATTATCTCTCAACAGTCCGACTGTTCTCAATGCAACTGTGAAGATTTCCTTGGACTAGACGACTCAACCTCTGATTACTCAACAGTCAATAGCACAACAGTTGAGTTAGTGACCACAGAAACGGCAGACATAACCACTGCTGATGAAACGGCAGACATGACCACTGCTGATGAAACGGCAGACATAACTACTGCTGATGAACCGGCAGACATAATAACCACAGCAGACTCAGTTCAAGTAAACACTGAGGTAGTTACAATGGCTAGACGAACACCCTGGACCATTCGTAAGAAAGATGCAGATGGTGACGGCATTTCTGATGAAGATAGCGGCAGATGGACTACCCAGAGAGCATGTGGTCTGCAACTCCATCCAAGTTAGTATCTTTTTTCGGAGCTCTTGGTTTTTCCTCTTTAACATAACAATTAAAATTGGTTCGGCGCTATTCCATCTAGATCATAACGCACTAGAAAGCGATCAACGTGGGAGATTGTGAGTCTTTAGAACTTTACGAAATGTAGATAGAGTGACAAATTCCCTAATGGCAGAAGGGAGATTGTTCCAAATCATTGGCCCAGCTACCTTGGAAAAAATCTTACCTAGAACTTTGTTTGCTTGGGAAACATTCAAGCGAATGATGTCAAGTGTGGACCGAAGAAGTCGTGGAGGAGTTTAATGTGACAGTAAAGTGGAAATTTATCGAGGAGTCCTATCATTGTGAAAGGCATGCCATTGGGACAAACATGTACACTAAATCCTACGTTTAAATGCGTGCTGGCATAACTCATCCAACTTAATTATACACTGACCTTATATAACGTAAATGTTAAAAGGTTTTAAGGATTTAAAAACAAATAGCTATCAGTATCAAAGATCTGGTTGAAGATATGTTTAAAAAAAAATGCTTCTTTGGTTTGTATGTTATTTTTATTGTGTTTTTTTATAAGAAGATATCCCAAGTAAAACAATCTCCAAACTTTCTGTTCCCTTATTTCTCAAGCATTTATTAAAATAACTTTCTTTATTTTCCTTATTTAAAGGCAGTGGACACTTATTGGTAATTATTCAAAAAATTATTATCATAAAACCTTTCTTGGTTACGAGTATTGGGGAGAGGTTGGTAGTATAAAACATTGTGCGAAACAGCTCCCTCTGAAGTGGAGTAGTTTTCGAGAAAGAAGTAATTTTCCATGAATTTGATTTCGAGACCTCAAGTTTAGAATTTGAGGTCTCGAAATCAAGCTTCTGAAAGCACACAACTTTGTGTGACAAGGGTGTTTTTTTCTCTCTTAGTTATCTTGCAACTCCGACGACCAATCGAGCTCAAATTTTCACAGGTTTGTTATTTTATGCATAGATACAGCAAGTGAGAAGACTGGTCTTTGACAATTACCAATAGTGTCCACTGCCTTTAACCAAGAAACATCAAGCCACAGTTTCCTATGACACTATTTTGTTTTATTTCTACCTTAGATGGCAATGCGTCACAAGCCGTGCTGTGGTGTCGTCATTTTGAAGATGAATGGCCGATGACGTCACAGTCTGTAGATCTGAACTTTGACCCGTCCATGGAGGAACATCACTACTCTATTCATTTCAATGTCATGCCCTTTGATGCAAAAGAGGTACATTTATTTGTAGTTGTATGGTCGCTCACTCCTCATCACAACTAAAACCAACTTTCTACCATCTTGAATTTCTCCTTGGAAACACTTTCAAGTACATGTTTTTAAAACTAACTTGCCGGTACAAACATGTGTAAATATGTTCATAGTTTCCTCCTTATTTAAACCAAAGTGAAGCTCCAAAAACAATACTTACATATTTTTGTTATTCAAATGTTCGGCTTATTTCCCTGGAAACTCGGAAGAGGCGATGATCACTACTTTTCATGGACCTTTTTTTAAACTTTAAGGGGAAAAAATCATTGCGTATGACATGCTGGAAAAATGTATAAATGAATCATTAAAGTAGGACTCTTCAAACGTCTAAATCATTTGATTAACTGCTTTAATTGATGACATGTTGTATCTCCCAAAATCTGGACAAGTTTCAAATCAACATTGTTGACATGAAGAGCAGTCATTTTATGTACAAGATGCAAATAATGAATTGGGAGGTTCGTTTCCCGAATCAAAAAAATAATGCAGATGTTACTGACATATCATTTTAATTCAATTTGAGTATCAACAATCCAGATGAACTTGTTTAATGACTTAAGATGTAAATGGCTTTCATTGTTTTAATTATTTGTTATTATGTTTTGACAGGATGAGTGGTCATTTAATGTCTACATCGATGGCAATCTTCTCTCTTCTCTGACCGGTATCCCTGTCATGTTTTCATCCACCAAACTCATCCTTCATGTCTTCAACAAAGATAACTATGTTGTCGATCTAGATGACCCATTCAACCCCCCGACTGCTACAGCAACCATCAAAAACTTAAGGTAGTATTTGCATTTTCTTCTAACAAAATCCTTGGCTTACACATTAAATTCTCTTAATGTAAACGAGTGAAAATTTCACTGTCTTGGTGAGTGGTGTCAGTTTCACTCTTTTGTGAGTGAAAGTCAACCTGTGTCGCTCTTTTTGAGTGAAATTTGAACGAACTTCTCTCTATCGCGTTGATTGTACACGTCTTTCGCTCTAAAAAAGAGTTGTCCGCCTTTATGGTTGTTTGCAGAGCAGTATATGGCTGACAAAATGAGTGGGTTTTTTTCCACTCTTTTACTTTGAGAGAGTATAAATGGATAATGTCCTCTATGCACAGACTGACACTTATATCATTTTACCATAAATTAAAATGTACTTGCAAAATTCACGCCATAAGACATAACAAAAATGAATAAAAGAAATACAATAATGAATAAAACAAATTATTTTTTTACAGGATGCCTCCAGATGCTAGTATGCTATGCCGCTATGGGTTACCATTCAGAGCAGGTACCAGTCCTGTGTCCAGATATTTTGCTGGTGTTGGTAGTGAAGCGGGACAAACCGACATTGTGGCATATGAGGAGGTAAGGTACTTAAAGGGTTTAGGTACTTTTTGTACGACTCAAAACACATTGTCCAGAGATTTACATTAAGAAGACCAAAGACTATTGTCAAAGACCAGGGCCCAATTTCATAGCGCTGCTAAGCACAAAAATTTGCTTAGCATGAAATTTCTTCGTTGATAGAAACAGGACTACCAACCAAATATCCACATGATTTTCAGGATAAGCAAACAAGAGCTGAATACCAGTAGCATGGAAAATGCAACAAATTGAAATTTTGGTGGTAATCCTGTTTTTATCAAGGAAGAAATTTCATGCTAAGCAAATTTTTGTGCTTAGCAGCTTTATGAAATTTGGCCCAGTATTTTCACTTGGTGTATCCCAACATTACGCACGCAAACAAAAACTGTAAAAATTTCGGCTCATTATTGGTCATTGAATTTGCAAGAGAATAATGAAAGACGAATGAAACTTGTTGCATACTGTATGTGCTTTCTAATGCACAATAACAGGCTTCGGCTGAAGTTTTTTCTGTTGGAATACACTTAGTGAGAATACTGGTCTTTGATAACTACCAAACGTGTCTATAGTGCCTTTAAAGAGGTACACCAAATGTTGTAAAGAAATCAAGATAATTACTCTCTAAATGTAAAAGAGTGAAAATTACCACTCTTTACATTTGGAGCTGTCCCTCATATGGCGCTTCAAAAAGAGTGGTGGTTATTTCACTCTTTTAGAGGGGTTTCACTCCAGGACAGAGTGAAAAATCACTCAAAAAGATGCACACTTCAATAAGTGGAAGACCACTCAAAAAAGAGTTGTCCTTCATATGGCTCCTCAAAGAATGCTTTTCCACTCTTTTACATTAAGAGAGTAAGTTTCACAAGATCAAAATGTAGACCTGGTAATAAGTTTTGTCAACATTTTGCCTAGATTTCCCGGCCGTGTGTACCGTGTATCAATCCATGTGATTGGTACCAGTGTAATCAGTCATGCTCCATGGAGGAAAGCTCCATCACATTCACACTCACCAACCTGACTCTGCCGAAGCTGGAAGTCCTTAACACCACAAGGAACGACACAAATAATACTTCATCTGCTTCTGGGAAGGATGGCTTACCTTCTCCTTTCTTCTTGACAGGTAGGTTTGGTAATAA
Organism: Asterias amurensis; assembly: GCF_032118995.1. Lineage (NCBI taxonomy): Eukaryota > Metazoa > Echinodermata > Asteroidea > Forcipulatida > Asteriidae > Asterias > Asterias amurensis. The sequence continues at coordinate 5,260,809 of NC_092659.1, read as the reverse complement.
TTATAAGTAGTTTTGATAAGAGACTTTTAAGTAACCCTTAAAGTAACCCTCAAGTAACCCTCAAGTAACCTTTTAAGTAACCCTCATCGCTAACCCTTAAAAGGGTTGGCGATGACTAGAGCAAGCTAGTCGAAACGTTAATACATATTAAAGCCATTAGACACTTTTGGTAAACAGTATTGTCCAAAGGCCCACACTTTGTGTATCACAACTTATAAAATAACAAACCTGTGAAAATCTACCTGGCAAGTAGACACACACAAGGTGTAACCGCAAACCAAATAATATACTAATACCTCACCATGCAATATGCTTTAAATCCCATAGACGAAAGGTTGTGAATAAACGATTCTGAATATGTGGGGAAATTGAACTGCAGATCTGTGAAACTTCCCCAATGTCATCATCAAATGCACTTATAAATGGCTACAGCTACGTCTAGATCAGCAAGTCTACCAGTGTTGAAGAATAGCAGATGCGCGCGATCTAGCCGTAGCTGATGTAGCCGAAGTCGCCCTTTCGGACACGGCCTAACTTTAGGTGTTATTTCTGTATGTATCTCCTTAGTTAAGTGTGTCCTAGGGAATGGTCAAGAAGCGTCTTCATCTTCGAATGGTTTCTACATTGACGATACTCCAGCAGAGCTTGATTTCTTATACTATGTGGATATCAATCGCAGCGAGTATGAACCAACAAAGTTCCAGTCTTCTAATTCCACAATCCAGGCTTTGTGGAAATTCATAGACATGGAAAGTCAAATCAAGGTAAAACTAACTTGTTTTATATTTGTTGATGCCGATGATTTCTTAGTTGAAGGCACTGGACACTATTGGTAATCAGTCAAAATAATTGTTAGCATAAAAGCTTACTTGTAAACAATCAATGGAGAGCTGTTTGTAGTATAAAACATTGTGAGAAACGGCTCCCTTTGAAGTAGCCTAGTTTTTAAAAAAAAATAAACAATTTCTCACTAAAATATTTGAATTTGATTTTGAGACCTCAGAATTTTATTTTTAAGCACAGAACTACCAATTGAGCTAAATTTTTCACAGGTTTGTTATTTTGTATGCAGATGTTGAGACAAACCAAGTAAGAAGACTGGTCTTTGACAATTACCAATAGTGTCCAGTGTAAACTTAAAAGTTTTAATTGATAGTAGGTATTTTGGCAAGTTGTTTGGCAAGTTGCGGCTCCAGATTCGGCTTAGGCTAGCTGTGCCTACGGTTGTTTTTAAAATATTGCGTGTGCTTTGCGTATACGTGCTCAGGGCTTCAGACGAGAGGACGGCACCCGAGCCGGGAGCCGAATCCAACCGAAGCTGTGGATTCGAAAATGGCCATATACTGATTGGGCAAGAAGACAAAATCAAGTTTTGTCATAAGATCGGTTTTGCTCAAATTTGAAAGCAGTTTATAAACTGAGTCTGGTAATGTGCTTTGTTCTTTGCAATCATTCAGGAACATTATTGGGCCATTGGAACATCCAGAGGTGCTGTAGACTTACAAGACTTTGTCAATGTTGGGTTGAACCAGACAGCTTTCAATAGCAGCTTTGAAGGACAACTACAACACAATACATCATACTACGTGACTGTCAAGTGCATCAATGGAGCTGGTGTAGAGACTGTGGTAGAATCTGATGGTAGGTAACGAGACATGGATGTTTGAAATGATTGCAAACGACTAGCCATAAACAAACAAATTACCTGCATGGCTACTGTGACGGTCAGTGCATTTGCTATGTGTTTAAGGAGTGATGCAACGGCGCGTGCGCGAGCTGGTCGGTGACTTGCACCGATCTACGCATGTGTTGTAGGCGGGGCGACGGGTTGGCCGTCGTGTGTGCACGCCGTGCACACACGAGGCTAATCAGTCTGCTGCAAGATCCAATAGAAGCCACAGGTACGTGTTCTTTGTTTTGTTTACGGGGTGCTCTGTACAATTGCTGTGCGCTACTTTTGCGTGTGGTTGATGCCATAGAGGATCTTGAGCGAGAGAGACTCAAGTGGTTGACTGACGTGTGTACCAGTTAGCCGTGAAGGTTGGCAGGGTTAATTGACGTGTGTTCCAGTTACCCGCCGAGAGTCAACTAACGCTGCGTGCGTTGGTTGACTACCGCTGCGTGCGTGATATAGCTGCGTACGTGGGGTATAAGTAAATCTAGTACAACAGTGCAGGCTGAGGTTGACGGACGTGTGTACCCGTCAAGGCTCGGGTGTACTGGTTGACTAGGCGCGGGGGTGGCGTTATAGTGGTTTTACGGGCACACCCGGTTGAACAGGGACACAGTACATGGTTTACTGAGTGATTTGTTTCTTCATGGTTATCTAATTCAACCCTTGATATTCTGTGAACGATACTTGAGAAGGCCAATATAATTAAACTGATTGATGTTCGTTGTTCTGAATTAAACTGTCCATTGTGATTTATTTTGTGCATTGATTACCTGTTATTATAAGAGCTAGACAATTGACTACGATCGGCGGTATATTTCCTCCAAAACGGACATAGCTCCTTAACGCTCAGTAGCTTATTAATCCAAACTCTGAGGGTGAAAGTAGGCCCGGGATTAAATAGTAAACAAGTCTATTCCGCCACAAATGGTGTCAGAAGTGGGATGATTGTAGTCGATTAAGTCGAGCTCTTTGTAGAAATTATTCCTCCTTTTTATTAAGAAGAGGAAGTAGTACACAGGTCCAAGAGTGGCAATGCAAATGTGGATTGTTGCTGTATTTTTGTTGGTTTTGGCAATTGTTGTTCTGATTGTGGTTTGCCTGTTGGCCAAGACTCGTTTGGAGTTGAGACAGATACGGCGAACTGCAAGGAATCAGAGTTTGACACTTTTGCAAATCCATAGTTTGACTAGTGAAAGTCCAGCTGCTTGTAAAGATTAATCCTCCTTTGTAGAAAGAAGAGGAAATAGACCACAGGTTCAAGAGTTGGCAATGCAATTGTGGGTTTTTATTGTTCTCCTGGTGCTTTTAGCTGCCTTATTGTGTATTTTTGCAGTGGAGATTTTTTGTGTGTGGAGTGAAATCCAGCAACGGAGAAGAGGTACCCGTTGGTTGGCAACCACACGAGATACTGCTGAGAGGGAGACAGTATTGTGAGTTCTGGCAAATTTGTTTGTGGTAGATTTAATAGCTGTGGTGGTTGACGTCACGGTGGTTGACGCTGTTGGACTAGAGGTAGATTTGATTCTGTTTTGTGTTGGGTTTACTGGTCGCCGGTTGGTTGACTAGAGGTATAGTAAACCAACATGAGTCAAGGTTCCAAAGTCCAAGAGGGTACCCCTGGGGTTGATGTGCAATTGCAGAAAATCCAAGACGGTTTACTTCGTGCAAAGTTGGACATGGAACTTTTGCAGTGGGAAAGGGACCACTATACTGAGATGAGTAAAGATCCAGAGACGTTGACACATAGGCAGGCCACCGATCTCCCAAGACAAGGGAGCGGTAAGGCTGTTAACGAGAATAGTCGTGTGAGGTTTCAGGTGGACTCGGAGGTTGACTTCCAAATCCCAGAGAAGACTTCTGGGTATGGTTCTGGTATGGGAATGAATCCATTTCAGGATATGGTTATGTCCTCCCAGGTGAGGCCCCTGATGAAAGATAGGGCGATGGGAAATCGAGAGAGTACCCCCCTAAGAGGCTATGTTTCAGAGACACCCGCCCCTGCTGAGGCTTTTTCTGTTGACAATGATGGAGACGATGCACAGTCTTTTGTGTCTAATCAGAGTTTTATGGAACAGGGTAGACAGAGTACAAATCCATTTATTAGGGACACAGATGTGGTTAGTCTAAAGAGGTTGAAAAGTCCAAAGGAAGTGGCTAACAATTCTTCTGAGGGAAGAGTGCTTCCTGTGATGAGTTCAGCTGTAACGGGTACAGTGCCCTTGAAGAAGTCGAACGTTTGTGTTGTAGAAGAGGGTACGATGTTGGAGCGTAACAATCGGCGCCCAAATATCACCCCTGATAGGTATAGTGGCAAAGTTTGGTGGCGAGAATATCACCGACATTTCGAGTCATGTCGAGAGGTCAACGGGTGGAATGAAGAGCAATCAGCGAGGTATTTGTCAGCGAGCCTTCAGGGAAATGCTCTCAGAATTTTGGGAGACGCTTCCCCTGGTCACAAGCGTACCTATGGTGAATTGGTTAAATTGCTAGAGAGGAGATTTGGTTCTGGAAGACAGAGCGAGAACTATCTTGTAGAGCTGAGGCATCGTCGGCAAGGGCCGAGGGAGAGCCTGCAAGAGCTTGGTCAAGCTATCCATGAGTTAACGCTTAGAGCGTACCCTGAGATCCAAGAGGAGTCTCGTGAGAGGTTGGCCAAGAATCATTTTCTTGATGCAGTGGATAGTCGGTCAGTAAGGGAGGGTATAAACCGGGCCCGCCCAAAGAATCTGGACGAGGCAATCCGGGCTGCTCTTGAGACTGATAACTTTGAAAAGGTGGAGCAGCAGAGGATACTTGATGGTAAGCCTCCTAAGATGGCGAGGGCAATAGACTCTGGTCTGGATCAGAGAGTAGAGAAGATGGAGGCCAATTTGGAGTTGCAGGCTCAGACTTTAAAGACAATGGTTGACTTGCTGGGACGATTTTCAGGTCAGTCGGTTGAATTGCCCGCTCAGGCAGAAGAGTTCCCCCAAGGGAGGAAAAAGTTTGCGAGAGGCAAGGGGAAAGATTGGAAATGTTTCAATTGTGACAAGAAAGGTCATTTTGCCAGAGAATGCAAGGAACCCCCAAAGAAAACGACTTCAGATCAGGGAAACGGCAACCAGCCACACGGTGGACCCACGGGGCGGCTGGAAGTCGGAGAGGGTCCAAGAGGCAATACAATGGCAACTCAATAGTTGACGAGAAGAGAAGAAAGGTAGAAGATGGGCAAAGAGTGATAAATCTGCCTAAGTCGAGTGTTGATCCCCGTTATGGTTTCTTTGTAGATGGGCTAGTCAGGGCCACAGAGTGTCGATTTCTGGTTGACACTGGGTCAACCGACACTCTAATCAGCAGTGAGGTTTACTACCAAATTCCTAAGGAGCGAAGGCCCCTTTTGGGAGAGGGAAGCATACAGGTGAGACAAGTGGATGGCAGTCCACTTTCAGTACTGGGCATCGCTGAGGTAGAAATTCAGATTGGTCGAACCACCCAGTCGGTCAGGGCAATTTTCACAGAGATGCGTTGTCCTGGAATCTTAGGGATGGATTTCCTTGTACCCACAGGTGGGAAATTAGATTTTCAAACTAAGAGGTGGAGTTTGAATGGTGAGGAGTTTGAATGTACCAGCAGTGTCGGGGAACCGTTTGTTGGTCGTGTGGTTGTTCTTGAAAACACAGTGATTCCTGCTGGCTATGAGGCAGTTGTCCCTGGTACCATAGTGAAGAGAAGTAATCTTTTTGCAGGTCCAGCCCTAGTGGAACCTTTAGAGAGTGGTGGTGAACTGGCAAAGAAAGGATTGGTACTGGCCAGATCGTTGGTTGAGGCAGGGAACGACATTGTTCCACTGCGGGTGTTTAATCCTGGTAAGGAACAGAGAGTTGCCCGAAAGGGAACGACTGTTGGTGTTATTTGCCAAGTTGAGCATGATTTGATAGAAGGTAACCCCGGGTCGATAGCAGACCCACCACTGGAAGTTCCTGGTTTTTTAAGTGACTTATATGAAAGAGGCACTGCAAGTGTTGATTCAAAGTACCACGAGGAGGTAAAGAAATGTTTGTGTGATTTCCGTGATGTCTTTTCCAGTGGTGACCATGATATTGGTCGAACAGAGGATGTTAGACATCATATACAAACGGGTGATGCTAGGCCTATTAAAGAGAGGCCAAGACGTCAACCTTACTGTAATCAGCAAGAGATAGACAGGCAAGTCCGTGACTTGGAAAAGAGAGGTGTGATCGAGCCATCAGATAGCCCTTGGGCCTCGAATGTTGTTCTTGTGAGTAAGAAGGACGGGACGAAGCGTTTCTGTGTCGACTATAGAAGATTAAATGCAGTCACCATTAAGGACGCATACCCGGTCCCACGCATTGACGAAACATTTGATGCCTTAGGTGGGGCAAAGTGGTTCTCGACCCTAGATCTTGCTTCGGGGTATTGGCAAGTTGCACTTGACGAGGAGGCAAGCCAGAAGTCAACTTTTGTTGTGAGAAATGGGCTGTATCGCTGGAAGTGCATGCCATTTGGCCTTTGTAATGCACCAGCAACTTTTGAAAGGCTCATGGAGAAAGTCATGGCAGGTCTGCAATGGGACATTCTTTTGATTTATTTGGACGACATAATTGTTTTTGGGAGGTCAGTGACCGAGATGATAGAGCGTCTCAGAGTGGTGTTTGCGAGACTTGGGCAGGCAGGGTTGAAGTTGAAGCCAAGCAAGTGCCATTTGTTCCGACAGTCAGTAGCTTACCTAGGGCACATAGTGTCTACAGAGGGTGTGGCCACAGATCCGCAAAAGGTACAGGCGGTGGCTGATTGGCCTGTTCCAAGGTGTGTGAAAGATGTAAGAAGTTTCTTGGGTCTTGCATCTTATTATCGGAAATTCATCCGTGGGTTTGCAGGGATAGCCAGTCCTCTGCATACGTTAACCGAGAAGTCACGAGATTTTATATGGGATGAGTCTTGTCAGGGTGCTTTCGAGGAGTTGAAAAGTATGCTCGTTACTGCACCTGTATTGCCCTATCCAATTCCAGACCAAGATTTCATCTTAGACACCGATGCAAGTGGTGATGGTATCGGGGCGGTGTTGTCCCAAGTCCAGGAAGGGAATGAGAAGGTCTTGGCATATGCTAGTCGTAAACTCAGCAGGCCGGAGAGGAACTACTGCGTTACCCGTCGTGAGTTGCTGGCTGTTGTGGTTTACTTGAAGCACTTTAGACAGTACTTGTATGGTAGAAAGGTCAAGGTGAGAACCGACCATGCTGCGCTTCGTTGGTTGTTTCAGTTTAAGAACCCGGAGGGCCAGTTGGCAAGGTGGATGGAAGTGGTTTCCGAATATGACATTCAGATTGAGCATAGGCCGGGCAAGAAGCATGGAAATGCTGATGCATTGTCCCGGCGGGAATGCAAGCAATGTGGTAGAGATGAAGGAACCGTTGATGACCAAAAGAGTTCTGTGGACCAACAGGTGCTTCCTCAAAGGGAAGATCCCAAAGTCAGGGGTGTTGTGGTTCAACCAGTCTTGTCCTCAGAAGTTTTAAGAGAAGCACAGGTAGAGGATGACATTGTTGGATGGGTGGTCAAGCTGAAAGGAAAGGGTGAGAATCGTCCTGAATGGAAGGAAGTGTCTCATCTTTCGAAGAGTCACAAGGCGTATTGGTCTGTGTGGAAGCAGTTAGTGGTTAAAGAGGGTCTCTTGTATAGACAATGGGAGTCAGATACCGGTGATTCGGTGAGGTTGCGACTTGTTCTCCCTAAGCAGTTCAGAGAAGAAGTATTGGGTGAGTTACATGGAGGGCAGTTGAGTGGGCATTTGGGTGTCCATAAGACCATGGCCAAAGTGAAGTATCGGCATTTCTGGCCCGGTATGTCAGCAGACATAAGGTCCTTTTTGAGGAGTTGTGACTTGTGCGCAAAAAGGAAGTCACCCGCCAGAAAGAGGCGGGCTCCCCTCCAACAATATCGTGTGGGTGTCCCTATGGAGAGAGTGGCCATAGATTTGCTCGGGCCACTGCCGAGGTCGGACAGTGGCAATCAATGGATCATGGTGGTAGGGGACTACTGTACTAAGTGGATGGAGGCTTACCCGCTGCCAGATGCGACAGCGAGTACAGTAGCACTGAAGTTGGTAAATGAGTTTGTCTGCCGATTTGGGGTCCCGCAAGAGTTACATTCCGATCAGGGTAGCAATTTCGAGTCTTGTGTTTTCAGCGAGATGTGCCGTGTATTGGGCATCACCAAAACCCGTACAACTGCCTACAATCCGAAGTCCGACGGGATGGTGGAGAGGTTCAACAAGACTCTGGTAAACATGGTAGCGGTGCTCATAGACCCCAAAAGAATGCAAAAAGATTGGGATGAGTGTCTTCCGTACGCAACCTTTGCGTACCGTTGCACTCCCCACGAATCTACTGGGGAATCCCCAAATATGATGATGTTGGGTAGGGAGGTGAGCCTTCCGGTTGATTTGTTGGTTGAGTGTGCCGATGTGGAGGACGATGTTGAGACAGATTTCGCCGAGAGTCTGCGGCAGAATATGAGACGAGCGCATGAGAGAGCTCGACAATGTCTTGGGAAGAGTGCCCAACGGCAAAAGAAAGACTATGATAGAAGGGCATCAGACCATGGGCTAAAGGAAGGGCACTTCGTGTGGCTCTTTAACCCAGCCAAGAAAAGGCACCTGACGCCAAAGCTTCAGTTGCGTTGGGAGGGTCCGTGGTTGGTCATCAAACAGCTGTCTGATGTGACTTTCCGCATTCAGTTAAAGAAGGGTGGTAAATGTAAGGTTGTCCATGCGGACCGATTGAAACCATACCTTGGAAGAGAACTGGAGTCATGGGAAAGGAAAGATGAGGCAATGGTTGTGGAGTCAGGGACTCCTCAGTCTATTGACCCCTTAGAATCTCCCAGTGTGGCAGAGGAATTCTTTGTAGAGGAAACGGCACCAGCAATAGTTGATAGTTCTGGGGAAGTGTGGGAAGGGACCACACCCTCAACAGAGTGTCCCCCTAGGCGATACCCTGGACGGGATCATAGACTACCGGTTCGGTACCGGTAGTTTGCTGGTTATTTTGATTTGTTGTGTTTTGTCAGGGTTGCAATGTAATAATAACCAACCCTTTTTCGGTTTATGTGTCTACAGATAGAGTTAACTATAGAAAGAGAGTACAAAGTATGTCAGGAAGAGGAGGAAGAGGAGGAAGAGGAGGAAGAGGAGGAAGGGGAGGAAGACCCTTCAAACCAAGACGGTTTCGATGTGACGAATGTAGTGATGGGTTTGGCCAGCGCCAAGGGTTGTGGAGACACATCAAGGAAAACCACGGCCCGATTAGGTATCTGTACTGCAGGAGATGCCATTATAAGGCAACGAGACGGGAAACGATGAACCGGCATTACGCCAGGTTTCACCCATCTCATCTGGGTGAAAGCCGCCAAATATGCGAAGAAAAAGAGAGACCGGAGCAGACACCCCCAGCTGCCCGTATGTTGGTTACCTCCGAGGGCCCAGCCAAGTCCACACCTCCGACTAGTACGCCCCCTGTCACAATAGAGGACGTGGAAACTGCCCCATTGGTAGTTGAAGAAGACACGCTGTCACTCTACCCTACGCTGATCTCCCCCCTACGCCCCAGCTCTCCGTCTCCACCCACTTTCACGGCTGCGCCCGATGCTGCCCCCGACAGAGTTGCGACAAAAGGGAAACCGCGCGGTATGCTGTTCATGGACAGGCCGCCCGGGTCACCACAGACATCGGAGGCTTCTTCTCTCCCGGCCAGTGAAATCGTCCCGCCCAAGGACCCCCGCTTTGCAGACAAAGGAACGCAAACCCCACCGGAACGGCGAATGGTAAAGGGATTTATCCGCGAGCAGAAAGTAAGGACAACCTTTGCGGAAGGCCGACAGGTACGAAGAGAAGCGACCGCGGATCTGACCGAGACATGGGTTGAGTTGTAGCTCGCCACGAAGAGGAGCCATGTTACCTCCTAGTTTTCATCGTTATCGAACATTTGAAACAAACAAAATTTTGCTAATCATCAGGGAATTGTGTAAATTTGTTATTTTATGAAAATTGAGATCACAGTGTGTGCCTTATTACCAAATTGCTGCCTTTAATTGTGTGTAAATTGTTGTTGTAAATTTTAAATGATGCCAAAAATTACCTCAAAATCTATGTAAGTTTAAGTACTTTTAAATTGTGTGATTCGAGTGGTTTACGCAATATTGTTACCAGTCAACCATAACGTTGTGCATTTAATGAGAGTAAAGAGATGCATTACAATTCTTGCCGTAGTCAACCATACAGTAAGCTGTTTTAGGTGTTCTTTGGTAGATCACATGGTTTATGCAGGGTTTATGTATTACTCAGATTATTATGTGGGGTTGACATGGGTTTTCGTAGATCACATGGTTTATGCAGGGTTTATGTATAACTCATATTATGTGAGGTTGACATGTTTTGTACCTATATTTTTGTAATGGTTTATACTTAAGATTCTATAAGGATTCATGTATTTTATTGATTACATGCACTTCCCTTTTATTGTTTTGTTGTTAGGCTGATTGGACTGGGACAGTCCAAGCTTAGCTCGGGCCTGTGTGACGGTCAGTGCATTTGCTATGTGTTTAAGGAGTGATGCAACGGCGCGTGCGCGAGCTGGTCGGTGACTTGCACCGATCTACGCATGTGTTGTAGGCGGGGCGACGGGTTGGCCGTCGTGTGTGCACGCCGTGCACACACGAGGCTAATCAGTCTGCTGCAAGATCCAATAGAAGCCACAGGTACGTGTTCTTTGTTTTGTTTACGGGGTGCTCTGTACAATTGCTGTGCGCTACTTTTGCGTGTGGTTGATGCCATAGAGGATCTTGAGCGAGAGAGACTCAAGTGGTTGACTGACGTGTGTACCAGTTAGCCGTGAAGGTTGGCAGGGTTAATTGACGTGTGTTCCAGTTACCCGCCGAGAGTCAACTAACGCTGCGTGCGTTGGTTGACTACCGCTGCGTGCGTGATATAGCTGCGTACGTGGGGTATAAGTAAATCTAGTACAACAGTGCAGGCTGAGGTTGACGGACGTGTGTACCCGTCAAGGCTCGGGTGTACTGGTTGACTAGGCGCGGGGGTGGCGTTATAGTGGTTTTACGGGCACACCCGGTTGAACAGGGACACAGTACATGGTTTACTGAGTGATTTGTTTCTTCATGGTTATCTAATTCAACCCTTGATATTCTGTGAACGATACTTGAGAAGGCCAATATAATTAAACTGATTGATGTTCGTTGTTCTGAATTAAACTGTCCATTGTGATTTATTTTGTGCATTGATTACCTGTTATTATAAGAGCTAGACAATTGACTACGATCGGCGGTATATTTCCTCCAAAACGGACATAGCTCCTTAACGCTCAGTAGCTTATTAATCCAAACTCTGAGGGTGAAAGTAGGCCCGGGATTAAATAGTAAACAAGTCTATTCCGCCACACTACCTTTGTACCCTTATAAAATGGTTTAAAGGTACATTACAGAACTGGTAAGAGAAAAACCTTGTCTAACACAGATTTGCATAAAACTTACACAGTCAAATGATGATGATAGTAGAAAACATCCCTTGAAATTTTTCTGTCTGAAATGCCATGTTTGACGAGAAATAAATAAAACTAATTTCCCAGTTGGAGTTCATTGCTCAGTGAGCGTTTCATTCACGTCGATGTCATGCAAAATTTGTATTCGGTTTTTCACTATTTTCTCGTGACCCAGATGGTCGATCGATCTCGAACTTCTACAGGTTTGTACAAGTTTGCTCCACTTTCACTCAAATAGAGTGACACAGATTGACTTTCACTCTCAAAAGAGCGAAACTGACACCACTCGGGGAAGAGAGTGAAATTTTCATTCTTATAGAGATAGTGGTGTACCAGGAATGATTTTCGGAACTATATAATTGTAACACTGAGTGCTGTTGATCCTCTGATCTATGGCTCTTTAAGTTGAACCCTTTTTTATCACACCAGGTGTGACGGTTCTCTTTGAGAAACTCTCCGTGGATGATGTCAACACCACTGTTAGTTTAATGTAAATCTGTGGATATTTTGTTTTGTGTCCTACGAAAAGTACCCAAACCCTTTAACTTGAACCCTTGTTTCACTCCAGGTGTAACGGTTCTCTTTGAGAAACCCTCCGTGGATGATGTCAACACCACCTCCATGTTTAGTCAGAAGTTTGAAGAGGAAGTCTTTCCACCTGACGTCCAGAAGAATGACGACCCAACAAAGACAGGCACCTCCTGGTCAAAACCTGAAGATGAATCCATCAGTCGTTATGGTACAATAGTTTTTAGTGCAGAAGGAACTAACTATTATATTTATGTGGCGGTTTTTATACTTATACAATAAGACTTGATTTCAAGTCTGAGACTGTGGTTGTTTCTCTGCATCGCCACGCAGAATTCCCCCGCAGAATCGCTATCACACGCTTGTTTGGGGCCACATTTAGGTCCAGGCTACATTTAGGGCTCGGGCTACATTATGGTGCAGCACACACGCTCTAAATCGCAATCTGTAATCGTAGGCTTATCGAAAAAAGAGGGCGCTGTTTCAGCCAATACTATATAGGCTATTTTAGGACTACTAAAACCTCGATCACAGACTTGGAACCAAGTCTAATAAGCCAGCGCCAATCTAACAATAAGAGCAGAATAGCCATACATGAATTGCTATTGAGGGTTTGGGTAGTCAGCATTGAATTGTCATCTTCCACACCCTGAATGGTACATCACCTGAATTCATGTGTACAAACCTCCCAGACCTGCTCCTGAACATTCTATGCTGGACTCCTGGGGTGATCGCTGTTTTCCACATGCCAGGCCACCTCTAAGGAACAGCGCATCCCACTTAGACTCAGAAAAGCAGACACTAATGTTCTCAATTCAAAACACATCTCAAAACGTATCTATTTCGGAAACAATAGCCTTAGTTTTGGTTGTCTTGTGTATATTAAGCAGAGTTCTTGGTTTTTGCACCAGGAGTGTCATCATTAACAGACATGGCACACTAGAAGTGGTCAATGTTTTATTTTATTTTATGTATTTGTTTTATTATAGTTTCAAAAACAATGGTGTAACTAAATGTAACCAAATCGTTCTGTTTGACAGAGTATTGTGTAAGCAGCTCAGCAGAGTTACTGGATGACATCGTCCCCTGTATGGTGGTTGGCACCAATGCATCCGGTTCGGTGGCTATAAGAGACGGGATGATTATTGTTACGGCTGATGACAGACAGGAGGTGTACAACCTCACTGACTTCCAAGCTAATCGAGAAGACAGTGATGAGATGACAAGCCAGCAAGATGCCAAATTTAACATGGAACCTGGAAAGTAAGTTAACTCAAGCAGTCAGACAAGTCTAATTATTGATCGCTTTATGGGGGCTACCCAAATGAAAATTTCATACAGCCTGTATTAGCACAAAAATTTGCTTAGCACAAAAAAGTATATTAAGGCCTATTGATTTTTCATCGTAACCATGCACTTACTTTAGCATACGCCGATATTCCTTTTTTTTTCAAGTTACCATAGCCTTTAATAATCACCTTTTGTACTTTATTATTGTTGCTAGATGTCTGTACTCTTGGATGAAGCTGTGTAACCCTGCTCTACTTTGTCAAACACTGCCAGCAGGAACAACCACTGTTTTAGGTGAGTTTATCTGTTAAGCTTATAGCACTTTTTTAAATTGACAGAATGTGGTTTCTCCTGTAACCATGTGTTCTCGTATCTTAAAAAAAAAAAATATATATATATATATATTCTTTTTCTTCACTTGATATTTCTCAGGAGAGAACGACATGATGATGACGTCAGCAAACGGTACAGATCTTGCTCTTGCATATCCACAGAGTAACAGAAGACGACGAAGGAGGGCGCTAGACAACAATTTTGAGTTCGCCATAGCTACAACTGGAGGTGAGCAGAACAATAAATATATATATTGAAGCACAACGGAAAAAAACATAATACGAAATAAGTAAGATGTTTTATAAGTGTAATAGTACATGATATCACATGAGTCAGAAAAAGCGATAACAAAATCTCTTAAAGGCACTGGATACTATTGGTAATTGCTCAAAATAGTTGTTGGCATAAAAACTTACTTGTTAACTATCAATGGAGAGATGTTAAGGAGATGATCAATGGAGAGATGATAGTATAAAACTTTGTTTGAAACGGCTTCCTCTGAAGTAGCGTAGTTTTCAAGAAAAAAAGTTATTTCTCACTTAAACTTTAGAGTTTTGTTATTTTATGCAAATGTTGAGATACACCAGGTGAGAAGAATGGCCTTTGACTAGCCAATAGTGTCTAGTGCTTTTTATCCTGATTTTGTTTCTAAACATATCCAACCCTTCTTAACTATGTGTCCCAGGTCTCCAGCAAGGTGGTTCATTAATTCTTGGGCTGCTGGATGGCAATAAAACCAATGAGGATTTTACATCTGATGCTAATCCAGATTATGTCTCCTACATCAGTAATCCCCTGGACACCATACAGAAGACATCAAGGATTCTACGAAGAAGGTATATATTTGTTTTCTTAATATTGTCTTTTACTGCGGGGAGAAAAAAACAGCAACTTCAAAAAAATGTGATGTTACGCTTATTCATTTTATAAAAAGTAGCATTTGCTTTTCATAGGGTTATTTTCATACATAAAAAAGCAACCAGTTGCTAACAAGTAAAAGCTCTAGTTTTAAGAAAAATCAAAAGCTAGTTTCTTGCAAGCAAACATTACCTTGATTAACAGTTTCAGCAAACAAAATGTTTGATCAGTGGCTATTGCCACTTATCTTCCAGTACGCTAAACCACAAATCAGAAGCTCGAACTAGCAGATTTCCATTTCTGCTTAGCAGCTTTCCAAAATCTGCTTAGCAGATTTCCATTTCTGCTTAGCAGATTTCGATTTCTGCTTAGCAGATTTCGATTTCTGCTTAGCAGATTTCCATTTCTGCTTAGCAGATATCCATTTTCTGCTTAGCAGATTTCCAATTTCTGCTTAGCAGATTTCGATTTCTGCTTAGCAGATTTCCATTTCTGCTTAGCAGATATCCATTTCTGCTTAGCAGATTCCCATTTTCTGCTTAGCAGATTTCCAATTTCTGCTTAGCAGATTTTTATTTCTGCTTAGCAGATTTCGATTTCTGCTTAGCAGATTTCGATTTCTGCTTAGCAGATTCCCATTTTCTGCTTAGCAGATTTCAATTTCTGCTTAGCAGATTTCGATTTCTGCTTAGCAGATTTCCAATTTCTGCTTAGCAGATTTCGATTTCTGCTGAGCAGATTTCCATTTCTGCTTAGCAGATATCCATTTCTGCTTAGCAGATTCCCATTTTCTGCTTAGCAGATTTCCAATTTCTGCTTAGCAGATTTCGATTTCTGCTTAGCAGATTTCCGAAATCTGCTTAGCAGATTTCCATTTCTGCTTAGCAGATTCCCATTTTCTGCTTAGCAGATTTCCAATTTCTGCTTAGCAGATTTCTATTTCTGCTTAGCAGATTTCGATTTCTGCTTAGCAGATTCCCATTTTCTGCTTAGCAGATTTCCAATTTCTGCTTAGCAGATTTCGATTTCTGCTTAGCAGATTTCCAATTTCTGCTTAGCAGATTTTGATTTCTGCTTAGCAGATTTCCATTTCTGCTTAGCAGATATCCATTTCTGCTTAGCAGATTCCCATTTTCTGCTTAGCAGATTTCCAATTTCTGCTTAGCAGATTTCGATTTCTGCTTAGCAGATTTCCGAAATCTGCTTAGCAGATTTCCACTTCTGTTTAGCAGATTCCCATTTTCTGCTTAGCAGATTTCCAATTTCTGCTTAGCAGATTTCTATTTCTGCTTAGCAGATTTCCAATTTCTGCTTAGCAGATTTCGATTTCTGCTTAGCAGATTTCCGAAATCTGCTTAGCAGATTTCCATTTCTGCTTAGCAGATTTCAATTTCTGCTTAGCAGATTTCCAATTTCTGTGTAGCAGATTTTAATTTCTGCTTAGCAGATTTTAATTTCTGCATAGCAGATTTTAATTTCTGCATAGCAGATTTCCATTTCTGATTAGCAGATTTCCAAGTCTGCTTATTTCCGAAATCTGCTTAGCATATTTTTCACGACATTGTTTTACACATTTCTCAAAAACTACACCACCTCAGCAACTTTAAGGTACGCTTTCTACTATCACTATCTTCCTTGCTATTCGGTAGTTGTAATTTGTCTTGTTTATTGACCAAAGCTGGAACTCTCTTGTTGATCACATTTTTGACCTGCTTTTTATCACTACTCTGTGCAGCGTTTTTGAAAAATCGTGTAGGAAAAGCAAAACTATAAAGCTCAACATTACGCATGCTTCATCGCACATGAGTAGCGCTTTATTAAGAACCTACAAGCAGTAGCTCGAGAAAAAGTGTACTAGTCAAAGCAAAAGTTCATTATACATTTTTAAGCCATGTTTTTGCCTCAGCTTCTGCTGATTGCTTTTGCTCGGTGCCTGTGCGTATAAGCAAGTGCTAGTTTTTATGAATCCGGCCCATTAAAATGGTGGTTTTGAGTTAAAAGAGCATCACATAATTGTTTTGGATCACATAATTGTTTTGGGTAAAAACCAAAATTAATATTCTTTATCCCGGTGCAAATTTACCATGTATTAGAGAATTGTTTTTGATAACAAATCAGTTACTGACAGTGTAAACACTTTATGTAATCACCATACACATAGACTGACAAACTGGTAGAAATTTGAGATCAATCGAATTTTTACCCCCAAAATAAATTCTTCTTAAATAGCAGATTATTTATAATTGTTCCATTTCCAGGATACGTTTTGTGTATGAGCCTCTCTTCTACGTGACCAGCCTGGGGCAGACTGAGCTCCAAGGTCCATTGATCATCAACCTAACCCTCAATACACCAGGAAACTGGACAGAGGCCAAACCTAGACTGGTTTATTGGGACAGTGGTAATTTGAGTTGAATTTTTGTTGAAAGTTTGAGAGTTTTATGTAAAAGAATACAAAATACTGAAAGCAGTTACTCCATTTACAAGAGTTGCCTTCGTTAAATGTACTTAAAATCTCACTAAACTCACGCTTAAAGGAACTTGCACATTATCAGGTAGTGAGTGAAAAATTTAAGTGTTTTAGTTAGACACAGCGGAACAGTCAGAGTAAATAAATTTCATAAAAAAACAACTTTCATTTTAGTATAAAGTAAGATACATGTATCACTTGCTCAGAACTATAGGGCTATTAATGACAATTTCATATACGTAATGATCAAAGGGTCCTTAAATAATAAACAAAAATTCGCATAAAGTACAAACAAGTCAAAATAACAAATTAATGAAAATTACTTTTCTTTTTGCCAAACCAATACTTTGATGAAAGTATATATTTTGCTTTATATTGATCACATTCTGTGGATCTTATTTTTGACTTTCCATGATTTTACTTTTCATGGTCAAATTTGATAGTTTTTTCCTTTTTTATTGTACAGCGCCTGGGAACGTTGTTGCAATGGACTCGGCGCTGTATAAATGTGTTTTGTTTGTTTATTTTAATATTTTTAATATCTTTTCAGACAATTCTGAGTGGCGAGATGTAGCTAAAACATGCAGTGATGTGGATCGGCTGACATACAATGAGGTAGATAGTCTGCTCAGTGTGGAGGTATGTCATTTTTTCTCAATAGCGATGTTAAAAGAGATTCAGTTGAAGAAGTTCTCTATATACCCAATTGCACAGAACAACTCATTGAAATATTGTTGGGATAAAAGTCAAGGCTGAACTTCATGGAGCTGCTTGAACAGAAAACATTGCTTAAACATTTTCTGCTCAGCAAAAAAAGAAGCAGGATACCAGTCACAAATTGTACATGTGACATGGAAGGCTGGCTGGTAACCTTATTCTGGTAAGCATAGTTTTGTTGTGCTTAGCTAGTTTATGTGCGTAAGAAGCTCTGTGAAATTGAACCCGGTGTCATTATATCGAACATCAAGCTGAGCCATGACCATCGTTCAGTCTCAATTTGTTTGTCAAACAATCTGTTTCCATACTGAGAGTGGAAGGGTTTTACCTTTTGCTTTACAAATAGTATTACTATGTGTATAGTGAGGCTGAATTACTGTGCCCACAGCAAGAGAAGCAGCGAAGGAGGGCGCTAGACAGCAAGTTTAAGTTCGTTATTTCTCCAACTGGAGGTGGGCTGAAACAAAATTGAGTTGAAAGAGAAAATTAGTAATTTTTTAATAACTTTGGTGGATGCTTTCGTACCAGGTATGTGCAACTAGAGGAAGGACCTCGACAGCAGGGAATCGTCAACGCCGCGCTACAGAGGAAACTTCCTTCTTTAGCCACGAGACCGAGTTTGCATTGGCAGATGTCCTCAATACCATCCCAAATGACCCGCCAGAAATCACAAATCCTGTGGCCATCTTTATAATGGATGAAGACGAAGGTAGATCGAAGATACATCCTATCCCAATTTCATATTAAAAGTTAAAAAATAACTATACTGTTCGATTCACATTTATTTATTATTATTATTACTTTAATTTGAATAAAAAACAAACGAAAGGTTGACACCATTCAAATTTACAAAGTTTTAACAGAATAAAGAAAAATGGAATTAACAATAAACGGGCAAAATCTATACATAAATACACAAATATTAAAAGAAAAAAAACATTAACTAGCAGAAACACGCCATAAAAAAAAACCAAAGAAAATCAAAATAGGAAAAAAATGGCAAAGACATACATAAAAAAAGCAGACAAAGAGTTTAAAATTTGCCAAGCAGCCCCAATTTTTTTTCAATATTCTAGCTAATGAGGGTAGCGTGGGTTTACTATTTACTAATTACTATTTAGGTTTTTTCATACTGTCAAAAACACAGCCTGACATAATAATAGCGAACAGAGTAGTTTAAGGGTTATACAGTGAAAGAAAAAATGAACAGTATGGAGGCCAATTTGATAAGCCGAGGCTTGTAGTTATCAGCTTGTGGACAGACAGAGACAAGAAAACGGACAAACAGAGACAAGACCAACAGACAAACAGAGACAGGACAAACAGACAAACATACTGTATGGATGCCGATTTGATAAGCCGAGGCTTGTAGTTATCAGCCTGTGGACAGACAGAGACAAGATAAACGGACAAACAGAGGACGTACGAATAGGAACATTTGAAGCAACTTACAACTTTCAACGCTTAAAAAACTAAAATGAAAATAGTAGGTATGAAAAAGATCAAATGGTATACCTGACAAAGCAATCAATGAAAAGACAACTATGTGACCAAAGCCGTCAATGAAAAGACAACTATGTGACCAAATGAATAAATATTAAGCAATGCGTTGTAATGTCCATATTTTTTTTTTTTTTTGACACACAAGGCCTGAAGGCCACTTCAAAGTGTGGGCCACAATTATTTTTTCCAGAGGCCGTTGCCACCTACTCCTAGGGCTGAAATAGGGTTACCCCTTTTACAGTCCAGATGGATGTAGGCTTTGGTACCATCAGTTAATCAGTCAGTGTTATTAGCAGGGGATTATCAGTTCATATCCTTTTGTTATCACGCTGATCAATTTTTATCACACCTTTTATTTTTGTTTTTTGCAGGCACACTTGAATATTCTTTTGAGGCTTCAGACCCTGATGATGACGTCTTAGTCTTTGAGTTGGGTCTTGATAATGAGACGACACTAGGTTCAGCAACCATCACTGAGGATGGGGTCTTCTCTTTTACACCATGTCTCGACTGTCATGGCAGTTTCACTTTTCAACTCATTTGTAAGTACCAGAATTGGTCTGACCCCTTGCATTTGCCGCCATTGCTGAGGTCAAACAACGGCAGGAGTGTACATTGTGTATACCTTTCTTTTGCACCGATCGCAGCCCGAGCTTCTGCCATCCCTGGATGGAAAACTATGAAAAGCCATGAATGCAAATCAAAAACAGATCGCTACTGTTTTTGTAATAACTTTTTACATGAATTCTTTAATCTTATTATTACTGCATACTTTTTCTGGTAAACAAACATTGTTATTAGATTTAAGTCTTTCTTGACAATTGTTTTCTTAATCTGTTCCTAGTGAGAGAGATACAGACATTGGTTGAGATCGAACCTCTGACTACTGTTGTTAATATCTCAATGGAGGTCAACCCAGTCAATGACAATCCATTCTCTTATGTCGCTTTGAATGGGGAAATTGCTGGTAATGGACGGGAAGCAGAAGTAAGTAGTTTAAAGGCCATCAAATAAATCAACGGTTTATTACAAAACTTCCTTTTCTGATTTTTGGCTATAGTTTTCCTTTTTATCTTTTGACTTGAAGTACAAAATATCCTCAATTCAGCATTTGGCTGCCATGGAGTATGTTTGTATAAATCATCAATGAATGAATACAGTGAAGAATGGTGCATTATATTAAAACTATGAGCACATCTTTTCGTCAAGAATGTGTTGAGGACGATAATGATGTCATGATGTGGGTGACACCTGGGCCCAAATTCATAGAGCTGCTTAAATGCAGTGGACACTATTGGTAATTGTCAAAGCCTAGCCTTCACAGTTTGTGAATCTCAACATACACATAAAATAACTAACCTGTGAAGGTTTGAGCTCAATCGAACTTGCAAGATAATAATGGAAGAAAGAAACCCCTTCTCTCCTGAAGTTGTGTGCGTTTAGATGGTTGATTTTGAGACCTCAAATTCTAAACTTGAGGTCTCGAATACAAATTCGTAGAAAATTACTTCTTTCTCGAAAACTATGTCACTTCAGAGGGAGCCGTTTCTCACAATGTTTTATACCTTCAACCTCTCCCAATTACTCGTCACCAAGTAAGGTTTACGCTAATAATTATTTTGAGTAATTCCCAATAGTGTCCACTGCCTTTAAACATCAAAAGCAGCTACGCCTTAAATAGTTTTGCTTACTGAAATATGGTTACCAACCAAAATATTATGTCACATGTGCATTTTGTGACTGGTGTCCTGTTCATTTCTGCTTAGCAAAAAATTGTTAAGCAGCATTTTCTGCTTAAGCGGCTCTTTGAAATTGGGTCCTTATTATACAAGCTGATATTCCAATCAAAACCTGCTATAATTTCCCAACATTAACCTAGACTTTAAATACTTTTATTGCAGCTAACAGTAGAGCAGAACACAGGAGCCAACATTGCCTACAAAGACCTGGTGGTTATGATAGGTGCCTATGACGTTGACACCAATGATAACTTGACGCTTCTTATTCAACCTCCAACGT
Source organism: Asterias amurensis (assembly GCF_032118995.1). Lineage (NCBI taxonomy): Eukaryota > Metazoa > Echinodermata > Asteroidea > Forcipulatida > Asteriidae > Asterias > Asterias amurensis. The sequence goes on along the minus strand of NC_092659.1, from coordinate 5,239,865 downwards.
ATGGTGTACTTACCATGAGAGGTGAGGTTAGATCAATCCCGCTGAGGCAGAACTGTAGTCAACTTCCTCGTAATATCACAAGTCAAGAGAATGTACTTCCATGTGGGTTGGAGACACCTCAAGAAGCGGTGAGAATTTTGTTAATATTTTCAGCAATCTTATAGTTCAATCTTATATAGGTTGTCTCGGTCAAATTCGGCAAATGAGCAGTCAATTTCATTTTCATGCGTTCAAATTTAAGCTGTTTTGCCTCTCAAGTTGTTATTGCTTTTCAAACTCATGGTCATTCAATTTCGTTTTGAATCAAGTCAAATTCGTTAAGCACTACGTTCAATTTAGCGTATCGTCATTCTTTTTCGTGACACACATGCCTCAAGAATTTGAATGCTGCTTTGATGATTGTTAAATTGAATGATTTTTTTTGTTAAATCGAATGACGCAACATTTCATTTGACTAACCATACAATGAAATTGAATTACCATTTTCAGTAGGATTCGATTTCGCGCAAAATAGAATAGATTGGTGGTTAAATTGGCTGCTCAGTTGCTGAAACTGGCCGAGAAACCCTATAGTAAAACAACAATACAATAACTACATTGAAGATACTAGAACACGCTTCATACTTACTGTGATTGAAGATGTATGTAATATAATTTACTTGTAAAAGTTTCAGCTTCAATAGTGGTCACGTTTTTGAGAAATAAAAATTGAAAATCACAGAGCGATGTTTTCAGGAGAGTTGCTTCAATACAGTATTATTAGTATTTACCAGTGTTGGGCCCAATTTCATAGAGCTGTTTTTATTTTAAGCACAAAAGTAGCTAAGCATAACAAAGTTATGTACAATTTGCGACTAGTATCCTGCTCATTTCCTGCTTAGCAGAGAAATTCTAAGCAGTTTTAAAAGCAGCTCTATGAAATCGAGCCCTGGTTTTATACCAATACTGGTAAAAAAAAACATGTATGCTAAAACTATTTCAGTCTCCTGAAACAAAAATTATTTTTGTGAAATTGTTTTACTCACATCTCAAAAACTACAGCACCTCGGGTACTAATATTTTAACGTAAGCTTTCTACTATCATTATCTTGAAACCCTTTAAGTTTAATATAAATCTGTGGACACTGTTTTTTGTGTCCTACAAAAGATACCCAAACCTTAGTGTATTTTATTACGATTTTTGGGGTTGAACAAAGAATTGACTAGAGTGGGATTCGAACCAACGACCTCCGGATTAACGTGCCGGCGCTTTACCAACTGAGCTATGTAGCCCTATATTGGCGGTGTCCCTATTTTGTCAATATCTGTATTTTATTACGTGCATGTTTCAACGCTTTAGAAACCCTAGTATTAAGCGCTATATAAATGCATGTTATTATTATTTTATTTTTTTATATGAACCTTTGAAGGTTTAATTACCTTGACTGCCAATCTAATCTAAGTAAATTTTTGATTTGGTTTGGATTTTTTTATTTCAGGAGATGATGAGTTGGGTATCATCTACGTTTGCCTACACCCCTAATCACAACTTCCATGGAAAGGATATTGTCCTAATCTTGAGTAAGGATGAATCAGGCGCGGTGTCTCAGCTACTGACGATAGAGATTGCAGTCTTGGTGAATCCTTGCATCAATGAGGGCGTTTGCGGAGGTATACATTTCATTCATTTCATTTCCAGACATCTATTTTATTTTATTTTTTTATACGTATACACCAATCCGGCCTTTCCCCGGGACCACGCACCATGACGCGCTATGGCGATTATGCTTTTTCAGTCAGCTCCAACACTTTGGAACAAGCTACCCACCCACACTCAAGCAGCACTTCCATTGGACACTTTTAAAACATTACTAAAAACCCATCCTTTTTGTAATTTTTTTTTTAAACTTAACAGGTATTTACCTATATATACACCGATGTGTGTTGGCACTGTTTACTCAGTCTGTGAAAAAAATCACAGGCAGACATTGAATAAAAATAAAAATGAATTTTATATAAATGTTGTTTTTATTAATTAATATTATTATAATTCTCATATTTTTCCCTCAGGACCTGCTGATGATCCAGACTGCACTTCCCCAGATCGCAGTTCTAGTTTTGATTCTTATTTCTGCATCTGTGAATCGGGATGGGTCGGTGACTTCTGTGAAATCGACTATGACGAATGCACATCTGCACCATGTGAATTCCCGTTTGTCTGCTACGATCTCTTCAATGGATTTGAGTGCGCGTGCCCATTGTCCGACCCGATGTGTACAGGGCTTGATTGGAGGTCAGAGTTCATTTAGATATAACTCGGTTTATGGTTTAAAGTTGAGAAAATATCACGGTAGATGAATAAAACAATGAAGATCTACTTGTTGATAATAATTATAACAATAGTATTAATTCCTTAGTCAATTGTTCATTCCCCCCCCCCTAATGATAAACAGCGACTGACAATTTTAAATGAAATTATTTTAGTGAAAATACACTAATTTTATTGTTGCGTTATACAAAGCAGCACTTTAAACTAAAGGTTAGAATGGTTTTTCTACTGACACTCTTATAAAAGCATCGACTGAGAAGTTGAAAGGAAATTGGTTTACTGAAAAGACACTGACAAATTACACCCTTTCAAAATTCCTTTTCTGAAAAAAAAACTTTAAAGGACCTTTCAACCTGATATAATTTTCACTTTAAGTTTTTGAAATATTTATTGTTTTTGTTCTTGAAGATTCAAGATTGTGATCGGCGTTACCTGCACATTGTTTGGATTGTTTCTGATCACTCTGATTCTTTTCGTCTTCTTCAAGAAGGGCTATTCTATAAAGTAAGTGGAACCATCAGCTACTCCTGCACACAATGCATGAACTGTTTCGGGAACCTAATTAAATAAATAACTTTACCTAACAAAATTGTGCTCGATAAAATGTATGTTCATCAACCCCCCCCCCCTTCATAAGATCGAGTGAGAAACTGAAAAGAAATATTTAAACTGAAAAGACACCAAAAACATCATTGGTTTTGCGCTTTTCAAAATTTCTTTACAAAAAATCTTTCAAGGATCTTGTATGTATTACAAAAGAACATAGTATGATTCAATTCAAGTTACATTTATTTCATACTACTCTTCTTAAGATATAACGTGTACAAAATATTACATAGATAAGCAAAATAATAAGCACAGAGGATTGAGGGAAACTAGTTAATCTATGTCAACCAAAATAATCATAGAGAGTATGAGGCTGTCAGATTAAGCCAAGGTTTGTATAGAAGACAGCCTTGACAGACAAACTACAAAAAAGAGACAAGACAAACAGGCAAAAAGAAAACATTCACCAACAAAAACAGACTGGTTTGCTATGAGAGAATATGTATTAACTAGCTGGGCTATAGCAAATGACTGATGACATATTTGGCGAGAAGAAATAATTTGTAAGTCTTAGAATACTTGAATCGTGATCCAAATGACCCAAAAGTGCTCAAACATCGCACTGAATTGAATTACGTATTGGATTTGAATTTTGAAATTGAGTTTGATGCAAATTGACAAACTTCGTGACCTGAAGGTCAAAAAAAGATATGACGTAACTCAAGTGACATGTGTAAACACCGTTTTTCCATTTGCAATAGGTCCCGTATTCATCCCAGCCAAGATGATGAAGAACAACTTGTACAGACACCGAGTGAGTCGAACAGTTTCGAGAATCCAGCCTTTCAACTCGATGAAGACGTCGCTGATTCTCCACCGGTGTTGTCTCAAGAGAGACCAATGTCCGCTCCTCCGGGTCCCTCTACCGTCTCCCCAAGTACTGCCCAGTCAAAGAGATCAACAATGGGCTCTCTGCCATCCATAAGGTCCGATGGAAAGAAGAAGTCTGGAAGACCACGTTCTAGTAACGGCCGCTCAAACATCGTGGGAGTTGCACCGTTGACCGCTGCTGAAGTCCCCGTACTGGCTGATTTTGAAACTCCTCGCTCCAAGTCCGGAAGACCCGGCTCTCTTTTTGGCCGATCAAACGCTGTGGGAGTTGCACCGTTGACGGCTCCAGAAGTCCCCATACAGGATGATGTACAAACTCCTCGCTCCAAGTCCGGAAGATCCCGCTCTCTTTTTGGCCGTTCAAATGCCGTAGACGTTACACCTTTGATTGAAGCAGAAGAGGAAGTTGCTGTCCGGGATGATGTTGAAACTCCTCCCTCCGAAGCAGAGCTCTCTGATGAGAGCCCGCTCAAAGCTGAGAAATGGGCGGCTACCACAATGCCAAAGGGTAGCCCCGGAGATGAAGTCAATGCCCAGGAGATGGTTGAGCGGAATAGCGTCTCAAGCCGTTTGGGAAGACCGGAAGAGGCTGTTGATGATGAGGTTACAGGCACAGGGGGTTGGTTCGGGTCTTCCTCGAGAGATGGTCCAAGCTCATCCAAAAAGGAGACAGCTGGCTCTCCGATTCAGGTATAAAAAAAATTATTGTTTCTTAGCATTATCCTCAATAAAACAAAATAACTTAATAAGAATGTTTCTGACAATTTTAAACCAAAATGAAATAAAAAAGATATTACACTTCGAGCTGATACTTGCAGAATTCAGTCTCAATAATAAAATATAATAATGTAGGTATTTATAAAGCGCCTTGTGATACAATAACAACAAATAACAAACAGACAATTACAGCAAGTTGGTAGACTTGCAGCCAGTATTCAAGGGAAATCTGTCCGCAGGATGGGGAGCATTTAAAAGAGGGCGCTATTGGAAGCAGTTTATAGACCTTTCTTTTGCACAGCCCGAGTTTTTGGCAACCCGGATTGGAAAACTATAGAAAGCCATCAGTACAAATCAAGAAAACATAGCTATTTTTTTGTAAAAATGTAACCAAATTGTTTGATTTTGTTTAGAACAAAACAACTAATTATGAGAGGTATTTTATTTAATTGAAAGTTTGCAGAAAATGTTGAATTTTGTTAAAACATCTGTTTTGACGATTTAGTGTTTTACTAACATTCGGCTGACCATGCCAACCAAGGGGGTTTGTTTATCAACAAAAAGGTCTGTACACAATTCACAATTTTGGGGACAGAATTTTCGGGGGCAGAATCTCCTGCCATATCGGCAAATCGAGTAGGCATGTGGTCACAGAGAAGGGATTTAGCAGAGCCATAGATATACAGTCATTAGAGGAAAAGAGATCGGAAAGATTATCTCAAAAGTTGTTCTTTATTCAAACTTTGTCTTTTGCAGCTTCCTGGATCTATGGTCAGCATCAAAGAAGAAGAAATGACTCCTGAGGATATTGAAGAGACGGATATGTAATGATTCATCTTTCATTAATGAGGTCGTAGTTCAAAGTTTTTTTCTATCACGAGTTTTTAAACAATATTAATCATTGTTCAAAAGCAAAACGCAAGATTTATTTGAATGAACTTCATATGAAAACTTTAGTTCATTTTCATAAGAAAATTAAATCACATTTGAGAGAAACGCCTTCTGGTACACATTTTTTTAAGTACACAAAATTTTAAGTTACAAAGGTGTAACAAAGTTAAACCATTGTCAAAACACTCTGTGGTAAAGTTTTAAATTAAAAGTTTTTAGAATCTTGAGAGGGATATGTTTTACATCACAAAAGATCAGATGCACAAATAATTTTGAAAATCGTTTTTTTTTTTAAGAAAAACAAATGTTTGAACAAAATAAGTCCTCAAAAAGTTGTGGTTATAGTCACAAGACTAATTCAAAGTTAAACAAAAAAAACTTGGGTTAACATTTTTAAAACATTTTAATTTTAACTGTGATTGTTTTTTAAGGCCAATGTAATCTTTTTACTCAATGTATTTTTTCTGGTGTGATGAGATTTATGACTATGAATATTCCAATGAAATTGAACTGCAAGTGCCTGAAAACGCCACTGTTGTTGCTTTTTGATCACACTGATGCCTCGGTTAGAGCAGGTCAGAGGTTAGAGTTCATTGCGCTGAAAGAAATCTGTCACTTAAACGATAAAACAAAAGAGTGTGAGTTCAAATAATGCAAGACATTAGCTTGGTATGTAAGGAGGTTAGTTTTAGATGTACGGAAATTGTTAGGAAATTGTTAGGAAAAAGGAACAGACAATATTTTTTAATTTTACTTAGATGGTGCAGGATCAAATGGCCCTTGCAAACATTTTTTACGTTTAAATTTATAGACTTATGGTTTTTATATATAATGGGAAAAAAACGGTGGCTGGAGGAGGATGTTTCAAAAGAGGGCGCTATCAGTAGTAGATTGTACACAGTTTCAATTAGGGAGACAGAATCTCCATCCGGCCGGCGTGTCTCAATCCTAACGCTGAACGCCACGTAGGGATAGTATCTGCATCTAAAAGTGGCGTGATATTAACATAACTGCACACAAGTCTACTGATAAAGGAGAATTTTCTGCGTAGTGTTTGTTTTTAATCTCGTAACAAAATTATTGGAAAGATATTTTACTCAGATGGAGAAGTTTTTTATAGACCTTGTTTGAGTGACCTTGTACACTCCATTAATTCTACTGGCAGCAGAGACACTGAACTGGTCATGCGGGACATTTTTTGTCTCATAATTTACACACAAATTAAAGACTTATGATTATAAAAAGATAGCAGCTAACCAATTTGCGATGTGCCTTCCTTCTGCATACCAACAATTACACCGCGCAGTTTCAATACAATCTAAGGGCCTTTTCGAAACCATGGATTCTTGTTTTGACAACTTTTATTGCGCGTGCTTTGCGTACGGGGTCAGGGCTTCAGACGACGAGAGGACGGAGCCTGAAGCCGAATCAGAAAGCAGAAGCCCCGGATTTGAAAAGGCCTTGTGTTCTTTCTTTTGCTGCAAATCGTGCCTGCAAATCGTGCCTGCAGAAGCAATTATTTCTAAACTTCCAAATTGCCACTGTCGCAGTGCTTTTATGGGTAATTTTTTGTTTTTCTAAATCGTTTGAAAAAAGGGAATTCTTAAAAAAAATATCAGGAACATTTTTTAGGGTGTCAATTCTGTAGTACAGGGGAGAAAAACGAACTGCATTAAATCTGGGTTCTTCGGCCCTTGTAAACATAATGGTTGTGTCGGACAAGTAAGGGTTCACTATTTTACATTGTAATGATTTTTTACTCAGAAAGGTTTTTGCTTTTTAATTGATATACACAGAAATAGTTCAGACCAAGAGGACATTAAAGGAAGCAAACTACAACTAACACGAATCATGTAGATTCAACTTATCTGGTGATTTTTGTACTAAGCAAGATACCCGCTTTGTTAAAAGATAAGGTCTAGCATTCTGCTGATGTCCTGTGTTAGTTGAAATGAATTTGGTTGAGAATAAAGTGTTTTTAAAGCAAAAAAAACTCTTTGTCATTGTCTTTTCCTTCCGAACTTGTTGTTACTAGGCAACAATCTTTTTTGCTAGATGAGCTCTCATAGTATAACCAAAGCTTAAAGGCATGGGGCACCTTTGGTAATTGTCAAAGACCAGTCTTCTCACGTGGTGTATCTCAACATAGTTCATAAAATAACAAACCTGTGAACATTTGAACTCAATTTGTCGTCAAAGTTACGAGAGAATAATGGAAGAAATTACTTCTTTCTCAAAAACTATGTTACTTCAGAGTAATTTCTCTTGATGTTTTATACTATCAGCATCACAGCTCTCGGTCGCACGTATAACCAAGTAAGTTTGTGTACTAACAATTATTTTGAGTAATTACCGATAGTGCCCACTGCCTTTAAGGTATTTTAGTATAACCAAATCTCTCTTGAATACGTCTGGGGTTTGATTCCAGGCTTGAATCAATGAAGGGCTAGAATCGTGATATTATAAATTCTTGGATGTAAAAGTTGTATAAATAGTTTGTGTAGGTAATGATGTTTTTACACTGAATCAATATTGGTTTTCCACTACTGCCATGACTGTGTTTAGGTTTTGGGCTACCATAATGGCGTCTGGTGACCCATCGTTGACCTTAGTATTGTTTACGGTTAAACCTTGACTGGAGGCTTTGACCTAATTAGCCTGAACATCTGACGTCACTTCGAGGCTCGTGAATAACGCCAGAGACCGCCCTCCAGCCGGCGTGTTCACATTCACCTTTGACCTACATTTACTTGACATTTTGGGTGCGTTCGTTTATCTTCCCTGGGTCTACCCCACAGTGCTCACTCGGGTGAGCCCCTGACAAGAACTAAGTAGGATTTGAAACTTTGCATGGTGGAGATAAGATATAGAAGAGTTTGCGGTAACACCATGTAATAACAATCTCTAAATGAGTTGGGGTGGTTCTGAAAAGAACCGTTGGGTTAACTCGACGTTTGAGTTTGCGGTAACACCATGTAATAACAATCTCTAAATGAGTTGGGGTGGTTCTGAAAAGAACCGTTGGGTCCAACCGTGAACCCAACGGTTCTTTTCAGAACCACCCCAACTCATTTAGAGATTGTTATTACATGGTGTTACCGCAAACTCTTCTACATGACAAGAACTAATCGAACGATTACACTCGCCCTCTAGTGGTGACGGCATGCACCTCAGGTCACCCCCAAGAGACCCACTCCACAAGCAGGGCACTGGGGGCTGACCCAGGTGAGCCCGTCGAAGCTATTCGAACGTACCGGGGCAGACCGGGGTCGACCAAGGGAAGCTTAACGAACGCACCCAAAGATACGAAGTCAAATTCTACACCAAGATTACATGCAAGTACATGCACATGCATGTACAATACACACGAACGGGGACACAGCAAGCAGCAACCGAAAGTAAGATTTCCATATCTGTGTTTGATTGGTCGTCCGAGATGACCTCAGACTAATCAAAACAAACCCAGCTACGGTAGCTTTTAGTCACTGCATTTATTCAATAATATCATCGTATGCAATGGAATCACGGGATTTGAGTAGCAAGTACCTACGGGTGGGCCCAGTCTACGACATAAAAGCGAGCTTTCGATTTTTGGCACGGAGCACACAGGACGGGAGAGAGCATGCACAGTAATATATATTCTCACGCTTGAGTGCTCCCGTCCTGGATGTTGTGGACCGCATGGTGGTATAGAATTGATTCAAGTACCAGTCCCCATAAGGGCCCTTTTTATTTACAGTCCCATCGCCTAAGCATCAGACAACTTGTATTGCATCTCCATGCAAACTCCATGCGCTAGCAACATGTAGCGTCCTCCGTCTTTCGATTGGGACAGTAAGGCCATGGAGTTTTCCTCCATAAGGCACACGTTGTTATTGTACCTCATCTTCCCTGGGAAAAAAAAACACGCTTAGAATTTGTCTACCGTCCTGTGTCCCTACCGTGATCTTTCGAAAGCACGCTACTGATACAAACACAATATTCAATTTATCAACGGTTGGTGGCGTGCTTTATATAACAGAATCCATCACAAACCATAGTGGCAGCAATGGTAAATGTATGGTATTCTGGCTGGTAAACTTGTTTTGCTAAGCAAGATTATTTTGTGCTTAGCAGATTTTTGTGCTTACAGGCTTTATGAAATTTTGCCATTCCTCCTTGCTTCCTCCGTTTAGTTGTTATTTTGATTGTTTGTAAAATAAACTTATTTTCTTTGATTGATGGAAAAGCAGAAGCTATTGTAAACTTCCTTTCTACCCAAATTACCTATGGCATACACAAAAGTTATGCTTTAATAAAACCATTTCAGACGGCACAGCTATTAATAATTTAATGGCGCCGACCCTTCGTAAACAAAGTCACGCACCAGAGCCCAATTTTATAAAGCATGTATGTACAAAAACTTGCTAAGCAAAGAAAAACAGGTGACCAGCCAAAATGTCACTACGTTTACATTGTTGTGACTGGTGCCTCACTCAATTTCTGCTTAGCAAAGAAATTTGTCAAGCAGTATTTTCTGCTTAAAAAGCTTTATGAAATTGTACAGGCTGATCTGAGGAAAACAAACAAAAAATTGACAATCAAGTTTTTAACTTTATTTTAATTTCTAGTTTATTTATTGATGCAAACATAGACTGAGGCCTAATTGTTGTAAACTGCAGGTATTACCAAAATGACCTATGGTACAAGTGATATAAAAAAAAACATTTGCGATACCCCGGCAAGGAGCAAAATCGTACTGATCCCTGTACGCATCAGTTCATTTTGCCTATTGTGTAAGAAATCTACGCATTTGGATTCGAACCCTATAACTGGTCCAGATCTGTATTATACAACTCTACTGTATAACTCTATGGGTGGACCTACACACAAACAAGAAAAGAGAAAGAAACTGAAAACAGGTGGTGATTGCGGAATGTCACCTCAAGAAAGACTTCTTGTTATGCAAATAAGGTGATCCGGACCGCGGTTTTTCGAAGCCCTCGTTATTGCCGATACAACCAAACGGCATTGTGTAGGCCTACGTGTCGCGCTGATGGAAGACAGCCATTGCCGTATATATCTCGGCTCAACATAGGATTTGAACGTCGCGTTTTCTGATGAACTTTCCTTGTAAATTTGTCACAAATCTCGCCAGTGCTTTCAGAAATATTTCGTCAAAACTCTATCAAGTTGACACTATGGTGTTATTCTAAAAGGCATTGGCAGGTTTTTGAAGTATAGGGCAACACAACAGGATTACGAAGTTAATGTAACAACGTGTGTGTTTTTGTTGTCTCATGGCTTGAAAGTTTTACTGAAAACTGCAGTTTCCAAGACATAACTCACTTTCGGGCTCTCCACTACATTATTGTCGTGAAATCCATCAAGTTCTTTAGTTCCGACTACGACTTTTTAAAGCAAAATAAACTTCGCTGTTGAGCTCCATTTTTTAAACAAGACTGCAGTGTTCAACACACAACTCACTGTTGAGCTTTTCGCAACATTATTATCGTGAACTCCATGGAGTTCTCTAGTTCCGACTACAGACTTTTTAAAGCAAAATAAACCTCGGTGTTTTGAGCTCGGGTTGCTCCGGCCGAGTCGCCAGTGGACAGTGACTGAAAGCCGAATGAACAAATCGAGCCTACGACACCATCAGGTAAGGCATTTTACTGGACACTACTGGTAATTACTCAAAACAATTGTTAGCATAAAACCTTACTTGGTATCGAGCAATGGAGAGCTGTTGATAGTAAAACATTGTGAGAAACGGCTCCCTCTGAAGTCACTTTAGTTTTTGAGAAAATTAAGATCTCATTTTGAATAAATTAGTAATCACTAATTAATTTCATAACAAGTGAAAACGTGATGGCAGGATACGGAAGTTTGTCCGTCTTTCTATTCCCTTGAAATCATTATTCAAACAAAATTATTTCATTCCCTTGAATTTGTTCACCAAAAACCTTTTAATATTTTATTATTTATATAATAAAACAAATCTTTCTGGTTCTTTTTAGGGCTCCACCATTGCGCTGACTGCTCCCAAGAGACTTTATACCAAAATGGGCGTTGTTGATCTATGGATTTGTGGTTTGTGTGACGAACATTGGTATCTGTGGATTGTGGTTTGTGGACGAACATTGGTGTCTATGGATATGTGGTTTGTGGAAGAACATCCTCGTCCTCGCCGGAGTCCTCGCCGGAGTCCTCGCCGGAGCCATCGCCGGATTCAGGTAAGGAAAACTTGGCACTATCCGACCTCCACTTTTTAATTTCCCCATCTGAAAAAATCTGGACTTTCTCGCCCTTAATTGTTTCATCTCTCAAATGGCAGCAAACACAATCTGTTACGAGTTATAGAAACCCTGTACGGCAATTTTTCAAAACGTTTTTACTATATTTTTAACAAATTTCCCAAACCTCTCAATTGGCAGCAAACACAATCTAGTGAGAAGTATAGAGACCATGTACATACTGCAGCTTCTCAAAATATTTTTTCACCCGTTTTTTTCTTTCTTTTTCCCCCGATTTTTGTATGATGAAAACAATTGAAAACAAGTTTAATCAGATTTCAAAATGGCTAAATTAATAATTGATTTGAATTTAAATGTGCATAAAACGTTCTCTTACGAGTTCTCAAAAGAAAAGAAAATATGCTTCTCTTTAAAACAAACGAAGAATGATAAAGCCCAATAGTGGAGGTCGGATAACGCAAGTTATCCTAAATCAAGATCAAGACAAGACGAAGACTGCAAAGAGTAAGAGGAGATCTAACCCGTTCTCTTGCAGAGTCCCACCCCTCGTACCATCCCTTCCCCTCCAAGATACTCGGCGACCTTGTTGATGTTGTCCTCGCTTGTAGTGTTGTCAAGGTTACTTAACACTTTCTCGGTATTTCTTGAGTTGCATATTGGTCGAAGCCAATGATGCCTTTAATTAGGAGACTAGTCTAACTGAAAAATTTCTATGAGAGTTGATACATCAAGTCGTCATCAGTTGTCATGTTGAACCACAATTGTCATTTAACACTTCAAATAGTGTAACTTAAAGGATGAGGTAACAAAACCATATTTAAACCGACGTCAAAATAGTGTTCATTAATTCTTCTAGAACACGAGCAAAAAATATATATAAATACTTTAAATAAATAAAATATTCTGCAATTAGGTCCTCTTTGCCACAAAGTGCTTTGTACTTTGGTCACAAATTTAAACCTCTATAAGTAATTTAATAGTATACCGTCATGCAGCCCAATATGTCAGATCAACCAACATTCATTTGATGATTATGTGTCTTATTTAGGAGTAAAAAATAGATAGTTTAGCCCAGCTAAACTACTATTTACATTCCTAAAATCAGCATTACATCAACTCTGAATGTAGACATCTTAAGTTTAACAAGTTTTAAAATTGTGTATAAAAAAATAAGGTAATAACAGATCATTATTTTATAGCTCCTTGGATGATGAATGTTTTATTTGGGAGTTTGTAAAAAGACAATTTAGACGATCTATATTCATATTTACATTCCATATATCAGCATTACGTCAAATCTGAGTGTAGACATCTTCAATTAAATAAGTTTTAACATTGTGTAAAAATATTAAGGTAATAATAGATCATTATTTTATAACTCATTGAATGATTATTGTTTGATATAGGACTATGTAAAAAGACAATTTAGACCAACTAAATTAAAATTTACATTCCTTATATCAGCATTACATCATTCTGGTTGTAGACTTCTTAAGTTAAAACAATAAGTTTTAACATTTTGTATAAATATTAAGGTGTTAATAAAAATCGTAAACGATAATAAACAACATAGCCCAGTGGATGACTAATGTTCGATTTAGGAGTATAGTAAATAGATAATTTAGACAAGCTAAATTAATATTTACTTATCCGAATATCAGCATTACATCAACCCTACATAACAAAAATTAGCACAAAAAAAACAAAGAGTAAAGATAAGATTATAAACAACATAGTTGTAACACTTGCCCACTAAGATCAAAGTTAGATTTAAAAAGTGGGGACAACAGAAAACCTGAGTTTTGTTTAAAGCTGCAGTCCCGAAATGCAAATCTTTATTTATTTAGCTCGCACGGTTCTATGCCTTGGTCTGAGCGTTGCGAAAAAAATAATAATACAAATAAAATACAAATATTTAAAAAACGAGAAAAGGTATAAAAAAAAATAATACAATATCGAATCCAGATGGTGGGAAGAGAGAAGAAAGGATGAGAAACAGAGTAGCCATAGGGGAACTTCAGTGATGTCTAAGTAGGCCTATGTATTAATGGTGAGTCAGTAATGGTCTAGAATATCTAAAAAAAATACTCGAAACCTTTGTCGTCACACCATTTTAGTTTATAGGCCTAAAGATAAGACTAACTCTCCTCAGATTTGGGATTTAACGTTTCTTTCCACAATACTGTGGGAGTTAACGTTTATTTCCACAGATTTGGGATCTAACTTTTACTTCCGCAGCCTCTTGGGGAGGACCAGAGTGGACAAAACATTCCCCCCAAAATCTGGTGGGGTAAAACAAAAACCATGTTCAATTTAATAGTCCTTTCTCAAAGTTTCTTTCTGCAATCAGAAATTTTGATGATTTTTTTTTCCTCATACATAGTTTATGAAAAAATGGGGAAACAAATTCTGATAGTAGAATAATTATGAAGATTTTAAAAAAGGGAATGTATTATAGTTTAAATGTATCATAGTTGAAACAAGTTCTGTTTTTACTCTACCTTTTTTAGGGGGGGGGGGGGGGGGGAATGAGTTGTCCACTTTTGGTCCCCCAAACTCTGATCTGCCCTCACATCTAACATTTTTTTGGTCTTCTTACAGAGTTTGTTCTTCCAAGAGTAGATGTTCTGAATGCAATTTGAAACTCACAAATTGAGCAAACAAAACAGTCCTGAAACATCGTTTGAGATCTTTCCACCAAAGGTTACAAGTATCGGGTAAAGTATTTAGTAAAGTAATGCGTCAAACTTCCTGCACGTGTCCCGCTGAATTACTAAACAAAATGGTGGCCATTGATAAAGTTTCCATTGTGACGTCATGCACCTCGGTCAGCCCAAAGTGAGCCGCTCCGCAAGTAGCTAAACACAACAAAATTGTGCTTACTAGAAGAAGGTTACCAACTAAACTACCATGTCACAGGTACAATTTGTGAGTGGCATCCTGCTCAGTTCTGCTAAGCAGACCATTGTTAAGCAAGTTTTTCTGCTTAAGCAGCTCTATGAAATCTGCCCCTGGGTCAACCCGGGAAAGCTAATTGAGCGCACCCAACGCTTCCACCTACAGGCTAACTAATCCCTTTTTGTTTTGTTTTCAACAGTCTGTAACCTGCAGTACTGCTAAAAGAGGATGTTGTGTGGAAAGCAACTGTGCACAGATTTCAACCCTGGGACACCGTAGATGGCATCGGTTTGGTAAAGTATTGGGTTTTCTAAAGAACATGGCCCAATGTTTTAAAGCCTGTAAGCACAAAACGTTTGCTTAGCATGAAATTTCTTCCTGGATAAAAACAGAATTACCCACCAAATTTCCATTTGTTGCATATTGCTTGGTACTACTATTCAGTTTGTGTTTGCTTATCCTGAAAATCACGTGGCAATTTGGTTGGTAATCATGTTTTTATCAAGGAAGAAATTTCATGCTAAGCAAATGTTTGGGCTTATACAGGCTTTATGAAATTGGGCCTTGAGGCTTTCATCCTGAAGATGGTGAAGTGGCTTGCGTGCTGCTTGCGTGCTGCAATTTACACAGACAATAATAACCAGTCTTTATAAGACGATTAAACACACCCGGTGGGCGTCTCGTGTGCACTTCCAACATTATAGCCCTATATCACTGGGCAATTTAATTCATGCCATCTTTAAACCATCTCAGCTCCCTGGATACAGCCTGTGCTGCAAAATATACGCTATATACTAAACTAGATTAATCACCAGAACCATCTCTGCCCTCACAGGTACCCATACACCCTTGGAGGAGAGAAGAAATCATGGTTAAAGGCAGTGGACACTATTGGTAATTACTCAAAATAGTTATTATTATAAAACCCTTCTTGATTACGAGTAATAGGGGAGGTTGTTAGTATAAAACATTGTGAGAAACGACTCCCTCTGAAGTGACGTAGTTTTGAGAAAGAAGTAATTTCCCACAAATTTGATTTCGCGACCTCAGATTTAGAACTTTAGGTCTCGAAATCGAGCACCTGAAAGCACACAACTTCGTGTGACAAGGGTGTTTTTGTTTTCATTATTATCTCCCAACTTCGACGACCGATTGAGCTCAAATTTTCACAGGTTAGTTATTTTATGCATATGTTGAGATACACCAACTGTGAAGACAAGTCTTTGACAATTACCAATAGTGTCCACTGTCTTTAAGTGTCTTGCTCAGACACCAGTGTCACGACCGAGATTCGAACTCACCACTCCACCCAGAATCAGCTTAGCCACGATACCCTACGACACCAGAGCCCGGTGATGCCTATCCATCAGGGACTGTAGTCCTGCATGAAAAAGGTTTGATAATGTATCATGTAATAAAACTAGAAGCTATGCTGGTGTGGAAAACTTGTACTAAGTTGGATAACTCCATCAAGAAATTTAGAAGACCACAAACAACTCTTATAAATGTATTGATTTACTTTGGAAGTAAAATCAAAACATACAAAGTCACTATTTAAAGACACTGAACACTATTGGTAATTGGCAAAGACCAGTCCTCTCACTTGGTGTATCTCAACATAATGTGCATAAAATAACAAACCTGTAAATGATTGAGCTCAATCGGTCGTCAAAGTTGCGAGAAAAAAAACCCTGTCACACGAAGCTGTGTTCTTCAATATGCTTGAGTAGTAGTCAGAACAACTGCTATAAGTTTATCAAAATTAATCTTTGAAATTTCTAACCATAGGTTAAGATGATGACCTTGAAGATGACATCTCGAGGCTGATTAACACACTTGGGACTTACCACCAGCTGAAGAAGGACTGTGTCAAGTCTAGCCTGATAAGTCTTTGCGATAGTATAACCGTTCAAGTGACGTGGCGATGTTGAGGTTAACCAACACTTTTTGAGCAGGATCAATAGGTCAACCGAGGAAACTTGGTAAATAAGAACAAAAAATCAGTCCAAAAAATTCATTTGTAAGAAGGTTCATCCCACAAAATTGGCAAGTGATTTGATATTTGGAAGGTTCAGTTCGATTTGAAACAACACGTTCATTCACATACAACTTGTGTAATGTTGTGTTCGAGTTTTCAATGGGTTTAAGAAATGATTGGAGCTGAGGGAGAATCTTAATGCAGACTTGAATAGTATTCAAAACAACTGCTACTTATTCTTTAAAAACAAATCAAAATAAATCTTTGAAATTTTCTAACCACAGGTAGCGATAATGAGGCTAACCCACATTCTTTGGGCAGGAGCAAAAAGTCAACCGAAGAAACTTGGTAAGTTTGAAGAAGAAAACACATTCTAAAACATTCATTTTTAAAAGAGAAGGTTTAACCCACATGTTTAGCAAATGAGTTGCAGTTTGAAGGTTTCAATAACATTTTTAAGAATACATAAATTCACATATTTTCGTTTAGGACAAACACACCATACAACTAACGAGTGGGAAACTTGTCAGATTTGTTTTAATACAAAAGTCCCCTTTTAGAACTGTCCCCAAACAAAAACTAGGGGCTAAGCACACAATGCATTATTTCTTATGTTTTCATGTAAAGGAAAGGTACAACGTTTGGTAGTTACTCAAAACAAATATTAACTTAAAAACTGACTTGGTAACGAGCATCTGAAGTAACGTAGTTTTTGAGAAAGAGGTAGTTTTAAAATAATAAAAGACTTCTAGCTAGAAGTATTTTATTCCCATCTGAAAGCACACGAATTCGCCCAACAAGAGTGTTTTTTCCTTCATCATTTTCTCACAACTTCGATGACCGATTGAACCCAAACCCAAAGGCTCGTTATTTTATGCTTAGATGGGATATACCAAGTGAGAAGACTGGTCTTTGACAATTACCAAATGTGTACGTTCACTTTAAAAGACACTGCCCACAATGTAGCCCTCCTAAACCCAACAAAACCTGGTGAGATTTGTATTGATTTTTATTGCTTGCATGTTCAATGAATGGGAGACCATTGGGACGCTTGGTGGCAGCAGACTTACCAGGTAAAATCCATTGTTCTCCGTCATGTGCGCACACTCAGAACTACAAAAAAAACAATGGAAATTTACCTGGTAAGTCTGCCGCCACCTAGCGTCCCAAAGTCTCCAATTAACGAACTGATTGGAGCTACAGGAGATTTCCTTTGTAGGCATTTAGTGGCATTTATTCCTCAAAACAAAGAAAATTCTTAACCGTAAAAAAAATCATCAATTTTCTACAGATTGAGTCGATTACCTTTGAGATGACACATACACGCAACATTGAGGCCAATCAACATCATGGACTCATTGCCACAAGCTGAAGAAGGACTGTGCCAGTCTAGCTCGATGACTCTCTGCTACAAGTTCCAGCCATTCAAGTGACGTAGGAATTGTGTGAGGATAACCACCCCTTTTTGTTCGAAGAAGATCTGCCTGAAACGGATAAGACATGCAACTCTTTTCAGAGCCAACTCTCCTCCCAATGGAGATTTTACACATGGTAGTACCTGCAAGTTTACTTGTTGTAGTCACGTCTCAATACTTTCCACACCATGTAAAGCTTCACAGCTTTTTGGACTGTAACTGGACAAGTTTTTAGCCAGATGATCTCTCTGGCCTGAACCAGAGATCAGCTTTTGAGCAAACGAACATTCTCAATTTGAACTTTCATCTGTGCACATGGTGATTCGCAACATGTTCATCTTGAACAAGCTGGACATGGCATTGAACTCTTTACGGAGTAACTCTCCACCCATCTCCAAGGGAGATTTTACACATGATATTTACAACCATGCAAAGCTTTGGACTGCCATTGACTGAAGAAAGACTGTGTCATGTCTAAAGTATAGATGATCCCCGCATGTTCAACTGGACCAAACTGGACCATGATGGCGCCTGACTGTAAGACGACACTCGAGAAAGGACCAGCTTAGGGTGTGTATGACTGTGTGGCTGTGGCTATGGCTGCAACTGTTGCTATGGGCGTTATATACCATACTTAAAACAGGTTTACGTGACGATCAAGCCGCATCCACAGCCACTAACTCAGACATAGCCTAAATCGCTGTTACATAATGGGAGACTTTCCAAACGCTAGGTGGCAGCAGACTTACCGGGTAAATTTCCGTTGTTTACGTAGTTCTAAACCATGTGCATAATTCTGAGAACAATGGCTTTACCCGGTAAGTCTGCTGCCACCTATCGTCCCAGCAAGTCCCCTAAAATAGACCTTTTTAAATCCATCAAAATCGAATACCATTTTGTACAAGAAGCTCAGAACCCAGATCAGTTGATCTTGAAAACATTTGCAAGCCTGGCCTTTTGCAAGGCATCATGGGAAAACAAATTCATGTACAATACCCTTTGGATTTTGATGGAGTCAGAGTACTTAGAAATGTTAATCTAAACATGGTGCAGCTTTCTTGTGTTTGCTTTCATGTTAGTTTGTACATAATTTTATATTTTGTACATTTTGTGTTGTTTTGGTCGAATAAATAATAATAGTAGTTTTCGTAAGGAGCAAACAATCCAATCAGATTGCCAGAAAAAATGTGAGAATGCAAGACCAATATCATGAGCCCGTGTTTGTACTTTTTGGTAAAACCTTAAGACTATCAAATAAGTGAAAACGCTAAGAACAATTAAAAGTTAATTTTATATTTGAACAAACTTAAAGGCAGTGGACACAATTGGTAATTACTCAAAATAATTATCAGCTTAAAACCTCACTTGGTAACGAGTAATGGGGAGAGGTTGATAGTATAAAACATTGTGAGAAACGGCTCCCTCTGAAGTGACGTAGTTTTCGAGAAAAAAGTAAATGTCCACGAATTTGATTTCGAGACCTCAAGTTTAGAACTTGAGGTCTCGAAATCAACCATCCAAACGCACACAAGTTCGTGTGACAAGGGTGTTTTTTCTTTCATTATTATCTCGCAACTTCGACGACCAATTGAGCTCAAATTTTCACAGGTTTGTTATTTCATGCATATGTTGAGGTACACCAAGTGAGAAGACTGGTCTTTGACAATTACCAATAGTGTCCACCGTCTTTAAGTCACCTAAGTTCTTTGGCATTTTAGATGTCATGGCAAGAAAGCTATGGTTTAGCAAATTTTGTGTATAAATTAGTTTATTTGTTGAAGGTAGAAAACATGACAAAATGTCCAGACAAATTTGCAATGTAATTGTGTACAACCATCTCGAAGTATTTTGAGGTAATAATTTCGTTTTGTGAGACTAAATCAGTAGATTTTGTACTACGCCCTTTATCTTTACTTTATTAAAGGTAAAACTCACATTGATTAATAAATATAATTCAAAGATGTGTAATGTTCAAAGTGAACACTTGAGTGCTAAATAGACAGAATGCATGTTTAAAGGGTCTATGTAACTTTTGTAGGACAAAAAAGCACAATGTCCACAGATTTACACTAAACTTACACAGTTTGAAGATAATGATAATAGAAAGCTTCCCTGAAAATATTTCGTGCTGAGGTGCTGTAGTTTTGGGGAAATGAGTAAAACAATGTCATGAAAATAATTTTCGTATCATGAGACGAAAATTATTTTAATCATTTACAAACGTATTTTCATGACATTGTTTTACTCATTTCTCAAAAGCTACAGCACCTCAGTAAGTAAGATTTAAAGGGGAGCTTTCCACTATCATTATCTTGAAACCCTGCAAGTTTAATGTTAATCTATGGACATTTTGAAAAAGTACCAAAATCCTTTAAGCCGAACATGTTTTTTTTTTACACTGAATGTTTCATGCATTATGTTAAATGTATGCAACTGATGAATAATATGTAGCATTTTAAGACTCAAATATCTTGTTTATTTTTCTCTGCCTCGTTAAATGGCATTGTTTAGTAGTTACTCGTTAATAAAAAGGTATGTACTGTTTTCATGAGGTATGGACATAAATGTAAGTTTGAATTGGCAGTGGGAAATTATGGCTGAACATTGACGAAGGCTTTACTTATATATATTCAAATTATTGATTGGCGTATACTTTATAATGTCATTATTTTATTTCAAATTAATTATATGAGAAAAACGAATCACAATAAATTCAAACGGAATAATAAAAAGAATCTGCACCATACCCAGATGCTTAGTGGGGTGATGGTCAACCCAAGTATTTGTTTGTTGTTTTGTGCAAGTAATAAAACAATCACAAGGGGTAAGTCAAACAGTTTTATCGAACTTGTGTAAAAGTAATAAACCAATCACAAGGGGTAAGTCCAGCAGTTTTATCAAATTTGTGTAAAAGTAATAAACCAATCACAAGGGGTAAGTCCAGCAGTTTTATCAAATTTGTGTAAAAGTTATAAACAATCACAAGGGGTAAGTCCAGCAGTTTTATCAAATTTGTGTTAAAGTAATAAAACATTCACATGGAGTAAGTCCAACAGTTTTATCAATCTTGTTTAAAAGTAATGAACAATCACAAGGGGCAAGTCCAGCAGTTTCATCAAATTTGTGTAAAAGTAATAAAACAATCACAAGGGGTAAGTCCAGCAGTTTTATAAAATTTGTGTAAAAGTATAAAACAATCACAAGGGGTAAGTCCAGCAGTGTTATCAAGTTTGTGTAAAATAAAACAATCACAAGGGGTAAGTCCAGCAGTTTTATCAAATTTGTGTAAAAGTAATAAAACAATCACAAGGGGTACGTCCAGCAGTTTTATCAAATTTGTGTAAAAGTAATAAATCAAACACAAGGGGTAAGTCCAGCTATTTTATCGAATGTGTGTAAAAGTAATAAAACAATCACAAGGGGTAAGTCCAGCAGTTTTATCAAATTTGTGTAAAAGTAATAAATCAAACACAAGGGGTAAGTCCAGCTATTTTATCGAATGTGTGTAAAAGTAATAAAACAATCACAAGGGGTAAGTCCAGCAGTTTTATCAAATTTGTGTAAAAGTAATAAAACAATCACAAGGGGTACGTCCAGCAGTTTTATCAAATTTGTGTAAAAGTAATAAATCAAACACAAGGGGTAAGTCCAGCTATTTTATCGAATGTGTGTAAAAGTAATAAAACAATCACAAGGGGTAAGTCCAGCAGTTTTATCAAATTTGTGTAAAAGTAATAAAACAATCACAAGGGGTAAGTCCAGCAGTTTTATCAACTTTGTGTAAAAGTAATAAAACAATCACAAGGGGTAAGTCCAGCAGTTTTATCAACTTTGTGTAAAAGTAATAAAAAACAATCACAAGGGACAAGTCCCGCAGTTTTATCAACTTTGTGTAAAAGTATGAAAACAATCACAAGGGGTAAGTCCAGCTGTTTTATCAAAAGTATAAAACAATCACAAGGGGTAAGTCAAGCAGTTTTATCAAATTTGTGTAAAAGTAATAAAGTAATCACAAAGGGGTAAGTCCAGTAGTTTTATCAAATTTGTGTAAAAGTAATAAAACAATCACAAAGGGGTAAGTCCAGCAGTTTTATCAAATTTGTGTAAAAGTAATAAAACAATCACAAGGGGTAAGTCCAGCAGTTTTATCAAAAGTATAAAACAATCACAAGGGGTAAGTCCAGCAGTTTTATCAACTTTGTGTAAAAGTAATAAAACAATCACAAGGGGTAAGTCCAGCAGTTTTATCAACTTTGTGTAAAAGTAATAAAACAATCACAAGGGGTAATCACAATCACTAATGACACGGCGAAACGCGCGAAAACAGGAGTGGGTTTTCCCGTTATTTTCTCCCGACTCCGATGTCCGATTGAGCCTAAATTTCCACAGGATTGTTATTTTATATATAAGTTGTGATACACGAAGTGTGGGACTTGGACAATACTGTTTACCGAAAGTGTATAATGGCTTTAAAGCCAACAATTAAAAATAATCACAAAGGATAAGTCCAGAAGTTTTATCAAATTTGGGCCTTAAATTTCAAATAAATTGCAAGGGGTAAATCCAGCAGTTTTCAATTTAGCATTTAAAAAAAATTGAAAACGGGGGTTTTGGCCAGGGTAAGAGTCAGGGTTATGGTTATTGTTATGGTTAAAGTTGGAGTTAGAGTTGTGTTAGGGTTAGAGTTAGGGTTAGGGTTAGTGTTACGGTTAGAGTTAGAGCTAGGGTTGGAGTTTAAGGGTTAGGGTTAGGGTTAGGGTTGACACATATTCTTTCGCCTCATGAAATCAAAAAGTCAAGATGTTTATTAATTAGAGACAAAAATAAATTTATTCTGAATAACAAATAAACTGTCAAATAAAAAAACTTTACATTATTTGATTTTTCCAACCTCAAAACAGTATAAATGACAATCCAAATTGGTTTATAACTTAGGCCTAGACTAGACCAAACTTGCAACCCTAAAGATGAAAGCAAATGACCGACCAAAGCAGTAGTTACCGTGGACATTTCCTCAGCTGCACGGCATAGGCGTTGCCTGCGTCCCAGAAGCGTAATTTACTATACATTTAAAATAAAAAAATCCTGGTCAGAATTGAGCATGACCTGTTTCCGGGTTGAGTTGACCCGAAACTGGCTTAAAATGTTGTTTTTTCCTCCAGATTCTATGCCAGATTTGGATTGTTTCTGTTTTTGTTTGTTTACCTGTTTACAGGTCAACTTGACCCGGAAATAGGTCATGCTCAACGGAACTTGGAATCCGGGTCAGTTCTGACCAGGGAATTGTTAGTGTGTTATACTAGCTTCTGACAGATGATAGAATGAAACCAGTAGTTAAGTAAGTCTTTAAATCATTGTTAATAACATGAATTTAGCTATCAGGAAAACAAAAAACATGAAAAGTGTGAATTATTACAACAAAAGTTAGCTAAAAATGTATAGAGGGAATTTTGTTTTGCAAACATTTGGTTAAGTACCATATCAGCTGTGATTGGTCCGTGCATCAAAGACGAGGCTTAACTGATCAACCAATTACAGTCATGAACAAAAGTTATAGTCTAGGCCTTAAACGGGCTCACCAAGTTGGAATGAATTTCAGTTCATTATTTCGTAGTGACGTTATAACAGTTTCGTATAAAACATAGTGTGATCTGTGTAAATGATGTCGAGCAAAGTTGTGGCTACTGGTGGACATTAAAGACACTGGACACTATTGGTAATATTGTCAAAGACCATGAGTCTTCTCACTTGCTGTACCTCAACATTTGCATAAAATAACAAACCTGTGGAAATTTGGACTCTATTTGTCGTCGAAATTGCGAGAGAATAATGGGAAAAAACAAGTTGTGTGCTTCAAATGCCTTGTACTCAAGACCTCAGCTGAGGTCTCTTATTGAACTCAAATATTTTAGTGAGGAATTACTTCTTTCTCAAAAACTACATTACTTCAGAGGGAGCCGTTTCTCACAATGTTTTATACTATCAACAGCTCTCTATTGCTTGTTACCAAGTAAGTTTTTATGCCATTAATTATGTTGAGTAATAACCAATGGTGTCCAGATCCTGTAAGGGTCACATTGCCTGTAGCTTTTGTTAGATTCGCGTAAAAACAATGGACACTTTCGGTAATTAGACCAGTCTTCTCACTTGGTGTTTCTCAACACAAGCACGCTAACGACTACTTTGAGTAATTACTAATAGTGTCCAGGGTGCCTTTAAGTGTCTACTATAAACTACACAACACCGTCATCCATCTTAGTAGTGATGCTAATCCAAACTCTTATAAGATTCTCTCTTGGCCCTTGACCTGACCAAGAAGAAAGCGCCCCCACCGACGATGATGACTAGAGCTAAAACTCCGATCACTATGCCGACGATCATTCCCGTGTTATCGGTTTTTGATGGGGCGTTGGTGGGTTTGTCTGCTTCGCACGTTTCCACTGTTAAAACGAAAAAAACACAGTGTGATACAAAATGACTTAAATCATTGGAATAACAATGGGCGACTTTGGAGCGCTAGGTGGCAGCAGACTTATCAGGTAAATTTCCAGTGTTTACGTAGTTCTGAGCATGCGCACATTACCGATACCAAACGATTTTACCTGGTAAGTCTGCTGCCACCGAGCGTCTCAAAAGTCTCCCCATTGCTAAGAGAATCGAAGTCCAATCACATACTTTAGTCAATAATAGAAGACAAGCGAGTCCCAATCCCTTGATTTGGAAAAAGTAGACATGTTTTGGGGCAGACAGTAGAGGCTGTGGTGAGCATTACTAGAAAAACAAAACTAGAAACTAGCACACGGGCTCCATTCCTCTTGCTCCCACAGGAATTGTGGAAATCGAATACAAATTTCTTGAAATCTATTAAAAACAACAAAACCTTCAAAACAACAGGGCACATACCCTCAGTTGTAAATTGTAGCGCGACTTCCTACTTTTTGATTTAACCAACTTGACTACCTCACACAACAGTAAATTGCAAAATAAATACAAACACAACATCTAGTCTTGGCCCAAGACGTCAGTGTAGTGCATAGTGTACTATACCCTCAGTTGTAAATTGTAGCGCGACTTCCTACTGTATGATTTAACCAACTTGACTGCCTCACACAATAGTAAATTGCAAAATAATTACAAATACAACATCTAGTCTTGGCCCAAGACGTCAGTGTAGTGGATAGTGTACTATACCCTCAGTTGTAAATTGCTGTATAGCGCGACGTCCTACTGTATGATTTAACCAACTTGACTGCCTCACACAACAGTAAATAACAAAAATAAGTTCGATTAATTGGACGAAACTAATAACTCACCGTCCCCAAAGTTGCCTTTATCTTCTGATTCATCAGCGAAAGGTTGAAACATGAGACCCTTGAAGGTGACGACTGCAGAACCCATGGTTAATTCCTGGTTGGTACACTGATAGGTATTCCCAACTGATCCTTTTATATTAATCTGTTTCGTGTCGTTAAGCATTGCCTCTTCCAGTTCACCTTGAAGCAATGGCACATAATAGAAATTATCACAAACACTCGAAAGGGTGTCTCAAAAAAAAACTATACACTTTTTGAAATGGCTGCCGAATAACAAATATATGAGGGGAGGGAAATGTTTAAAAGTAAGGATAGCTTATGGAATGAACTTTCATAATGACACCACAAATGTCCAAAAATAATTCATGCTTGGGTGAGCACTGCTCACTTTGGTAAAGGGTATCAGAAGTAGGCTGCACAGGAATTAGCCTTCCCTTTTTTCCCACTATTATCTCGTAACTGCGACGACCAGTTGAGCTCAAATTTTCACAGGTTTGCTTTTCAGTGTATATAATTGAGATACACCAAGTGAGAAGACTTGTCTTTGACAATTACCAAAGGTGTCCGAAACATTTTGAAATAAAATTTAAAACCTCATCAGAGATACACATACCAATACACGTAGCGTTTTCATTAAAATACGGCGTCTCATATTTCCATTCGAGGATAACGGTTGTCAACTCGAAAGTCTTCTCGACACTTGTGAACTCCAGGCGGAGGAACCAGTTCGGTCGATCGTTAATGTTAATGGCGAAGCTTCTAATACCTTTGACCGAGCAATTACCCGATGGGACGGAGTTGGGTGCAACGTCAATAACGGATACGGCGTCTCTACATACCTGTGTGAAACATTGGTGGATTGAAATAAACAAAAGCCATCATTTTTCTAAGTTAAGCTAAAAGCCATTATACACTTTCGGTACAGAAAAAGAAGAAAACAAATTCCACAGATTTAAAAATAATTTACAGGGTTTACAGAAGGTAATGGTGAAAGACTTCTCTTGAAATATTGTTCCATGAAATGCTTTACTTTTTGTGTTTTACTTTTTGAAAAAACATTAAAACAATATAAATTCTCGTTAGCGAGAATTACGGATTTATTTTAAACACAATGTCATGACACGGCGAAACGCGCGGAAACAAGAATGGGTTTTCCCGTTATTTTCTCCCGACTCCGATGACCGATTGAACCTTAATTTTCACAGGTTTGTTATATTATATATAAGTTGTGATACACGAAGTGTGGGACTTGGACAATACTGTTTACCGAAAGTGTATAATGGCTTTAAAGACACTGGACATTATTGGTAATTACTCAAAATAATTGTTAGCATAAAGACTTATAGTAACGAGCAGTGGAGAGATGTTTATAGTATAAAACAAGGGTGTTCTTTCTTTCAATATTCTCTCGCAACTTCGATGACCAATTGAGTCCAAATTCACCTGTTCTCTGACAATTATTACAAAAGTCTTAAGTTACGTATTACGTTACGACTGCACCAATACGTTTTACTACCCCCCCCCCCCCCCCCCAATCTCTTAAAATTGCGGGGATTTTATTCAATTGGAAAGTAAAGTAGAGAATAAAAGACAATATAATATACAAACAGAAACAATTTGACGGAAACTGTTTCTTTTTAGTATATGGCGGAACAGCTGCACAGCACTATGGCCCTTTTCGAAACCACGGCTTCGTCTCCAGAGTCGGCTCAGGCTAGCTTGGCCCCGCGGTTGTTTTGACAATGGCACGTGCTTTGGGTACGTGCTTCAGGGCTTAAGACCAGAGAAGCCAATGAAGCATATGAAGCCAAATCCAAAGCCGGAGCCGTGGTTTCGAAAAGGGACTATGTGTGTAAAACCGTAGATACATTCACCAACAGTACCTGGCAGGATACACTCTCAGTGGACCCTTCATGCAAAACATAGTTTGAATAATGTTAGTTTTATCAGATAAAACTGTCTGTCCCCAAAGGAACTTTGGAATGATTATCACAAATGGTGATAATGGTGTTGATTTGATGGCAAGCTATGGTTGGGACAAAACAAAAGGATAAAATAAAATATGTACATGTACAGGGAAGTGACTCGCTTGATTTTGAGAGGGTCACAGTGCACAATATTTGTAACTTAAATAAGTGAATGTTTACAGATCATTGCACATATTTTTCCCTCTTTGCTTACTAAAGGGACTGGACACGTTTGGTAAGTCAAAGACTAGCCTTCTTTTTCACTTGGTGTATCCCAACATAGTATAAAATAACAAACCTGCTGTTGAAATTTGGGCTCTCACTTGGTCATCGGTGTTGCAAACTGAAAGAAAAACACCCTTGATGCACAAAATGTGTGTGTTTTTAGATGTATAATTAAAAGACTTTACCTGAAGTATTTTATTATTTAAGTGAGAAATTACTTCTTTCTCAAAAACTACGTTACTTCAGAGGGAGCCGTTTCTCACAATGTTTTATACTATCAAAAGCTCTCCAGTGATGTTTACCAAAGAAGTTTCTGACTAACAATTGTTTTGAGTAATTACCAATAGTGTCAAGTGCCTTTAAACTGCTTTGCTCGAAATGCTCTACTTTGTATAAAGAGAAGTTACCGAATCAACTTGTGTTGATCTCACGAGTGACGAGTCCAAAACCTGCTGTTTGAAAACAGTGAAAAATTTCCCGCCTTTTTTTCTCATACCTCCAAATTCAATGACCGATTGAGCTTCAACTTTCACATTAACTTGTTGTCATTTCATGTACAAAGTAATGTTTGGTCGCGTTAACTTCGGATACTTGGTCTTCGACACTGGGTCAAATACTAAAAAATAATTTTCAGCGTAAAAACTTATTTGGTAAGGAGCAACGGAGAGCCGTTGGTATAGTATAAAAGATTGTAAAGAACAGCTCCTTGTGAAGAAGCGTAATTTTTGAGAAAGGGGCTATTTCTCACTCAAGTACTAAGACTTGCAGATATGAGGCCTTTTTAAGTCATCTGGGCTGGAAGTAGACAGAGTTTCACAACAAGGGCGTTTTCTTTCATTATTGTTAGTGCAACTTCATAGTCCAATTGAGTCAAAATCTGAGAATATTGGTCTTTGACAATCACCGAGAGGTATCCAATGTCTTTAAACTCGAACTTTGTTGAAACTTTGTTTGTAACTTACGTTTCCTTCCATGTATGAGTACGTAATGTCCATCTTTGCATAGAACTGCATCAGAATACACCTGCCGTCAGTGTCGTTCACTTCATATCTGTAAATAAATTAAATAATTAGAACAGCAATTGCGTTATCCAAACTCACGGGTAATTACAAAGTATAACGCATTTTGTTTGTCAATGGACACTATTTGTAGTTATTCAAAATAAGTGCTAGCAGATGGTAACGAGTATTGGGGAGCCGTTGATGATATAAAACATTGTAAGAAACACTCCCCCCCCCCCGAAGTAAGAGGCAACTTCTCAATCAAATATTATAGTACTTTTTTTGTCATCTGGAAGCACACAAATTTGTGCACAAATGTGGGGGGGGGGGGGTTCTGTTACTTCTCTTGCAACTTCGATGACCAATTGAGTTCAAATGTTCACAGATTTGTTATTTTATGCATATGTCGGGATACACCAAGTGAGAAGACTGGTCTTTGACAATATTAGTATCAAACCATGATTTATATCGCATTGAGATATAATTTTAAAAAACAAATATTTCAATCACCACTCTTCATCTTCAATTGCAACAAAGCCTATGTACCTTGTTGGGCCAGGCATCATAGTTACCGGCTGGGTGGTCGCTCTCATGAATGTCGTAGGTTCGGTAGTTGTCCCGTTGGTTTCCTCGGTCGTGGTGTTAACTGTTGGTCCAGTCGTCATGTTGGCGGTCGATCCGGTTTCAAATGTCGTCGTGAGATCAGTCGAATTTGACTCTTTTGTAGTCATACCAGTTGTGGTTGTGGTTGGACTACTGTGTGCGATTTAAAAAGACGTTGACCGGGATGAGTGATGTTTTTCAAAACAAACAATTGGCACTCAGGAGATCAGTGAGGCATGTTTTTAACAAGCACACTCTCTTGCTTATTGGGGGAAATGGAATAATTTGATCATTCCTAAGAGGAGTTATGTCTATTTTAATCAAGGTACTCCAAGCTGTCCATGGAATACTTGACAAACAAAGAATTACTTTTCTATACCCTTTTGCTACTTACTCAGATGTTTAGATTCAGTCAAGCATTAACATTCCATGGACAGCTACAAACATGAGCGCTTTCAGTTTAAAACAGGCATAACTTCTCTTAGAAATTATTAATTTGTTTCATTCTTCTTCTTTTTCAGATGAGCAGGAAAGAATGCTTAGTTCAGGAGTACAAAACAACAAGGAATCTGCGATCTTCAAATAAATCCCTTCATGACTTCCCCAGTTATCAAAACCAAGTCGTACGGTTCCCGCTCTTTCCAAAATGCAGCAGTTCAGTTATGGAAGTCTTCCAGAGGTTGTTAAACAGGCTGAGACATCAGAAAAATTTAAAACCCGGTTAAAAACATATCTGTATACTTTGTACAATATTGATTATCTTTGTTACAGCGCATAGTGACCTCACGGTAATATGCGCAATATATAAGAATGGTTTTATTATTATATTATTATTTAATATTAATAAAAGGTGCCTTTTTCTTCTTCTTTTTTTTCATAAATCTTGGTCAACTTCTTTTTGACTCACCCTGTTGTAGTTCGAGTTGTTGTTGCTTTGACCGTTGTGGCCTTCACGGTGGTTGGGACGGCCACTGTTGTTGTCTCCGGAGTGGTTGCATCAGTGCTTGCCGAAATTGCTGGTCCAACACCTTGAACAAAGAATCACAAATTGAGCACATTTTATTAAATTAGCCAAACTCTTTAAAGGCACAGCACTATTGGTAATTACTTACTCAAAATAGTAGTTTGAACGAGCAATGGAATAAAACATTGTTAGAAACGGTTCACTCTGAAGTAACGTGGAAAGAGGTGCAACAAAGGTGTTTTTGATGGAGTTTTGTAACTTTTTTTTAACTTGTTCCAACTCCCTATAAAACTCTGTTATTTGTCCGAATTTATTACTTTGGTTGGTTGCATAGAGGTTTATGTACTTTAAATCAAATCTACTATTAGCTTTTAGTAATAAAGAATACAACACCAGTAACAGGCTTTTTGTAAAACAAAATATTTTATATTTTGATAATAAATTCCCTCTAAAACTCACCCAGACACAGCAGAACAAGGCACAGAGCTAGTTGCGTCATGATGCCACCTGTTTCGTCACTCAGAAAGAAAAGAAAAATAACAAAATGGCAGAGTCTGACCAGATCTCGTGATTATATCGCTATAGATAGCGATGTAGTTTGACTTATGAAATATCACGTATTATGTCTATACCTTTATCAATGGACTTTCATACCCTCGTGCTGTTGATTCAAACCGTACTTATGACAATGTTGGCAGACTTGCGTCCACAAGTTAAAAGGAACATTACAGAATTGGTTTTGCTAACAAAACAGTTGCAGGCAGTGTAAGCACTTTATGTAATGTAATCCATCATAATTATACATAAACTGACAAACCTGTAGAAGTTTGAGATCGATCGGCCATCTGGGTCACGAGAAAGTGGTGAAGACCGATTACACATTTTGCATGACATCGATTGCAAACAAGATTAATGAAGCGCTCACTGAGCGATAAACTCCAAACGGGAAATGAATTAGTCTTTCTCATCAAAATATGACATTTCAGACAGAAATATTTCAATTGATGTTTTTTACTATCATCACCATTAGACCATTTAAATTCTTGTTCTAACAAAGTATGTAACGTTCCTTTAAAGGCAGTGGATACTGTTGGTAATTACTCAAAATAATTATTATCATAAAACCTTTTGTTGATTACATAAAACATTGTGAGAAACGGCTCCCTCTGAGGTGACATAGTTTTCGAGAAAGAAGTAATTTCCACGAATTGGATTTCGAGACCACAGATTTAGAATTTTGAGGTCTCGAAATCAAGCATCTGAAAGCACACAACTTCATGTGACCATGGTGCGACACCGGCATTTTTTCTTTCATTAATATCTCACAACTTCGACGACCGATTGAGCTCAAATTTTCACAGGTTTGTAATTTTATGCATGTTGAGATACACCAACTGTCAAGACTAGTCTCTGACAATTGCAAAATAGTGTCCACGGTCTTTAAGGGCACTGGACACAATGAAAATTACTCAAAATAATTGTTAGCAGAAAAACTTACTTGGTTATGAACAATGAACAAATATTGTGAGAAGTGGCTCCAAATGTTTACAGAGTTGTTATTTTATGCATGTTTGGATAGATCAAGTGAGGAACACTGGTCTTTAACAATTACAAAGGGTATTCAGTCCCTTTAAAGAACAAATCGTGCAAACTTTTCAAACAACTTGCTATGGACGTCATCCAACTCGGCACGAATCCAAGTTTTTGTCAAGCGTTTGGAGCAAAGGTCAAATGTTTAAAGGAACACGTTGCCTTGGATCGGACGAGTTGGTCTATAAAAAGCGTTTGTAACCGTTTTTTATAAAATGCATATGGTTGGAAAGATGTTTTAAAAGTAGAATACAATGATCCACACAAACATGCCTCGAAATTGCGTGGTTTTCCTTTTACTTTGAGAACCAACACGGTCGGCCATTTATGGGAGTCAAAAATTTGACTCCCATAAATGGCCGACCGTGTTAGTCGACGAGGTAAAAGGAAAGCCGTGCAATTTCGAGGCATGTTTGTGTAGATCATTGTATTCTACTTTTACAACATCTATCTAACCATATGCATTTTATAAAAAAAAAACGACTACAAAAGCTTTTCAAAGACCAAGTCGACCGATCCAAGGCAACGTGTTCCTTTAAGTAGTCAACAATCAATATCAGTCGCAGTTCGGCTAAAAAAAACATGGCAAAAGGAAACCAAAAAGAAGAAAGAAAAAAACAAGCAAACAAAACACAGATATAGCATGCAATACACTACACAGCTATTATTTGAGGGATATGATGTCATATTGATAAGAAAAAACAACTGACGTCTTCTCTTGTGACATTCAATTTTCAATATAACTTGAACTTTATAGGTACTTGACACTATTTGTGATTACTCAAAATCATTTGTTAGCAGCAAAATATCATTAACCCTTAGACCACCACTCAAATCTCTCCATTGCTCGATGCCGAGTAAGTTTTTATGGTAACGATAATTGTTAGCAATTACCAAATGTGCCCGATGCCTTTAAGCAGCTCCATGAAATTGGGTCACTGTCTATAGAGTAAAAGTCAATTATCTAAAATAACACAACAAAACACTATATTTTCTATATGAACATTCATATTATTTGCAAAGTTTCAAAATGTTTCAAGGTCATTTACTTAGCAATTATATACATGTACATTTTGTTTATGCCTACAAGCTAATATAAGAACAAGTAAACTACACTGCACTTTGTTTATTAAAAGTTACTGTATCTCCATCGTACTGTTTAATATTTATGTAAGGCCAAGCATAAAGAAAGGACCATGGGCCAAGTATTTAAAAAAAACAGTTGATCGTCCGAGTTTTTCCATAAAGAAGAGGATAAGAGCCTTTTCATTTATTATTTATTTCAAGGTGGCCACCAAGCATTTTAATTCAAACTGGCCACATGTTTACCAGTTTAAAGTCACCATCCAATTTATGTCGTAAAAGTTCTTGAAAGAAAAATTGGTCTTTGGGAGAAAAAAAAATGTAAAATATATTTATTTATTTTTTAAACAAAAATAAAAAAGGTACGGCCTAAAAAATTGGGGACAATCAACTTTTTTTTTTTTTTTTTTTTTTTTTTTAAACAAAAAGCACAATAACCCTTTAGGAACTTGCGCATTAGGAAAAGTTTAATGTTTCTTTTGTGAGATTGTAGGACAGCGTCGTAAACTAGAGGCACCCCCATTTGATGGTCATGCCTCCTGGTTACTTTCAACAATTTAAAAACCTTTTTTTTTTTTTTCTTTTTTTTTCAATGTGGACCGAACAATTACTGTTTTTTACTTCAGATTATCCTATAAAAAATAGCAAATGGCATAACACAAGTGCAGCTGAAATGGCCCTTTTTAAGGAAAACCAAGTTTTAAGTGTCCAGTCGTGCCCCCTAGAACAAATGGTGCACACCCCTTGTGCCCCTAGTATTGCCCTAGTATTAAATGACCTAAACACAACCAAGCTTTATAAGCTTTAGGCAGGATTTTGTCCCCGTCAGTTCTATACAAAAATAAAATAAAAAATTCCATACTAGTTCTTTAAAAACAACTCTCTTTTAAAAGTTCCTACCTATTTTGCCAGCACTCTTCATACCGGAGTTAATATTTCAGTGAGCTACAAAAAGTTTTTAAAAATGTGTATAATTATTTTTTGCTAATGTGTAGATGAAAAAAAATATACATGTATAAAGCAGTAGATTTCTTCACGAAGTTCAGCCATACATCTTAACGTGGCTTTAGACTTGGCTCAAGGTGTTGTTCGTTATCAGCTGCTTTTACAATCCACTCTGTCACAAGACTTATCCTTAAGAACAAAATTGTATGAAAGAACAACTTGTAGCAAGACTAAACCTGCCTTTTTGAATATCAGCATGGTACCAGCAGGGATTAAAAATTCCTATAATATATTGTTTAACCACATGACTAGGAAATGAAAGCACAGAGTATACAAGCTAACTACAAAGGAAAAACCAAAACAAGGTTTTTCTGTCATTTATAAAATAAAGTCAATTTGAACCTGTTCACAACAGGATTTAAACTTGTCTGGAGGTCAAGACTAGGCACTCTCAGTATCCCAGGGGTCAAGATTGGGCACTTACAGTATCCCAGTGGTCAAGACTAGAGGCACTCTAAGTATCCCAGTGGTCAAGACTAGAGGCACTCTAAGTATCCCAGCGGTCAAGATTGGGCACTATCGGTGTCCCAGTGGTCAAGACTGGGCACTCTTAGTATCCAAGTGGTCAAGAATGGCCACTCTCAGTATCCCAGTGGTCAAGACTGGGCACTTACAGTATCCAAGTGGTCAAGACTGGGCACTCTCAGTATCCAAGTGGTCAAGACTGGGCTCTCTCAGTATCCAGTGATCAAGACTGGGTACTCTCAGTGTTTCAGTGGTCAAGACTGGGCTCTCTGAGTGTTCCAATGGTCAAGACTAGGTTATCTCGGTATCCCAATGGTCAAGACTGGGCACTTACAGTATCCCAGTGGTCAAGACTTGTTTTCATGTGGGACTCGAGGTAGGCACTGAATGTACATGCTGAGCAAACATCTGTGTAAGGATTAAACTAAAATAATATCCTTTATCCTCGATATCATTACTAGTAAAAACAAAATTACAAAAAACACATGTTTTACAGATGAATAACCATTTTCTCCCATCAATCTTTTGATGGGAAAAGTCTGTCACATGGTGTGTAAAAAATCAGAAATTTTGCATAAAATTAAGATAGAGTACCAGTCGAAGAAGGCTGTCGCATAAACCACATCATCTTCAGTAGTCCTGTATAAGGCCAATGTGGTCAGTGGCTGGGACCCGTTTCTTTTTGTTGTAGTAATAGCATCCAACAGTTCCCAGGAAAAATACAACAAAGATGGCAGAAACTACAAAGGTGGCAGCCCTCCAAGTATGATTCTGCTCAGGTGTCTTGGAAGTAGGAACTACTGGCACGTACGGACATAGAACACCTATGCAGGAAGGGATATTAATCAGAAAAATAGTTTGTATATCTCTGTAAAGTTGAGTTTAAAGATGCTATGTCAGATGTTTGGCCCCAAACATTAAAAAAATATACTTTTTTGAGTGAATGGTATTTCAAAGAGTATCACCCGCTCTACTGAAAAATAGTTTAACTTTTACTTTCAATAGTCAGGAACCATGACAAAAAGTTGAAATGTTTCTTATAAAACACATAAGAATTGGTCACATGATATATTGTCGGGATCCCGACAAAAACTAAGTTTGAGCACTTTATTTTACTGCTACTAATAATTGGCGGGCTTTTTCGAGCAATGGCTCAAATGAAAGCTTGTAACTTTCTCGACCCCCATCAAAATACCTATTGAATTTTAAATCAAATGTTTGGGGTTAAATCGGCAAAAAATCTGACATAGCATCTTTAAACTAAGAGTAACTATAAATATAAATATGAATAGTAAACTTGCGGGTACAATCATGGTTGTACCCGCAAGTTTACTATTCATATTTATATGTATAGTCACTCTTAATCTCCACCCAATGCAAGACTTCAAACACCATTGAGTTTAAACTGCTCAAATACTGTAAAGAAGTGTTAAAATTGTAAAAGCATTTTGCCCATATAACCACCCTATCCCATCAAAAATCAAACTACACATCTTAGAACAAAAGACTGTAATCTATGTCTATTTTGTGCATCGTGCTTTTATAAAACAAGGGTTTATATGTTAACTATTTTAGACATGGCTTATAATAATAATAATTTTTAAAAAAATAACTAATTCTTATAATGGCGCATTTCATAATTGAAAGAAATACCAATGCCCTTTACAATAAATAAAAGGCAAACAGCAACAAGTAAACAATAAATACAATAATAATAGGGAAACAAAAGGATTAAACTGAACAATGGGCAATAGAAAACAAATGCGGCTTGCAACACATATGCAAAAAGGGATATTATTAAGATAACAAAAATGGTTTAATATTTGCAGGGCTGGCCCTTTTACACTAGCCCGTCCTACATTGGTTAGTTAAAAAAAATGCTAAGGGCTAGTATTGATATTTATGATTTGATATTTGAAATAAATAGTTTCATCGCCTCTCAGTCTCAAAAAGACACAGGACACTATTACCAGTCTTCTCACTTTGTGTAACTCAACGTGTGCACAAAATAACAAACCTGTGAACATTTGAACTCAGTTAGTGGTCGAAGTTGCGAGATAATAATGGAAGAAAAAACACCTTTGTCACACGTGATTGTGTGCTTTCATAATGCTGGAATTCGGGACCTCAAAATCTTATTCTGATGTCTTGAAACCAAATTCGTGGAAAATTACTTCTTTCTCGAAAACTACGTTATTCAGAGGGAGCAGTTTTTCACAATGTTTTATACCATCAACCTCTCCCCATTACTCGTTACCAAGTAAGGTTTTATCCTAATAACTATTTTGAATGATTAACAATAGTGTCCACTACCTTTACAGATATTATTATAAATATTCAAGACATATGCTAACTTACTCTTTCCAAATTGCCCCCCAGTCTTGTCTGCAAAAGGCTGCAGTTTGACATCCTCAACTACAATGCTAAGGCCATATTTCTCGTCGGCTGATGAGATGGGCTGAGAAGGACAGGAGAATGACTTTTTCATTGGTGCCTTTATTCCTCCCAGTGGATCCTCGGTCGAGCTGAAGATGTACACAAATTGTCCTGTCAAATAACACAAACAAAAAATAATAATAACAGCTGGTTTCTTGTTAGACCTATGGCATGCATATCCGTTACTCAGTGACGCTCACGGCGCTTGAATATACAGTATTTTCCTGCAAGGTATGTGGGACTACATTTGAATTATGAGATCAACTCCTTTTACATAGCACCATGTAATGGTTTACAAGGTGCTGTGGCCAAATATGCTGCCAATCAAACCAGGAACATCAGGGCGAACCCCTTCTCTTTTCGATAAGTGCACTGGGTTCTTTTAGGTTCTTTTACATGCGTTACACAACACACGGGACCAACCAACAGCTTTTACGTCCCCACAGAATGAAGCAATGGTTAATTGTCTTGCTTAAGGACACAAGTGTTACGACTGGGACTCGAATACACTTTTCTGATCCGAAACACCAGAGTTTGAGTTTGGCCAAGTGTCAGGAAAGGATGGTTGAGTGATATAAAAATACAAATTTAACCTCCACCTGTGATGTCTACATGCTATTGTTTCCTTTGCCCCATTACTCTAAACGAATGGTGCGATAGCTACATTTACACAATATCATGCCATTCATGCGAAATAATGGAGCTCTGTATCAATAGAGCATGACATCACACGTGGAGTTTAACAACAGATAATGCCCCTTAGTGTACGCACCATTCGTGGGACACAAATGGCGCGCACCTTGGGCATTTTCCTATGTGTTATTTTTTCCCTGCAAGGTAATACACAATGACAGTGAGCCTTTACACAGTAAAGTTCCGGTAACAAATTCGTCACCTAGCATTTCAGATACTGACATTTTTGCTTGACGACAGCTAGCCTGAACATCTGACGTCACTGACTTCGAGGCTTGTGAGTAACGTCAGAGACCGGCCTCCAGCCGGCGTGTATATACACCTTTGACCTACATTCATTGCACATAAAGATACGCAGTCTAATTTTATTGTGGACATGATAGGAGTACACTGTTTGGGCATCTATGGAAAGCTCATGTCACTACACGTTTATCCAATGATATCATTGTATCCAATGGAATCAAAGGATCTGATTAGCAGGTATCTGTCTTTATCCTTTAGTCACTGCATTTATCCAATGATATCATTGTATCCAATGAAATCACTGGATCTGAGTAACAGGTACCTGTCTTAATCCTTTGCGGATAAAGACAGAGGCCCAGTCTAAATGACAGCTTACCTTCATTAGTCGAATCAAAATGGTTGTCATATTTAAGCTCAAATGACAGAGAAGTCAACTGAAACGTGTCTGATTCAACAATTTTGAATACAAATCGCAGGGTCCAGGGGTCGGCACTACTATTTCCATCTGGGAAGAAGCTCATGGCGAATGTTCTCATTTCCATTGAGGAGCAGTCACCGGATACATTTAAGAGTGGCTCCTCAATCGGGACTAACACTTTCACATCAGTACGCTGGAGAATGAAAAGAAGCAGATTTGTTTTCAAATATAGACGAAAATCAACATGTTTTTTGGGGGAAAGTAACCTTCACTCTCAATGGGTGCGTTCTATAAGCTTCCCTGGATTGACCCCGCGGTGCTCACTCGGGTGAGCCCCTGACAAGAGCTAATCGAACGATCACACTCGCCCTCTCGTGGTGACGGTATGCACCTCAGGTCACCCCCAAGTGACCCACCCCACAAGCAGGGCACTGGGGGCTGACCCGGGTGAGCCCCATTAAAGCTATTCGAACGTACCAGGGCAGACCGGGGTCTACCCAGGGAAGCTAAACGAATGCACCCAAAGTGAAACTCCAGGCCTATCACTCCCTTAGTTAATGGTTCAATGGGGTCTTACCACTGTGTGTCTAAAAAAAAATAATATACACTATTCAAATGACTGCCGAATAACAAATTTATGATTATGTGTGAAAAGCTTTAGATGTATGGATAGCTTATGGATTCAACTTTCATGCTTGAATCATATATTTTTTATTCGGCAGCCATTTCAAAAGTGTATGTTTTGGTTTTTTTTTAGACACCCTGAAGGGTGGCATTGCAGATGCGTGGGGATGAGATGGATATGAATAAGTATGTATTTTCTGACTTACAAAAAGGGACCAAATAGAAATGGCAGTCCGACACATTTTTAACAGGCACTAGACACCTTTGGTTATTGTCGAAGACCAGTCTTCTCACTTGGTGTATCTCAACATAAAATAACAAACCTGTGAAAATTTGAGCTCAATTATTGGTCGAAGAAGTTGCGAGAGAATAAAAGAAGAAAAGAAGACCCTTGTCGCACAAGTTGTGTGCTTTTAGATGCTTAAATTCGAGACCTCAGCTGAGGTCTCTAATTCAATTTAGGTATTTTAATAAAATACATATTTCTCAAAAACTACGTATTTTAGAGGGAGCTGTTTCTCATAATATTTGACACTATCAACAGCTCTCCATTGCAAAGTGGAAAGGATTCTTTTATTTAAAATAAATTTTTAAAAATTAACAAAAGGGGACAAGGGGGAAAAAATAAAAAATAGAAATTAAAAAGGAAGCGGCCTCTAAAACGGTAAGCGGTGGGGATCAAACCATGTTTTTATTTTTGCTTGGCCTTACTAATATGTGTATTTTCAACTTACCATGCCTGTTGTGTTGTAGTAACTGATGGTAATATTTTGTGAGAACCACATCACCTGGCAGGTATTGTTGCCGTCCATCACCTTCCAAGACATCTTAGGTGTGGGTGTGGTCTGTGGAGGAGGCGTGGTCGGTGGAAGAGTTGTGTTCGATGGAAGAGCTGTGGTCGGTGGAAGAGCAGTGGTCGGTGGAAGAGTTGTGTTCGATGGAAGAGCAGTGGTCGGTGGAAGAGCAGTGGTCGGTGGAAGAGTTGTGTTCGATGGAAGAGCTGTGGTCGGTGGAAGAGCAGTGGTCGGTGGAAGAGTTGTGTTCGATGGAAGAGCAGTGGTCGGTGGAAGAGCAGTGATCGATGAAAGAGCAGCGGTCGGTGGAAGAGTTGTGTTCGATGGAGGAGTTGTGATCCCCAGCATCGATGTACCTGAACAGCCACCTG
This sequence comes from Asterias amurensis, assembly GCF_032118995.1. NCBI lineage: Eukaryota > Metazoa > Echinodermata > Asteroidea > Forcipulatida > Asteriidae > Asterias > Asterias amurensis. The sequence goes on along the minus strand of NC_092659.1, from coordinate 5,200,190 downwards.
TCACCACGATAAGAAAATTTACAATTACAACTCATCTTTTAACAGAATCTATAATATGTCTATCCACTACTGTGCATCAATATTCAAATAACCAACTAATTTACAAGAACATGTTGCCTTGGATTGGTAGAGTTGGTCTTTGTTATGAAATGCATATGGTTAGATAGATAATTTAAAAGTATAAAATATAATAGCTTAGTTCGCTACACAACACACGGATATGGCATAAGCCCGGTTCATACTTCCTGCGAATGCGAATGTGAAGCGAATTTGACGTCACAACTCTCCTTTCGCAGCGATAATCGCAAGTGAGTCGAGGACGGGGCAACTCAGTGAAAATTTCGTTGCGAATTTGTGACGTCAATATTCGTATCGCATTCGCATTCGCAGGAAGTATGAACCGGGCTTTAGCCCTTCGCTAAACGTCGCTCTTTTGTCGTGTCGAACTCGAATGCTCTTCGCGCGACAAAAGTGCGGCAGTTGAACAAATCGGTGACAAACGTCGAACTTATTTAATTAGTTTGCCGCACTTAAATTAATTCAAAATGGCGACGCGGGAAAACCATTGCTAAAGAGCCATGTGACATGATGATGACAATTCGAGCTGTGACACTAAAAGTTACCCAACTGAGAATTTAATTCGATTCGACACGGCAAAAGCGCGACGTCTGTCACCAGGGTGTGGCTTGGCGTGCTACACGACGGTGTCGAACTCAAATAAAACGTTTGTGCTAAACGCCGCTCTTTTGTCGAATTCACCATTTTCCAGTTATTTGAGTTTGACACGGCAAAAGTGCGACCTTTAGCGCAGGCCTTGACACTTGACAAGGTGAAGTATAAAAAACCACTAATAGTATCACCCTCTGAACATTTTATGAGAATAAGTATCCTACAGCGTCTGAACATGGTCTTCATGTCCAATTAATAAATGAAAGGTGTTGTTCTACAACAACATCCATGCCTGTGCCCAATTTCATATTGAAGTTATTATTTAATTTAATAAATATAATTTATTTAATTATTTTGTTTATTTATTTATTTTGTTTATTTTGTGTACTCTTGCTTTGTTTTCCATGAATCTACTTTTTGCTCCGGACTAGGTTTCGTCTGTTTTTAGGTACTCACAATATAGAAATACTGCACAATTCAAGGATAGCCCCAAAAAGCTAGAGTCTTTAATAATAATAATAATAATAATAATAATGATAATGATAATGATAATGATAATGATAATGATAATGATAATGATAATGATAATGATAATGATAATGATAATGATAATGATAATGATAATGATAATGATAATGATAATGATAATGATAATGATAATGATAATGATAATGATAATGATAATGATAATGATAATGATAATGATAATGATAATGATAATGATAATGATAATGATAATGATAATGATAATGATAATGATAATGATAATGATAATGATAATGATAATGATAATGATAATGATAATGATAATGATAATGATAATGATAATGATAATGATAATGATAATGATAATGATAATGATAATGATAATGATAATGATAATGATAATGATAATGATAATGATAATGATAATGATAATGATAATGATAATGATAATGATAATGATAATGATAATGATAATGATAATGATAATGATAATGATAATGATAATGATAATGATAATGATAATGATAATGATAATGATAATGATAATGATAATGATAATGATAATGATAATGATAATGATAATGATAATGATAATGATAATGATAATGATAATGATAATGATAATGATAATGATAATGATAATGATAATGATAATGATAATGATAATGATAATGATAATGATAATGATAATGATAATGATAATGATAATGATAATGATAATGATAATGATAATGATAATGATAATGATAATGATAATGATAATGATAATGATAATGATAATGATAATGATAATGATAATGATAATGATAATGATAATGATAATGATAATGATAATGATAATGATAATGATAATGATAATGATAATGATAATGATAATGATAATGATAATGATAATGATAATGATAATGATAATAATAATAATAATAACCGTATTTATAACGCACCTTTTGCCAAAGGATACAAAGCGCCAAGTATTATAACTGCAAGGAGTGGGGCGAATTTTGAGATATAAGACCTAATCCTTAAGCACCATGTAATGGTTTACAAGGTGCTGTGGCGCATTATGCTGCCAATCCAGCCAGGAACACCGGGGCGAACCCCTTCTCTTTTCGATAAGTGCACTGGGTTCTTTTACATGCTTTTACACAACACATGGGACCAACTGCTTTACGTCCTATCCGAAGGACGAAGCAATGGTTATGTGTCTTGCTTAAGGACACAAGTGTCACGGCTGTGGATTCGAACCCACAACTCTGCTGATCAGAAACACCAGAGTTTGAATTCGGTGACTCTTAACCGCTCGGCCACGACACTTCCACTTTAGTTATTAGCTTTTTATTTGGGGGGGCAGTCCTTGGATTGTGCAGAATGTCTACCTTGTGTTTGGTTTATTTTATTTCCTTGTCTTTTCTCCTGTTGTTGCGTATGTCATCGGGCAACATTCTAAATGAATTCCTCTGACCCGTTTATCCAGCTATGGGGACAGGGCATTCAGTAACATTTCACCCCGCCTCTGGAACTCTCTGCCTCAACATCTCAAGGACACACATGACATCTCTCGATTCCAACATTCTCTCAAAACCCATCTCGTCAGATTAGCCTATATAAAGATATCGAGTGAAATTTTCTTCTTGTTCTTGCCTAGCGCCTTTAAATGTTAAACAGATAAAGTGCGCTTTAAAAATGCTGTGTTATTATTATTATTACTATTATTATTATTGTTGTTATTTTTTGACATGACTGTTCTTGCTGTATTTTTATCCGAATAAATTCAATCAATCAATCAATCAATCATAGAGCTTCCTATGATTGGTTAAGCGTTCAACCACTTTTCTTTTCTTTTTTAGAGCTTTTCACTCAAAAGGCCAGAGAGGGCACCATCTAGACGGTAAAGACACTATAGACACTATCAGTAATTTTCAAAGACCAGTCTTCTCACTTGGTGTATCTCAACATATGCATAGAAAACTTGAGCTCAATTGGTCGTCGAAGTTGCGAGATAATAATGAAAGAAAAAACACCCTTGTCACACGAAGTTGTGTGCTTTCAGATGCTTGATTTCGAGACCTCAAATTCTAAATCTGCGGTCTCAAAATCAAATTCTAGAAAAAAAAATCTTTCACGAAAACTATGTCACTTCAGAGGGAGCCGTTTCTCACAGTGTTTTATACTATCAACCTCTCCCCATTACTCGTTACCAAGTAAGATATTCATTGTCAGTAGTTACCAGATAGTGTTCGTCAAAAATAAAGAGGAAAATGCCAGGCTATGCAAATTACTGCAACATACACAACTTTGTACCGTGCTTTCAATTTTCAATGCTTGTTTACGTAATTCTTTTGTACAGGCTGTTAAAGCGGAATTCAAAACAGGGTTTTTTCCGGTGCAACTTAATCATCCTGAAAGAATATTTTTGCTTTCTGTTTGAGTTCCTAGAAAACTTTAATGCCTGATTGAATCTGGTCGGATGATTCCACACTGCATCCCTTCCTAGAGACCCCATTGAATTATTCTAGAAAAAAGTTGCATAATTCTTTCAAAAAAAAAAGTTCTGTTAAAGACACTGGACACATTGGTAAAAAGTGTCAAAGACCAGTCTGTGAAAATTTTGGCTCAATTGGTCATCGAAGCTGCAAGAAAATAATGAAAGAAACAAACGCCTTTGTTTCACAAACGTGTGTGCTTTCAGATGCCTAAAAGGGGCATCAGTCATTTAATATTTGAGTGAGAAATTACCTTTTTTCTCAAGTCAAAAACTAAGTTACTTCAGAGACTCAGAGGGAACTGTTTCTCACAATGTTTTATGAAAAGATTGCTCATTACAAAGTAAGTTTTTGTGCTAACAACTATTTTGAGTATTACCCCATGTCTTTTGATTTGGGGCGTATTGATTGGTCACTTCCATTTTTAGTTCAAGTTTGACACATTTGCGGGCAGATTGGGATTCACAGTAGTTGCCTCCATGCCCCTTGAAATGTCCAACTGAAATCTACATTCTGTAAGTGTCTGTTAAAGGCAGTGGACACTATTGGTAATTACTCAAAATAACTATTGGCATAAAACCTTTCTTGGTGATGAGTAATGGGGAGAGGTTAATGGTATAAAACATTGTGAGAGACGGCTCCCTCTGAAGTGCCAAAGTTTTCGAGCAAGAAGTAATTTTCCACGAATTTGATTTCGAGACCTCAAATTTAGAACTTGAGGTCTCGAAATCAACCATCTAATAAACGCACACAACTTCGTGTGACAATGATTATTTTTCTTTCATTATTATCTCGCAATTTCGATGACCGATTGAGCTCAAAACTGTGAGAAACGGCTCCCTCTGAAGTGACATAGTTTTCGAGAAAGAAGTAATTTTCCGCGAACATGATTTCGAGAAAACAGATTTAGAATTTGAGGTCTCGAAATCAAGCATCTGAAAGCACGCAACTTCGTGTGACAAGGGTGTTTTTTCTTTCATTATTATCTCGCAACTTCGATGACCGATTGAGCTCAAATTTTCACAGGTTTGATATTTTATGCATATGTTGAGATACACCAACTGTAAAGGCTATCTTTGACAATTACCAATAGTGTCCACTGCCTTTAACCTTGGGTCAAATTTATACATTCTTCTTCTTTTTTGCCATGTCCTCGCCCAAATTTGGGCTCAATTGGTCATCGAAGTTGTGAGAAAATGATGAAAGAAGAAACACCCTTGTTGGACGAATTTGTGTGCTTTCAGATAGGAATTAAAGACTTCTAGCTAGAAGTCTGTTATTATTTTAGTTACTTCAGAGGAAGTCGTTTCCCACAACGTTTTAAACGATCAACAGCTCTCCAATGCTCGTTACAAAGTCAGTTTTCGAATTAATATTTGTTTTGAGTAATTACCAAACGTGTACCTTCCCTTTAAAGCCATTGGACACTTACGGTAAAAAGTATTGTCCAAAAGCCCACACTTCGTGTATCACAAATTATATATAAAATAACAAACCTGCAAAAATTTAAGCTCAATCGGTCATCGGAGTCGGGAGAAAATAACGGGAAACCCACCCTTGTGTCCGCACGTTTCGCCGTGTCATGACATATTATGTTTAAAATAAATCCGTAATTCTCGATATCGAGAATTGATCGAGAATTGATAATTGTTTTAATGTTTTCTCAAAAAGTAATGCATTTCATGCACTTATATTTCAAGAGAAGTCTTTCACCATTACCTTCTGTAAACCTTGTAAGTTATTTGTAAATCTGTGAACTTTTTTTTTTTTTTTCTGTTCCGAAAGTGTCCAATGGCTTTAAAAAATTAGTACCAGATACACAAAGTAACAAGTAACACGAGTGATTTACTTTTGAGTAGTAAGCATAGACCCAATAGCTGGGGCCCTGATGCGCCCTTTTTTACAATCTTTTGCATTTGCATTTTCGTTTCTACCCCCCCCCCCCCACCCCCATTTAAAAAAAATATATGATATTTCGGTATGCGTTTCCGTACCATAGGCTTACTTACTACGAAGTATGTACTACTGAATGTGTACTTTGTTGAATTCATATTGTTGATAGATAATGTATTTCCTACATTGTAAATCTAAGTGTACTTTAATGAATGTATATTGTCGGTAGATGTTGCCTTTCTTACTTTGCTGACCCGTCTTTGTTTGATTTGTCCATTGTTCGTTGTTACAGGTAACTACTTTCATTGTTAGCAGCTTGAGCAATGAGCCTTTTTGAGTACACCTGTCCTTTCCAGGACATGTTTCCTACCTGGAGGGGTATCTTCTTCCACAATACATAAATTTAAATAATTATCGGCTCAATGCACAAGCTTGCTCAGGGAACCATACCCTTACAAGCCTTGCTTCTGTATGGGTCCCCCACAGTTTCACGAATGTCAATGCTTATTATTCATTTAATTAATCTTATCAAACAACTATTTATTTCTTTATTTCCAACTAATACATTGCCTATGATTTGATACTGATTTGAAACTGTGGAAATAAACTGAAACTGAAACTAGTACGTACTATGTACACTTGTGGTAGTAAATCACTCGTGTTACTGTGTGTGCAAACACTCGGTTGTTGTTAGTGAACACTTCTTCCTTAAAGGAACACGTTGCCTTGGATCGGACGAGTTGGTCTTTGAAAAGCCTTTGCAACCGTTTTTTATAAAATGCATATGGGTAGAAAGCTGTTGTAAAAGTAGAATACAATGATCCACACAAACATGCCTCGAAATTGCGTGGTTTTCCTTCTACCTCGTCGACTAACACGTCAGCCATTTATGGGGGTCAAAATTTTGACTCCCATAAATGGCCGACCATGTTAGTTCGCACAGTAGAAGGAAAACCACGCAATTTCGAGGCAAACTTGTGTGGATCATTGTATTCTACTTTTAAAACATCTTTCCAACCATATGCATTTTATAAAAAACGGTTACAAACGCTTTTGTTTTGACCAACTCGTCCGATCCAAGGCAACGTGTTTCTTTAATTTCTCCACACACCCCTAAAACATGGTGTAGTGACACAGCACAGTGACAGATGTATTACAACCTATACAGACACTGTACTACATTTCAAGAAAGGGATATATTTACCTTCTCCGACGAGCAGCAGAACCAAAACAGCAAAGAATTTCTTCATTTTAGAGCCGGAATACAGCGAGGAAAAAACGAGGAAAGCAGCTAGGCCTTTTAAAGAACTGAACTGAACTGAACTGAATGTAGTACTAGTAGTAGTAAATTGAACCACACTCTCATCCACGCATGGCTAATTCTCGAATATTGCATTCACGGGAATTTCCAACAGTATGAGAAATATTCATCAATTATTAACACTGTCATATGCTGTGTGGAGTGTGTTGGTCGAGTTGGTATTGTTGTTTGTTTGCGTACAGTACAACACACTGCCTACTTCCGCTTGCCAACATCACGTACTACTAGCTGCAAAAAGATTGCGTAACCATTGGCCCGTTTCCAAACCATGGCTTCGGCTTTGGGGGTTCGGCTTCAAGCTCAATCCTCGCGTCTGATGAATCCCTGAGTGCCTACGCAAAAACAACCGCGGGGCCAAGCCATGGCCAAGCTAGCCTGAGCCGAATCCAAAGCCGAAGCCGTGGTTTCGATAAGGGCTATACAGCTGTAGCAGCACTGATACATCAGTGTGTACATGTACATTGAGGGCAAACACACTTTGAATGCACGCGCGCTCTTTTAAAGGAACACGTTGTCTTGGATCGGTCGAGTTGGTCTTTGAAAAGCGTCTGAAACCGTTTTTTATAAAATGCATATGGTTAGAAAGATATTTTAAAAGTAGAATACAATGATCCTCGAACACAAGTATCACTCGAAATTGCGTGGTTTTCCTTTTAGTTTGCGAACTAACACGGTCGGCCACATGGGAGTCAAAAATTTGACTCCCATAAATGGCCGACCGTGTTAGTCGACAAGGTAGAAGCAAAACCACGCAATTTTGAGTGATACTTGTGTGGATTATTATATTCTAGTTTTAAATATCTCTCTAATCATATGCATTTAATAACAAACGGTTTCAAACGCTTTTCAAAGACCAACTCGACCGATCCAAGACAACGTGTTCCTTTAAAACTACCAAAATGCATCAGTCGAACAACTAGACACCCCCCCCCCCCCCCCGACACACCCCTATAACTCACAATCGTTTGATTCAGTCTTTGGTTTATTGTATATATAAGATTATTTCTAGGTGCATTGTTTGCGGTTTTTTTCTCTAGATTTTCAAAGGCTAGGCTCCTGTATAGAGATTTGAATCCCTCCATGGTTATCTAATTGCATCGCTGCTTCTGGCAACCCCCCCCCCCCCCCCACCCCCTACTTCAGAAAAAAATAGCCCGCCCCTAAATTGGGCAAGATCTGAAATGGGTCCATGCACTACACGTCTACAAAAAAGTGTATTTTTATAGGAAGTTTCATGGACAGCGGTCGACTATGTTAGGGCTTAGCAGTGTTTATCAAATAATACCTGGTCAAATTTCTATGTTCAATCCAAAATCATTTAAAAATGTACCCAGTCAGTTTCCCTTGTAGTTCATTATTTGATAAATAATAATTAGGATAGTTGCAGAACTGTAGGGGCTTTGATTAACTAATGGGGTGCTGCTCCAACGCATTTTTTTCTCAGTGCGTCCCGTGTCCAAGGGAAATCTGTCCCGCCCCGGAGATTCTGTCCCCCTCATGGGAAATTTTAAAGTGGGCCGGCTGTAGTCTGGTTCCCTGACCAAAGATTCCTTGACGTCTCTTGTAAATTCGACAGAGCCTAGTCGGAGATTTTGGGGTCTGGGAACCAGACTAGCCCGGCTGGAGGGAGGGTAATTATCTGCACACGTTTGTCCCGAAAAAGCTAAACGAACGCACCCACAGATTTTGGATACGTCGTATGATAATTCAAATAGTCTGGCTACTTTCCGAAATTCACATCTTCGTCACAATCTCGAAGTACGGTACCAGATTTAATAGCTTGTTTGTACATTGTTGGTTGCCGGCGGCTGGCTGTACTATGAATATGGAACGTATTCTAATAATTGTAAAGTAATTGTCCCAGGGTTTGGTTGAATATAAAGTAAACCTAGGAGACGAGGTTGTGCCACACCGGTCTGGGTTTTTTAGCTGTTTCGTAGCGAAGCGCAGCGAAACAGCTCTTGTTTTTGTTAAAGTTTTTTTTATTAGCTGTTTCGTAGCGAAGCGCAGCGAAACAGCTCTTGTTTTTGTTAAAGTTTTTTTTATTATTTTTTTTTATTTGTCTGTTTCAGTACACACAATTTTTTGCATAGTTCCCAAAGAGCAATTGCAATGAAACTTTCAGGGATCGAAGGTTATGGTGCAATGATGATCCTAAAGCATTGATGTCATGATGACGTCATCAGCGGTCACGTGACGTCATCTTAAAGGTGTTTTATGTTAAATGTTTGAAAATCTATATCAAATCAGCCAAAAGAGACCGTAGGTTTCTGTTTGCGAGATTGGATAGGGATAAATTAGGTCTTCATTTTATTTTGCGTGCGTGACCTCACATGACCTCTACTTCCGGTCGTGACGGGCCAAAAACGGAAGTGCCCTGTAACTCAAAAGTGGTAAAAGTTATGAAGTTGCTTTACAAGGCAGAGGTGTCTAGCAAGAGTGGGCAGTTCAAAAAAAATATTGATGACGTCACAAATTGCAACAGTGCCCTCTAGCGGCAGGTTGAAAACTCTTCAAAATGGACTTTTTGAAGATGTCTGTGGTAAAGTTTTTTGTAATCACTTTAAATTTTACACACACGCTAACGGTCAGGCAGGCATCATGTGTGTGAAGTTTTAGATCAATGACGTCATCGGGAGTCACGTGACGCGGCCTTAAAGGTGCACTTTTTGAACTAATATAACTCCCTTAGTAATTATGCGATCATGTTGAAACTTGATAGGTTGTTGGATATTGACAAGTTCTTTTGAAATGTGAAATGACGTCATGATGACTTTATCACATGATTATTTATGATTTTTTCAATTTTTACACCTTTAACACATAAATTGCTATCTGAACATGGAGTATAATACAAATTATTTTTTTAGTTATGCCACATTTGGCAAATTGCTTTGAATACCCAACAAATTTGAAACTCAGTTGAGAAATTTGAAATTTTTATTGACGAAACAGCTCTGCATTTGTGCACAAATGCAATTTAGCTCTAGTTTCTTCTTTTTTTTTTACATCGCAGCGAGAGGTTTTGCACTAGGCCTTAAACTGCCGATTCATGTCTTGGGATGAGATAATACGTTATAAATAACGCTGCACCGAAGCGCAGCATTTTTTGTGAAAAGTGTGGCACAAAAGATCCGGAGCTTTTTGTGTGTCATTGTCCTTTCTCTACGGTCAAACACAATGGTAAAGGAATGCAGTATTTCTAGTGAGCATAATCATTATGTTGTATTTTTAGTTGGTAACTTTTTCCTCGGAAGTATACGTTTTTAGGCTTAAAGGGAATGTATACGTTTGGCAATTGTCAAGACCAGTCTTCTCACTTGGTGTATCCAAACATAAGCATAAAATAACAACCCTGTGAAAATTTGAGCGAAATTGGTCATCGAGGTTGCGAGAAAATGGTGAGAGAAAAAAACACCCTTTTCAGATAGGAATAAAAGACTTCTTCTGGCTAGAAGTCTTTTATTATTTTAGTGAGAAATTACCTCTTTCTCAAAATCTATGCTACTTCAGAGGGAGCTGTTTCTCACCATGTTTTATACTATCAACAGCTCTCCAATGCTCGTTACCAAGTCAGTTTTGAAGTTAACATTTTTTATTTTTTTGTAATTACCAAACGTGTACCTTCCCTTTAATATGCGTATCTTCACCCGTTCCACTCGTACTCCAAAAACTAAGAGTTCAATGCAACACTTAGGCTTTAAAGGGGGGTAACACTCCGTATGGCGCGCCACCACTATTTCACTCATTTTTACAAAAAGGGATATCTCATTGAGGTAAATAATTAGATACTATAATTATTACATATTGATTAAACGAAAAAGTGGTGGCGCCATACGGACAATTTTCCCCCTGAAGGCACTGTGGCATCAAAACCACTGTTGAATGTACAAAAACAACGTGAAAAACTGCTCCCTTTGAAGAACGTATAGGCCCTATAGTGTTTGAGTAGGCCTTAGAGAATTTTCTCCCTCAAAGCCTTTTATTGTGCATCTGAAAGCACACCCATGTTTGTGTGCAACATGGGTGTTTCTTTCTTTGATTAGTCTCTTGCAACTTGGATGACCAATTGAGTCATAATTTTCACAGATTTGTGACTGCATGCATAATGTTGGGATACACCAAGTGAGAGTACAGGGCCCAACTTCATAAAGTCTGTAAGCACAAACATTTGCTTAGCATGAAATTTATTCCACATTTCCATTTGTTGCATATTGCTTGATACTGGTATCCAGCTGTTGTTTGCTTGTCATGAAAATCACGTGGAAATTTGGTTGGTAATCCTGTTTTTGTTAAGGTAAAAATTTCATGCTAAGCAAATTTTTGTGCTTCTGGCTTTATGAAATTGGGCCCAGGTCTTTGAACTACCAAAATGTGTCCTGTGCCTTTACTGAGGGTCGGGTTATTGACAACTCTTTGTTATGTAAAGTTAAACTCATCTGATTTAAAAGGGAGGCTACAACATAATAGTATGTCAGATCTAACTTTGACAAAGTTAACTTTTTCATATTGTTAATCTAACTGTTTACTGAGGTCAACATTATAGACGATGTTGACATTCAAACCGCCCTTTGTTGACAAACACTGTACACGTCATGTTTCGCCTGGCAAAAAGATGCGTATAGTCATGGTAAAATTGCGTGTACTTTCTAGCTGGCTGCCAAAACAAAAAGGTTTTGCCCGGCTTAACAGAATAATTGAGCATGATACCAGTCACAAATTGTACATCTTGACATGGGAGGAGACATTGGTGTTGGGCTGGTAACCTTATTCTGGAAAGCTAATTTTTTGTGCTTTAGCATGCAGCTATTAAATTGGGCAGAGTTCTTTTCAGAAACTATTTGAATCAACTTACACTTCCCCTACGGTATGTGCAACTAATACATGAATAAATTGGAAATGCAGGTTTGAAGTAGGCCTATCATGGCACAATGAATCTTTTGTGAATATAGTATGTTTCTGGATAGGTAAACTGTGCTTTCTTTCCGCCGTCCGGAAATGACGATCTCACAAGAGAATGTGTAGCATGGTGTAAAAAATTGTTTTGTCCGCCATGCACTGTCTTGCAAAGATCCATATAATGGCAAACAACTTTTAAGAGAGAAAGACCCTGAACTCGATTTAGAGTAAAGTTTGTTCCAATTTCACTAAAAAAAAAGAAGAGTGACACAGATTGACTTTAACTCTCAAAATGAGCAAAACTGACACCACCTAGACAAGAAACTGAAATGTTCACTCTCTTACATAAAGAAAGTAGGCCGACCTATCCTCCATCTTAAATGGAGTTCACACAGAACAAATAAATGAACCCGCAATCTGTGATAATACTTCAAACCTGAATCTGAAATTGAGTTCACACAGAACAAGAAAGTTAATCTTCAGGCAGTGTTCAACAACCAATTTGAAAAAAAGACCACCTTTTATAAGAGTCAACATCATGCATTTCAACAAAGCATTGCTCGCGAGGCAAACATGCACGTTTTATTATCCCAGCAAATTAACAAATCATTTTCAGAAAGTCAATTTTTCAACGTTCCGAATTTATAGCTTACCATCAGTTAAAATATAAAATAAGGAACTGTTTTCCCCTAGAGGAGGAACTTTGTTCAAGTTACTTTAATGTAAAAAGCTACACAAACTACTGGTAAAACCAACTACTTATAGAAAGATACTAATAGAGAAATGGCAAATTGCAAAAACGGAAAAATTGATGATATGCATGGCATTTAGTTGGTACATAGCAATACAAAAGGCTCCCATTATTGTTTTGGTATTGAACGCTAAAGTTGTTATTCTTAACAAAGATCTTTTTTTTCTGGTAACAAAATATTTCTTTTTTTTATAAGAATGAACGAAGGCTTTCTGTCATTCATCTTCATGCGATATTTATATGAAAACTGCAAAGAATGCAAATTAAATTAAGAGCAGACCATTTTCTATTAGGGACTCCAAACAGCTTGGTCGTGTTGTCAAAATTAATATCAATGTTTAGTGAATTGGTCATCCAGTGTTTTATCTGACACCAACAAAATTAGGAGTCTCCTTAACCTTACAAGTACAAAACGAGTGGACTGTGTCCCTTCTTCCGTTTAAAAAAAGTTAGAATCCTTTCGACCAATTTTAGAAAGACAGGAATTTACACCCAGAATTCTTTTTTTTTAATGAGCCATAGCCTAGAAAATAATAATAGTTTATATATAGCTGGGTTTCTAAGAAAGAAAGAAAATCCGAATTAACCAAAGTTAACCATACAACAATTGACCCTGCAGCGAGCCAAACATTTATACAGATGGGCACCTATTGTGCTGAAGTGCACACGGTACAATTTTATACAGGTGTTTGCGCTCAATTGGCAATCGAAGTTGCAAAAAAAAAACTATGAAAGGAAAAACACACTTGTTGCACAATGTTGTGTGTGCTTTCAGGTGACCGAATAAAAGGCTTAATGCCTGAATTCTTTTCAAATTCAAATATTCTAGTGAGGTATAGGCCCTACCTGTTTCTCAAAATTCTACTTTAGTGCAGAGGGAGTCGTTTCTCTGAATGTTTGTTACTATCAATATCTCTCCTTGGCTCATAATATGCTAAATATAAATATTTTGAGTAAATACTAAAAGTGCTGCCGTTGAATTCACCAAACTCTTGCTAACTTTTGATCATATGACTTGGGACGTGTCTCAGGCTTGCATCGTAACACCATGGGCGTCAATCGGGGGGGGGGGGCAGGGAGCCCAAGTTTTGCACTGTGTAAGACGAAACCCTGTGTCCCTAATATGGGCATTAATCCTGTGGGCAAAGGATGACTCAATATCCCCCCTTAAAATTGGCCCAGATTGCATCACAGAGCATCTAAAATGCAAAATTGTCCCGGGCCCTTAATTGGGCCCACACCCCGAGCCGTAAAGGCTTCTCACACGCATGCTCCATCGTTGACAGATTTGAAACTCCTCCTTGAAAGAGTGGAAGGGACGTGTCCCCAACCCCACCCCACCCCATTTTCGAAGGGTGGGGGACACAGTATCAAGTTCCCCGTGTCATTTGACCACCTTTATCATGAAAATCGTGTTTTGCACTGTGGAACTTTGGAGCACTGGAACACAATATTCACACAGCTCATTGTTCTGTTTCCTTGCCATTTGGCCGCTAAGTGGCCTAAAGATTGCAACACAGAGCATCTAAATATACAAAATTGTCAAAGACTAGTCTTTTCAGTTGGTGTATCTCAACATATGCATAAAAAATCAAACCTGTGAAAATTTGAGCTCAATCGGTCGTCGAAGTTGCGAGATATTAATGAAAGAAAAAAACACCCTTGTCGCACCATGGTCACACGGAGTTGTGTGCTTTCAGATGCTTGATTTCGAGACCTCAGATTCAGAATTTGAGGTCTTGAAATCAAATTCGTGGAAACTTACTTCTTTCTCGAAACTACGTCACTTCAGAGGGAGCCGTTTCTCACAATGTTTTATACTATCAACCTCTCCCCATTACTCGTAATCAAGAAAGGTTTTATGATAATAATTATTTTGAGTAAGTACCAATAGTGTCCACTGCCTTTAATACTGTATTCATATGGTGATTATCGTGTTTTTTTTTGGCAAGCACAGTTCATGAAAAGAAATACCAGATTTTATACTAACAATCAAAGATCAAGGCCAGTACCGAGATTTCCTTTAAGCGCTTGGTATCACCACCAGAGTGACACGGGCGCACACCACAGGAACAGTTCTATGGAGTGGTGGGAGGGGGGGGGGGGTCTCGCCGGGGTTTTTTCTTCTCCTTTATTCGGGGATTTTGTGAACAACCAGAATGTGCTGAATAGATTTGGCAAAGAAGGTTTCTGGTTTCGTCATCAACCATTTTCAAGCGGTATTGTGCAACAGAGAGTTTTCCTATAAAAGATGTTAAATTTGCACTGGAGAAAAACAACATTTATTTTGGTTTTTACCCAAATACACCGATGTGTGTTAGCACTGCATACTCAGTATACTTTCCAGATTTCTGTGGGGGAAAAAATAGAGGCATATTACTCGGGTGGGATTCGAATCCACGACCTTTGCAATTCTAAAGTAGTTTCATGTAATACCAACTATAGACCACCGAGATTGTCTGGTAGGAGGCAGTTCGGATCCGAAATAGCACCGGGTACTGCAAACGATTTATAAAGATGTTGAGAGTTGTTCCTTCTCCATTACTATGTTATCAAAGCCTTCTTGTTTTCTTTTCTATTTTCCTTTTTTCTTTTTTGACAATGTTCAAAATATCAGTTTCTCGTTTCTCTCCCTAGTGTTAATTCCTGGGTGTTTTTTTTTGTGTTTTTTTTAAACATATTATTTGATGTTCCCATGTTGCGCAATTAATTTTTTTTTTACTGCGATACATGTTTTTAATTAACTATTTTAATGACAAGTAAAGTGAAGCCAAAGGCCCTAAAAGCTGGAATGTTTCCATCGAGGCCCTTTTTAAAACTCGAAGACTTAAAGCCATTGGACCCTTTCGGTACAGGGGGAAAAAAAAAGGTTACAGATTTACAAATAACTTACAGGGTTTACAGAAGGTAGTGGTGAAATACTTCTCTTGAAATATTATTCCATGAAATGCTTTACTTTTTGAGAAAACAGTAAAACAATATCAATTCTCGTTAACGAGAATTACGGATTTATTTTAAACACATGTCATGACACGGCGAAACGCGCGAATACAAGGGTGCGTTTTCCCGTTATTTTCTCCCGACTCCGATGACCGATTAAGCCCAAATTTTCACAGGTTTGTTATTTGATATAGAAGTTGTGATACACGAAGTGTGGGCCTTGGACAATACTGTTTACCGAAAG
This sequence comes from Asterias amurensis, assembly GCF_032118995.1. Taxonomy (NCBI): domain Eukaryota; kingdom Metazoa; phylum Echinodermata; class Asteroidea; order Forcipulatida; family Asteriidae; genus Asterias; species Asterias amurensis. The sequence goes on along the minus strand of NC_092659.1, from coordinate 5,184,504 downwards.
GGTCCAATGGCTTTAAACAATTGACTGCGTGGGTTTTCCCTCTCTGGGGTACACCCTCCCACATCCAATTCTCCATCTCTCCACAACTTCAAGATTACAAAATAGTATTAGGCAATAACACAAACAGTAACTCATAGCCGTCAACATGTGAACTTCCTTTATTTTTTTATAACATAAATATACTTTCATAAACTTCCTCAGAAATGAACTTATTGAATAAATCCGCACAATTACTGTTTCAAAACAACGAGCAATATTACGGCAATATTGACGCCATAATGTTTGGTCCTTGTAGAAAGAAAACGTCTGCAGGATTGGCGAGGAGGAACTCTTCTGTGTAACATAAAACTCTATAAACAACCCCAAAAGTAAAAATGCTGGAGAATAACAAACAAAAAGAGTTGTACAGTATCTGTGAAGCCTACTTTCTTTAAATTTTATTGAAAGACAATGGACACTATTGGTAATTGTCAAAGATCAGTCTTGTCAAAGATCAGTCTTGGTGTACTTCAACATAAATATGCACAAAATAACAGTCCTGTGAAAATTTGAGCTCTATTGGTCGTCGAAATTGCGAGAGAATAATGAAAGAAAAACAGCCGTTGTCGCACGAAGTTGTGTGCTTTCAGATGCGAAAACGCTCAACCGATGACCAATGTTTCTGGTTGGGGTCGCCAACAAGCATTGATGGAGTGCGTTTTGGCGACCCCAACCAAAAGCTGTTTCTGACGTCATAACCAAAACGGTAACCGAGCTCACAACTCGGTTCTCGTTCAGTCTGAACAGCAGAACCAACGACCAACAACCGAAACAGTTTCTGGTTGGGGTCGCCAACAAGCATTCCAGATAGATAGATGTAAGACGACTGTTATCCCGAAATATCAAAATATTAAACCTTTTTGTTTGTAAGAATCATTCCCAAGAGATTCGATACAAATACAAAAAAAAGGTTTCTTTTAGTATAAGCCTATTACATTTAACAATGATTATTTTTATTTTTATTTCAAGGGCCGTCCAGGGTAAGGCAACAGTTTTAAAACTTGTCATCAAAGCGATGTGCCCTCCCGATGTGCCCTCCCTTGATGTTTGTTAAGTTCGATGGTAAAAGACTTAAAGGAACATTACAGAATTGGTTTTTTTCGCTAACAAGACAGTTGCTGTGAGTGTAAGCACTTAACGACTCCACCATATTCATACACTGACAAAGACGTTTGAGGTCGATTGACCACCATGGGTCACGAGGAAATGGTGAAAAACATATTACACTTTTAGCATTACATAGCATGACAATATGAATAAAACGATCACTGGGCGATTAACTCCGAACGGGAAATTAGTTTTATTTATTTATCATGTTTTCGATCATCATCATCATTAAACCGCATGTAAGTTTTATGTAAATTTGTGATATTTAGACGATTTTTTTTCCTACCAATTATGTAATGTTCCTTTAAGTGTGATGGTAAAAAAAAACTGAACTGTAAGATACTAGTTCATGGCAATTAAAAAAGGTGTCCGGTGCCTTTAAAGGGTCTATGTACTTTTTGTAAGACAAAAAAACACTATGTCCACAGATTTACCTTAAGCTTACACGAAGATTGAAGTTTGAAGATAATATAGGTTTTCTCGGCCAATTTCGGAAAAAGAGCGGCCAATGGGAGACTTTTTGAAAGCTCTGCCACTAGAGGGCAGCAGACCTACCAGGTAAGGGTGCACAACTCCTATAGCAAACAATGGTAAATGCTGACAATTCAAAAATACTCAAAAAAAAAAAATTAGAAGTCTCTCAGCCTCTTAAAAATTAAATCAGATACATTGTCGTACAACTAAACTTTAGATTTCTTCTCAAGTTTTGGTAGGTCAGCATTTTGGAATTCTCATGCACACCGCTTGTTATCCTTGGGGAACTCGTGTCCAGTACGTCCTGTTCCAGAACAGTTTGGTTTATGCTGGCAATGTGTTATGAAAAACAAAATACAGTATGGCTAAATCTAAAATACAAAATCAAAAACACGCAAAACACAAGGTATATGCTGTCAGGGACCGTCACTCATGCTTCCCCTATTCCTAGGTTGTTGACATTACCTGGTGAAGAGCGCCCTCTCTTGGTGATTGACAGATAGTCTAAAGTTTCCCATTTAACCATCAAGCTATTCTATTTCGCGCGAAATCGAATGCTACTGAAAAGGGTCATTCGATTTCGTTTTATGATTAGTCAAATGTAATGTTGCGTCGTTCGATTTAACAAAATAATCATTCAATTTAACAATTCATCACAGCAGCGTTCAAATTCGCAGTCGCTTCTTGAGGCGTGTGTGTCTCGAAAAAGAATGACGCTACACTAAATTGAACATAGTGCTAAAGGAATTTGACTCGACTCAAAACGAAATTGTACGGCCGAATTCGGAATTTGAAACGCAGTAACAACGAGAGAGGCAAAACAGCTTTAATTCGAACGCATGAAAATGAAATTGGCTGCTCATTTGCCGAATTTGACCGAGAAAACCTATAGTAGTAGAAAGCCTCCCTGAAAATAATATTACTTATTGAGGTGCTGGTTTTTTTTTTGACAAATAGGTGAAACAATGTCGTACAAATAGTTTTCGTCTCGGTGGTCATGAGACGAAAACTATTTTAGCATGTAAAAACGTATTTTCATGACATTGTTTTACTCATTATTTCTCAAAAACTACAGCACCTCAGCAAGTAATATTTTAAACAGCCAATAAAGGATCTCAATATTTTAACTATTACCTTTTTTATGGCCTAATAGACATAACCATTTTACTGTCAAAATTTGCATTTAGTAATAAATAACTGAGTCAAAAATGCACCCAGTCGCGCGGCTTTTTCAGCCGAGAGTCAAAAACGGCTTTATAATGACCCCTTGACGCCAGTGACGATTTTCCCCTAAGTTGGTTTGAACACAGTTCTCCAGCCTTGGCAAAGTGAGGGTGCTATTCTACACATCAAATAGCCGCCATTTTTACCATATTTTAACGTGAGGTAAGAGACTCGTTATATTTGTTGTATGTTTCCTATGGACTGCAGCTATTATATATTTGAGATCGTCCTTTATTGGCTGTTTAAGGTACGCTTTCTACTATCATTATCTTCAAACGATGTTAGTTCAACGTAAATCTGTGGACATTGTGTTTTGTGTTACAAAAAGTCCCCACATCCTTTAAAGTCACCTGGAAGTGGTATTTTTCAAAATAAAGCTTTTGTCACTAATATGTGTTTTGATGAGTGGAATCTGAATAAACAGTTAGCTAAGGTTTTAAAAATCAGTTCTTATGTTATTTACAAATTTAAGAGTAGACCCCGACCCGAGAGGGCGCTGTTCGTGACGTCAATCGAGGCAGACTTTGCCTGTAATGCGTAGAGTAAACACAATTGCAAAGTACATGTACGGACCAAATCGTGAGTTTGTACATTTCAAAAAAAAAAAAAAATGTTTTTTTCCAGCAATGCCGACCAGGTGTATTGCTGCTGAATGCAGAAAAACACTTTTTGAAATGTACCAACTCACGACTTGGACGTACATGTACTTTGCACGTGTGTTTACTATACGCATTGCAGGCAAAGTCTGCATCGATTGACGTCACAAAAGGGGTAGGCGGAGTCAGCCCCCAAACAACTTTATACATTTTTCAAACATATAAATCGTGACAAACAATTACTAAAAAAAATGTTTTATTGTTCGTAAGCATATACTCTTATGTTTGAAAGAAAAAAAAATATATTTCCAGGTGACTTTAAGCTGTCAAGGTTGTGTAAGGTGCTGCGGCTGACCTCTTTCGTTTCTTCATCCCAACGACAACTACCAGAGTAACAACACCGAGGAGTAAAATGACGCCCAAAACGGCTACAACGATGACTCCAAAACTCGCCGCCGCAACATGGCAGGGTTCCGCTAGAAACAGAAATGAATACCAATCGTATTCCATTAAAGCCATTGGACACTTTCGGTACAGAATTTTTTTTTTAAAGTTCACAGGTTTACAAATAATTTACAGGGTAACAGAAGGTAGTGGTGAAAGACTTCTCTTGAAATATTATTCCATGAAATGCTTTACTTTTTGAGAAAACATTAAAACAGTATCAATTCTCGATAGCGAGAATTACGGATTTATTTTAAACACATGTCATGACATGGCGAAACGTGCGGAAACCAAGGATGGGTTTTCCCGTTATTTTCTCCCGACATCGATGACCGATTGAGCCTAAATTTTTACAGGTTTGTTATTTTATATATAAGTTGTGATACACGAAGTCTGGGACTTAGCAAATGAATTTTCCATAAGTTGATATTTATTTTTACCAGCCTGACGAACTTCTTTCATGATATTCGTCAAAAGGAAAGACTTGTTAAAAGGTAATGGGTCCTATACTTTTAATAATGATGTATACTTCGCCAAGTCGTACAGACACTCCGATATACTCTTTCAGATATTTTAGACAAGCACTCTTATTATCTGCTGTTTTTAAAATTGTCTATTTTTCATTACTCCCTATGTTTTTTATAAGCCAGTAGCAAATGAAACAAAGGCCCCAGGCCAAAGTTGTTAGGTTAAAAAAAAAATCTGCCAAGAGTTGCTGGCTCTGTTGTAAATTGTATGATTGTCATTTTTGTCATGTGTGAATAAGGGAATCAATGTGTGGTGAATCGAGGTTTTCAACTATAATATAGTGGTTTAATCCCAACGAGGCCTGGTTCTTGATAAGTTTACCGAGACGAAGTCGAGGTAAATTACAACAACTAGTTGAAACCGATTCAACACACTTTGATTCCCATTCATAAATACCTGGGCGGTCAAAAAAATATCATCACTTTTTAGTCAAAAAATTAAATAAATGCAAAAATTATAATTGTTAAATGATTTCTTTCAACACAACACCCCTCCAGCTATGAAATGGTAAAGCCCTCCGCCGCCCTCGGGTAAACAACTCCTTATAAGGGAATGCTGTGCACGTCGCGCGTATCACGTGATGTGGCCCAACTGTTTCAGCCGTTTCTCTCGACCAATAGGAATGAAGAAACTGTCTTAGAAGAACAGGTGCAAGGTCGCGTGTCACGCCCATGAATTAACACTTTTTACCGGTCATAAACAAAAGGTTTATACACACCCACGTGACGCGCTCTCCACCAATAGGAATAGCGAAACTGTCTGAGGTAATTATGAATGCCGAATAAATAATAATAAGAAGAACACTGGGCAAAGAATAACTCTGCTAATGGTGGTATAATTATAAAGCCAATACTGAAGTACTAAAGTACTTAAGTGTATTTTCAAGTTACTTAATTTCATTTCATTTATTAATTTCACAAAAGTAAAAATGCAATGTACAGTAGTAAGAACAATAAAGAAAACATAAACACAAATAAGCATGTTAATTCTTCACTCATCTTCATATTCATCTTGTTTATTTTGTTCAAATAAATAATAACAACAATGGGAAACTTTGGAACGCTAGGTGGCAGCAGACTTACCAGGTAAATTTTTATTGTTTACGTAGTTCTGAGCATGCGCACATTACCGAGAACAATGGATTTGACCTGGTAAGTCTGCTGCCACCAAGCGTCCAAAAAGTCTCCCATAAGTAACAATGGTTACCTTCTCCGAAATTGCCGTCGGCCTCTTCAGCAAATGGTTGCAGGTTCATATCCCACAGCATCACGGTGGCTGTCCCAGTGGATACTGTGAGTGGTTCGACGCACGAGTAAGATTTCCCCAACTCTACCGACTGATCAAGAAAGTTATCGGTCCCGTAACTTTCTGACCAGGAACCTAAACACAGGAACAATCAACATAAATATATTTGGGTAATTTTTGTATTTAACACAAAACACAATGTCCACAGTTTTTTACATTACAGGTCGTGGACACTATTGGTAATTGTCAAAGACTAGCCTCCACAGTTGGTGTATTTCAACATACGCATAAAATAATGAACCTGTGAAAATTTGAGCTCAATCGGTCATCGAACTTGCGAGATATGAATGAAAGAAAAAAACACCCTTGTCACACGAAGGTGTGTGCGTTTAGATGGTTGATTTCGAGACCTCAAGTTCTAAATCTGAGGTCTCGAAATCAAATTCGTGGAAAATTACTTCTTTCTCGAAAACTATGGCACTTCAGAGGGAGCCGTTTTTCACAATGTTTTATACCATCAACCTCTCCCTATTACTCGTCACCAAGAAAGGTTTTTTGCTAATAATTATTTTGAGTAATTACCAATAGTGTCCACTGCCTTTAAACATATACCGTTTGAATGTAATGATAGAAGAAAGCGTATCTTAAAATATTAGTTGCTGAGGTGCTGTAGCTTTTAAGAAATGAGTAAAACAACGTCATGAAAATACATTTTTACATGCTAAAATAATTTCGTATCATGATCACTGAGACGATTTCATGACATTGTTTTACTCATTTCTTAAAAACTACAGCACCTCAGCAAGCAATATTTTCAATGACGCTTTCAACTATCATTATCTTCAAACTGTGTTAGTTTAATGTAAATCTGTGAAAATTGTTGGTTTTTTCCGACAAAAAAGTTCATACACCCTTTAAAAACAAACTTGGATTTTTAATAGGTTTTGTGCAAAACTCAATAGACCCAATAAGTTGACACTAGAAACAGGAGAATCAAAAGCTTGTTGTTCCCCTTCCATATGAAGACAAAGACAACACTATTGGTAATTGTCAAAGACTAGCCTTCACAGTTGGTGTATCCCAACATATGTATGAAAAAACAAACCTGTGAAAATTTGAGCTCAATCGGTCATCGAGCTTGCGAAATAATAATGAAAGAAGAAAACACCCTTGTCACACGAAGTTGTGTGCGTTTAGATGGTTGATTTTGAGACTAGTTCTAAATCTGAGGTCTTGAAATCAAATTCGTGGAAAATTACTTCGATCTCAAAAACTATGGCACTTCAGTGGGAGCCGTTTCTCACAATGTCTTATACCATCAACCTCTCCCCATTACTCGCAACCAAGTAAGGTTTTATGCTAATCATTATTTTGAGTAATTACCAATAGTGTCCACTGCCTTTAAAGCCATTTTACACTTTCGGAACAAAAATAAAAGTTCACAAATTTACAAATAACTTTCAGGGTTTACAGAAGGTAAAAGTAAAAGACTTCTCTTGAAATATTATTCCATAAAATGCTTTACTTTTTGAGAAAACATTGAAACAATTATCAATTCTCGATATCGAGAATTACGGATTTATAGTAAACACATGTCATGACACGGCGAAACGTGCGGAAACAAGGGTGGGTTTTCCCGTTATTTTCTCCCGACTCCGATGACCGATTGAGCCTAAATTTTCACAGGTTTGTTATTTTATATATAAGTTTTGATACACGAAGTGTGGGCCTTTGGACAATACTGGGTGCGTTCGTTTAGCTTCCCTGGGTCGACTCCGGTGTGTGGCGGGGTTATTTTCTAGAACGAACGTGGGTTATTATATGCACACGTCCTGGGGAAAAAAAAACGCCACACACCGGGGTCGACCTGGGGAAGCTAAACGAACGCAACCATTGTTTACCGAAAGTGTCCAATGGCTTTAACGTATCGAGGAGTTTTTTTAGATAGGGCCTACCAAAAAGTAAAGTGTCGACGAAACGACGGTCGTAGTCCCAAGATGTGGACACCTCAGTGAGAGCATAACCTCCCGATGTCTTCTCGAAGGACAGTGAGAAGCTCCAGCCCTCATCAAGCGTAGTGAACGGGTACACGTCAAGATCTCGAGACGGCTTGCCACTTTTACAAGTACTGGTGACATCAGCCTCTCTCGGACTCAGGTTTATTACGACCGTTCCTGCCTAAAAAGTGGACGCCAAAATAAATAAAAATGATAAAGTCATTGGTTTGAAGACACTGGACACCTTTGGTAATATTGTCAAAGACCAGTCTTCTCATTTGGTGTATCTCAACATATGCATAAAATAACAAACCTGTGAACTGGTGAAAATTGGTCGTCGATAACTTTGAAAGAGAAACAAATTAATTTGTCACACGAAGTTGAGTGTTTTAAGATGCTTGATTTAGAAACCTCAAAATCTAATTCTGAGGTCTCGAAATCAAATTCGTGGAAAAGTGCTTCTTTCTCGAAAACTACGTCACTTCAGAGGGAGCCGTTTCTCTCACTATGTTTTATACTATCAACCTCTCCCCATTACTCGTCACCAAGTAAGTTTTCGTGCTAATAATTATTGTCGCCACTACCTTTAAAACTTTTGGATTAATTGTACCTTAAAAGTGGATATTACATGAAGTAAGAACATAAATTTGAGTCTTAATTAAATCAAATTGTGAACCCACCGTTCCATCTACTTTGGTGTATGACACATTCATTTGGGCGGCAAACGACATCCGCATGCAGTTTTTCCCCTTTTCGTTTTTCAGTGTCCAGTTCCCAACCGTGGTGGACGGTGGCACTACGGTCGCCGGCGACCCCGTTGTCTTTGGCTGGGTGGTGGTAGGGGCAATGGTGGTGTTTGCGGCCGTGACATTGGCAGTGGTGACGGGGGCGGCAGTGGTGACTGGGGCCGTGGTGGTAGGGCCAGTGGTGGTTGCAGGGCCAGTAGTTGTAGGGCCAGTGGTGGTGGCAGGCCCAGTAGTTGTAGGGCCAGTGGTGGTAGGGCCAGTGGTGGTTGCAGGCCCAGTAGTTGTAGGGCCAGTGGTGGTAGGGCCAGTGGTGGTGGCAGGCCCAGTAGTTGTAGGGCCAGTGGTGGTAGGACCAGTGGTGGTGGCAGGCCCAGTAGTTGTAGGGCCAGTGGTGGTAGGGCCAGTGGTGGTGGCAGGCCCAGTAGTTGTAGGGCCAGTGGTGGTGGCAGGCCCAGTAGTTGTAGGGCCAGTAGTGGTAGGGCCAGTGGTGGTGGCAGGCCCAGTAGTTGTAGGGCCAGTGGTGGTGGCAGGCCCAGTAGTTGTAGGGCCAGTGGTGGTAGGGCCAGTGGTGGTGGCAGGCCCAGTAGTTGTAGGGCCAGTGGTGGTAGGGCCAGTGGTGGTTGCAGGCCCAGTAGTTGTAGGGCCAGTGGTGGTAGGGCCAGTGGTGGTGGCAGGCCCAGTAGTTGTAGGGCCAGTGGTGGTAGGACCAGTGGTGGTGGCAGGCCCAGTAGTTGTAGGGCCAGTGGTGGTAGGGCCAGTGGTGGTTGCAGGCCCAGTAGTTGTAGGGCCAGTGGTGGTAGGGCCAGTGGTGGTGGCAGGCCCAGTAGTTGTAGGGCCAGTGGTGGTAGGGCCAGTGGTGGTGGCAGGCCCAGTAGTTGCAGGGCCAGTAGTTGTAGGGCCAGTAGTGGTGGCAGGCCATGTAGTGGTCGCCACGGGCGTTGTCACCGCCGTGGTTTTTAATGCTGTTGTCATGATCGTTGTGGTTATACTCCCGACACTGACAGACGGGGTGGGCCTACTTGGAGTCCCTGCAAGCAGAAACGGTGACGTTCTTCCACATAAAAGGGGTCAAGGGTCAATCAATGACCTCCTAATGTCGTCACTTTTGAAGCATGTTTTAATTATTGCTCGTTTAAGTTTTAATTTTAATTTTAATTTCTTTCTTTTTTAGGATGTTTTTATCTCTTGATACATCTAGTGAGAGTTTCTAAAACTTGTGTCTTGACCAGCACAGATATAACTACATTTACAACATAATTAAAGGCTGTATACACTAATGGTAATTGTCAAAGACCAGTCTTCTCACTTGGTGTATCTAAACATATGCATAAAATAACAAACCTGTGAAAATTTGAGCTCAATTGGTCATCAAAGTTGCCAGATATGAATGAAAGAAAAAACACCCTTGTCAAACGAAGTTGTGTGCGTTTAGATGGTTGATTTCGAGACCTCAAGTTCTAAACTTGAGGTCTCGAAATCAAATTCGTGGAAAATTACTTCTTTCACGAAAACTACGTCACTTCAGAGGAAGCCGTTTCTCACAATGTTTTATACTACCAACCTCTCCCCATTACTCGTTACCAAGTAAGGTTTTATGCTTATAATTATTTTGAGTAATTACCAGTAGTGTCCACTGCCTTTAAAAAGTGTTCAAGATATATTTAAATACATTGAAGACATCGTTGTTTTAAACAATGCTAATGCTGATACATTTGCATACTTCAGCTAGCCGTTTATTGATTTAGCCTATTTTGCATTTCGTTGTTTTTCAAGTTGAACAAATTCAAACACTCAACGTGAAATATTTAATGGAAGGAACTTCTCCCAGGGATCACATTTCCTGATCTCGTCTTTATAACAGGGAACAAATTTATGTTTATATCTTCTTATAAGCAGGCGATCTGTCAAATATTTATAACAACGAAATTGACATTCTAAAAGAGCAGACGAACCGTGGAGAGCGAATTGTTATCAACAATACAATAATAGCAAATAGATGAATGGCGGTCGTTTGGACAGAAATATTGGGTGCGTTCGTTTAGCTTTCCTGGGTCGACCCCGGTGTGTGGCGGTTTTTTTTTTCCAGGACGAACGTGGGTAATTATCTGCACACGTTTGTCATAGAAAAAAAAACCGCCACACACCGGGGTCGACCCAGGGAAGCCAAATGAACGCACCCATTGCTTCGCTGTTCCCTTCCCTTCAGCAAAATGTAATATGATGGACTAAACAAGGTGTTTAGTACATCACGTGATTGGTTCGCGACCAATACAAATTCACAACACGTGGTGTATACAACATTATGTCTGTTCAGAAAGGTCACATGATGACAATCAGTTTTGCACCATCTGACCCGTGGAGCACCATTGAGAAATTTCCTTCCTCCGGGCTTATATTTTCTCAAATAGTGTTCAGCTTTACAGAAGATCAACAAGTTCTCACTCTACCCGTACACCATACCAGACTGAATTTTCATACCAGCTTTATCAGTACTTAAAAATCATCCATACTTGATGCCATTGAAGACGTGACATGACCTATCGAGTCTGACCCCAAAAACGCATTTTCAAACTAGACTTCAAGTGTTTGTGAACAAACACAGAGCTGTTCCGTTTTTTTATTTTCAATGTTCAAGGGGTCTATAATTAAAAAGAAACTGAAGATCGGTTGCATGGTTCTTGAGATATGGTCCCACTTCCGGAATCTTTAATGAATTATTACTTGTTCAATATATTGTATTTGTTTTTGCTTGCACTATAGATAGTATACTCACAACCGTTTTGGACAGAATTTCCAATCCAGCTGGACAGTATGAGAAGACAAATCTTCAATGAAGCTGTGTTGTCTAAGGCAGATGGCACAACTATTGCATATTTATACAAATGCAGGCAGTTTTTTGCTGGATTAAGGAAATGTGTACAGCACATAAAACTTCCAATTCAAGAGGAAGTAATAGCCGCATACTTTGTTCAATTAAAAGAAAAAGCAAACTCGGATAGCGTTCTCACATCAGCGGCAGCAGCCATCAAATGGGTACATACCTTAGTTAAAGGAGCACGTTGCCTTGTATCGGACGAGTTGGTCTATAAAAAGCGTTTGAAACCGTTTGTTATGAAATGTATATGGTTGGAAAGATGTTTTAAAAGTAGAGTATAATGATCCACACAAGTATCACTCAAAATTGCACGGTTTTCATTTTACGTCACGAATTAACACGGTCGGCCATTTATGGGAGTCAACTTTTTGACTCCCATAAATGGCCGACCGTGTTAGTCGACGAGGTAAAACGAAAACCACGCAATTTTGGGGCATATTTGTGTAGATCATTGTATTCTACTTTTACGACATCTTTCTAACCATATCAATTTTATAACAAAAGCTTTTCAAAGACCAACTCGACCGATCCAAAGCAACGTGTTCCTTTAATGCAAAAATAAACCCGGTAGACTCACCAATAGTTCAACAGATTTTAGTAAGTGCCAGACGTCAACTTCACAAACCACCAATTCAAAAAGAACCAATAACTCTAGAGCAAGTTAAACGTATAGTTGACCAATTAGGAGGAGCTGATAACACATTAATGGAACTAAGAACAGCCTGCTACGTTTCCTTAAAATTCGCCCTACTTTTCAGGCACGATGAAATGGTTCAGATAAAGGCTTCTCATTTTGAAGAACTTAATAAAGGATTTAGTATTTTCATACCCAGATCCAGACATTTTTAGAGAAGGGAATAAAGCTTATCTATCCGATACTCACACCTCGTACTCCCCTGTTGCGATATTAAGGAATTTTATGTCCAGATCTAGTGTTACAATTGGTCAAGATGTACATCTATTCACAGCACTATCATACCATCCCAGTATTAAAATGTATCAACCTCATGTGAATAAGCCCCTCTCTAAGTTATACTAGATGTCGTGAGTTATTTATAGATGCTCTTAAATTAATAGGAATTCAAAACCCGAAGATATACGGTTTGCATAGTCTGAGATCGGGGGGAGCCTCCCATCTGGCAAATAAAGGAGTAGGCGAAGAATTAATCATGCAACATGGTAGATGGAAGACAACAGTAGCAAAAAACAGATATGTGAAGAGAGACTTTGATCAGAGACTGCTTGTGTCCTCAATACTTTCTAAAGAGTAATAGCAAAATTAAATAATAATGTAGAATTTTGTTTATACGTGAGAAGTATTCTCCGAAAATTATGAAGTTGTAAATCAATTAATAATCACCATGTAAAGTTGTATAAATTTGTACACGTATAATGTGTTAAATTCTGGGAATTATACACTTCCTTCGAATTGGATCAAGTTAACACAATGTGTTTAGTATATAAAGCTTGAGTCGAGGCTCGATGGCTAGACAGTAATATCTCAAATATGATGAATGGTGTTTATCTAAGTGTATGCATTAACGAAAAATATTGTTGTTGACTGTAATCCATTGTAATAAGAAAATGTGGGAGGATACTGGGCGATGCTCGAAAAGGCTTAAGATGACCGAGAATCGGTGAGTCTTGATAGTGAGGAATGGTGATCATCCAAATTGTATTTAATAATATAAAAAAAAAAAAAAAATGTAAACATAAATATAAATAATAGTAAATGTTACAGTTGACTGTACTCAATATGTAGTAAGAAGATAAAAGAGGATACCGGGCGATGCCCGAAGAGCCGTAAGGGCCGAGACTCGATGAGTCTGGATTGAGTTATGATGGCTATTTATAATTATATCAACTAACATTAAAACCTTGTAAGTAACTAATATTAATAATATGCTACTCCTTATTGATCAAGTTAACACTCACCGTTGCGCTACGGCCCAATCCCATGCTATAATAAAATTATCTGAAACAAATTGTTTGTATTATGAAGTGTGTTTTTGTTTCTTGTCGTCCATAGAAAATGAAAGTGCTGTTCGTGCGTATGAGCATCGCGAAGTAGTATGAAAAATAGAAAACAAAAACTAAAAATCAATGCAAATCACATGTAGGGGATGGAGGGGCCCATAAAAAGCAAACCTTAACGAGCACGGACCCCCCCCCCCCCCTTTTTCTAACGAAGAAAGCAATGTAAGCAATTCTATTTAGTGGGTGTAATCTTATGTAGCGGCAAAACAATTCAAAACTACAGGAAGAACAAACAAAAACAGTTAGCGTAAAATAAAACTTAACCATATATTTAAATGAAACAGATAAACAAAATACCCAACATCATAATAAAACATAAAAGGGAACACTAGTTGTGTGATAAAAATAAAAACTAGAGAAAATGGGCCCCACAACTCTTGCTGGGAAAAAAAAACATGTCGAAATATACCATTGTTATCCATAAGAGACGTTTTGTAGTCACTTTGGTTGGGGAGCGAGGAATCTAGCAAAAACACACGAAAATTCCATGGCTTGGACATCAGTTTATACACCAGACAAATCTATTATATGGATATTCTTTTGAATATTTTATTTTGTGCATATGGTCCGTTGAATTTAAGTGGACGGTTGTGTATCGACAACAGACTTTTATCCTTTTTTGTGTGAATAGAAGCTGTGTATGATTCATGGTTTCGCTGAATAATGTGGCGATAACAAACTTTTATCCTTATGTATAATAAACTTCAACGGCTGACGATTGCACTTTTGGTATTGTCATTGTTAAACTCCGGTTCCATTGTGTGCTGTCTGTTACCCTCCACACATATATTTTTTTGTGAATAGTAGCTGTGTATGATTCATGGTTTCGCTGAATAATGTGGCGATAACAAACTTTTATCCTTTTTATCACCATCAGCCCCATGTACAATAAACTTCAACGGCTGACGATTGCACTTTTGGTATTGTCATTGTTTAAGTCACCTGGAAGTGGTATTTTGTCAAAATAAAGCTTTTGTCACTATGTGTTTTGATGAGTGGAATATGAATAAACAATTAACTAAGGTTTACAAAAATTAGTTTCCATGTTATTTACAAATTTGAAAAAAAGCCCGACCCGAGAGGGTGCTGTTCGTGACGTCAATCGAGGCGCGATGAATCGCATGCAGTGCCAAAACAACATAGTGACGCTTGGCGCAAGCTAAAAACATGCCCTCAAAGTTGAAACAATACCTGATTTTTTTTTTCACGTTAGGCAAATGCTCTGTTAGGTTCGTTACGTCTTTCAGATACCTTCTTCGACTTCCCCACTAGCTGGACAAATTATTGGGGTGGCGTCATGTTTTAGAAAAGAACTTTTCTGTTCATGTCAAAATGTGTAGTGTATTCTCGAAGCACGACGGCTCGAATGAAGTGTTTTGCTGCACAGCGCTGGAAAAGACGTCGGACCAGACAACTTGGCAAACTGACACCATATTTAGTTGTTTTGCTGCATCCAGCAGCAATACACCTGGTCGACATTGCCGGAAAAATGCAAGAAAAAAACTTTTTCAAAACGTACAAACTAACGACTAGGACTTGAATGTACTTGCCCGTACGTGTGTTCGATATTCGATCGAGGCAAAGTCGTCCTCGATTGACGTCACAAAAGGGGTAGGCGGAGTTACCCCGCACACAACTTTATTTAATTTTATTTTTATTTTAACTTATAAATCGTTAAAAACAATTACTCAAAAAATTATTTTATTGTTCAGGAATATATACTGTAATGTTTGAAAAAGAAAAAATTCTATTTCCAGGTGCCTCTAAACTCCGGTTCCATTGTGTGCTGTCCGTTACCCTCCACACATACACTGTAAAAAAAATTCCCGTAAAATTTACGGGAATCGGTTGTGCAGCGAGATGCCAACCGATTCCCGTAATTTTTACGTTGCAAACCGTACACGAAGTTACGGTGTGCCGTGATTTTCACAGTGAGAAAGCTGTCAGTTTACGGTGTAAACCGTACACGAAGTTACGATGCAAACCGTACATGAAGTTACGGTGTGGCGTGATTTTTACGGTGATAAGGCTGTCAATACGGTGTAAACCCGTACACGAGGTTACAGAGTGCCGTGATTTGTACGGTGTATTACACGTTGATATTACTGCCATGGGACCGTAGTTGAAAAAGTGGAAACTGACCGTAATTGTAATGGCTTACTACAGTAGTATAATTACTCCAATGGTATTGTATTTTCAAAAGTGGAAAATAACCATATGTTAAATGTACGATACAGCTTTGGTAATTATCAAAATAATTTGGCAAGAAATATAATTCCAAAGATTCATAAAACTGCAAATGAGATAATAATCTCCCTTCAAAATAGTTCCATCTTAAATGCTGATATTCAAGAAAAGTTCTGAACACCATCAAAAGGCAACAACTGCTTTCGATTTGCACTGTTCGAATTCAGACGCTGCATCTAGTGGCCTTCATAACACAATATAAACATCCACATAGAATAACTGATGAAATAGAAACTTTAACAGGTTACCAATGATGGTTTTTTTGAAAACTAGACGACTGGAACTGGAATGAACTCTCTGTTTCCAGAACCAAAACCAATGATGTATCATACCTTTAAGTAATAACCCATGAGCACGGGATTGTACAATAGAGTACAAAAAGTGGGTAAATCTAGTTACTCTAGTCGCCCCGCCTGAACTTCCTCATAAGCATTGCGCGTGCGCGATTATCCCTAGAGTTCTTTTGGTGTGCCCAGATACGGATTTTGGCCGTAAAAGGCTGGCGAGCAAAAGCGAGAATGGTAATTCACCGTCGAAATATACACATTTCTCACCGTAAAATTACGGTCATTCCTTTTAGACAATCCCATGGTGCATTGCGAGCCGGTATTAACGGGGTTACACCGTAAAGTCAAGGAAATTGTTTTATATATAAAATACACCGTAGATGTTTGCGTACTTTTCACCGTAAAAATTACGGTGATTTTATTTAACAATCCCATGGTGCATTGCGAGCCATTATTTACGGGTTCCACCGTACTTTTCACTGTAAAAATTTCGGTAATTATTTTTAACCAATCCCGTGGTGCATTGCGAGCCGGTATTTACGGGGTTGCACCGTAAAGTCATTGAAAAATGTCGTTATCACCGTAAAAATTACGGTAATTTTTTTAAACAATCCCATGGTACATTGCGAGCCGGTATTTACGGGGTTGCACCGTAAAGTCATGGAAAAATTTATGTACTTTTCACCGTAAAATTACGGTAATTTTTTAACAGTGTAGATTTTCTTGTGAATAGTAGCTGTGTATGATTTATGGTTCGCTGAATAATGTGGCGATAACAAACTTTTATCATTTTGCACTGAATGCTTGATTTATTATCTAGAGGTAAATGCTTGAGGCCAGTAAGAATATTGTGCACGTACACCATGTAGTTTTTGTTGGAAACCGTTTGCTAACAGCCAATTATGTTACCCTTTGAAATAAAATCAGAAAATTTATAAGTTTGCTTGTTGCATAAAATTAACTTGAAGATGATGCCTGAATTGATTTTTACAATCAGAGTTGGACTCTAGACTGACGTGTTGGACTCCTTGAACACTCCAAGTGGTTCAATAGGTAGTACGATTCCAATACTTATGCTGATGTTCTCATGATGTCAGCATCAACAGGAAGTTCCAACAACTTTGTCCCATTGTACAATTAAATATGCAAATATGGGTCACGTGGTTAATTAATTACGATTTTTAACATTTTTGGGGGTCGGTGGTTTAATGTCTGATCTAGTACGATTTGATTTCACAGAACTCTTAACCACCAAACTCTGCGCTTATGATCACCATTTTCCGCTTACTGTGTTTTTCAAACATCATCGTGTCATGCATGCACACACGTTATGTTGGGCTAACAATTGAGAAAAAGAAAAGGCAACACTATCGATATAAAGATAAGAATCAAATTTAAATATTACAACAAGAAATATTTTTTTAGTTTTGGGGGATAAAAGAAAATATTGTTCTCGCACGGAGATCCGAACTCATAGGTATCAGAGAAGCATGCGCGACTGATGACCACTAGGCTATCAGGGCCAACACATAACTCGAGGGTTTACATATATTATGTGTATCAACAGAGGGGATTATGATCCGGCGAAAATTCTCGTTTCATGATTTTGCGAACATTGTCACTAAATATGAACTGCTAACGCCTAAAACTATTAAGTAGGGTTGAAATGTAGTATTAGATGCCTTTAGGGGTTTTTGACGACGACGTCGTCGTCGTCAAAAACCCCTATTCAATTACGCACGTTCGTCCACGGACGACGCCACCTCGGAGTCTAAATTTGAAATTTTTTCACTCATTTCTCAAAAACTACAACACCACAGCAAGTAATATTTTAAGGGAAGCTTTCAACTGTCTATATCTTAAAACTGTTTAAGTTTAGTGTAATTCTGTGGACACCATGGTATGTCGTCGTCGTCAAAAACCCCTATTTATATACGCACGTTCGTTAAACGAAAACCCTAAACCTTCGTGTACAAAGAGTATTGGTCCAGAACTCGGTTAGGAAACGAAGAAACAGAGACTGCGCTGTGGTCCAGAACGTAGGTAGAAAAACAAGAAAAAGAGACTTGAGTTGACTCCTGAATTGCATTTACCATAGAAAATGTTTAACAATAACATGGAAGTGACTGCATCCAGTTATAGTCAAACGCGTAGACTCATCTCAAGAAGTCACAACTCATGATAGGTACATACTGTATGGCCTTTACCAAAGAGAATATTTAACAATAACATGGAAGCGACTGCATCCACTTATATTCAAATGAAAATTACGTTGCTAATTAAGATTTTTAATTTTGTTTACATTTAGAGTAAAGCTTACGTTCTAAGCTTCAATTTGGTATATGATTTCACTCTTTTGAAGTTATGGTCTAGAAGAATAGACTTAAATAAAGAGCGTGTTCAAATGCTATGGGGTTTTTGAATAACAAAGAATAATAATAATAATAATAATAATAATAATAATAATAATAATAATAATAATAATAATAATAATAATAATAATAATAATAATAATAATAATAATAATAATAATAATAATAATAATAATAATAATAATAATAATAATAATAATAATAATAATAATAATAATAATAATAATAATAATAATAATAATAATAATAATAATAATAATAATAATAATAATAATAATAATAATAATAATAATAATAATAATAATAATAATAATAATAATAATAATAATAATAATAATAATAATAATAATAATAATAATAATAATAATAATAATAATAATAATGATAATAATAATAATAAGAATAATAAGAATAATAATAATAATAATAATAATAATAATAACAAAAATAATAAAAATCTCGACAAAAACAATACCTGTTCCGACGGTAGGTCGGAACAGCTAATTAAAAAATGATTTAGGTAGCCTGATGCATGACAAATCTGTGTGTCTACAAAGCCACTCCATGCGTCTTCATACAGTATAAATTTCTGAAGGTTCTGAAGGTTCATGGCTTAGTTAGAAGTGTAATGGACAATGTTCCATATGCCGACACAACGCGTATGCAAGGATCTTGCATTTTCTTGCATATAGGCTAGGCCTACATGTAGACATAATGTACAGTCCAATATGTTATGATTTGCATGTTATAGTACACTTTAGACTGAGAAGTTCCAGAGTACACCACACAGGTAGCACGTCTGGATACACTTTAGGCCTATCTATGCTAGGTCAGACCATAGAGGTAGAAATAGTCAGACAGTCCCACTAGCAGAACTTACCATGGGCACATGTGGATAGGTGTCCTGCTATAAACAAAAGGCAGAGCACACTCCGGAAGACTGCCATCAAAACGAAATGAGTGTTAACCACAGACTGAGAGAAACGTTCTGTATGTCAGTTACACACCGTTACAATTCGAGGATATTCTATAATGATTATGAGTAATGTGAAGACAGGCCCACCACGTCCAAAACCACGTATCTATACTTTTAAAAGCGTAACCCGCGCCATCTTGGATTGAAATTAGAAGGTCCAGTGGCATGGCATCCTTGCCGAATTCAACAACATCGTTGTGGAATTCAACACGGTTGTGTCGTTTCAGACGTCGGGTTGCAAGTCTACAAAACCCTGACCCGAACTCCCACTTACGAGTCGTCTGACTGGAGGAAGTTTGGGCGGCGACCGTGTGTCAACCACTTGACGATTTTGTTACCAGACTTCCTAGAAATCTTTCTGACAGGCGACTCATTGGACAGTGTTTCGCAGATGGTTCTCCGGATTGGTTCACCCATTGCCCCTTGCCCGCCCACCCGTCATTCGATCCGCCCTTTTTGGTCGGGTTACTTTCGCGTTGTGCTAAGCATGGTTCTCCGGAGTGGTTCGTTCATTGCCGCGCAGGGGGTCGCAGAGGCTGGGTGCCAGGACAAAACCGAAACAAATCTCACGAATTTGCATTGAATGAATGAAGTAACTCAGATTGATGTTTCGCATGCGACCATTTATGTCAACCAGTGGTCGATGTTGTTACCAGACTTCCTGGAAATCTTTCTGTCAGGTGACTCATTTGTTGAAAAGATTATAAATGGAGAATAATTTATAAAAAAGCATTGACTTCCAAACGGCATGAGAAATGGACAAGGACGGGATCAAACGGAAGCTTTATAATTTTGGAAACATTGGGTAACTATATATAGGGCTATAGGCTGGAAGGAGCCTGTGGGAATTAATAACATTTTGGGGTTGGGGGGGGCTTACACAAATTAAGTAAGCATGTGAAATCGAGCCCAACCTCACCTTACATTCTGATCAGTGTATTGTGAGTGGTGTGTTGTCTGGTTTTGAGACAGGCCACCAGTTGCTTGGTGAAGGAGGTCGCCGTGGGATCACTTTAGGGGTGGCGCGACCTCGGACTTCCAATAATCTCCGACGCTCTTACCCCCCCCCCCCCCCACCAACAAAAAGCGGTGGTAAACAAACAGTAGATAGATATGTGGCACACCCAGCATGTTCCGAAAACTCGCTTTATTTAATGCTGTAACAACTTAACGATATAAATCGTGGGACGTGGCGCTCCATATATCGCGATGCACAAGTAAAGGACCCAAGATTCTAAAATCGTAGCGTTATTGGAAATAAAGCAAACAATAATTCAACGAAAGCAACCAATCATTCAATGTTTTTATTTTCGATACAATTTTGCAGTTATAACGTTGAACTTTTTCGCTACCATCTGTTCAACACGATTGAACCTGCGGACCGCCAACCAGTGCGTTTTATAAGGTGTTTACTTTCTTCCCTTTCTTCAAGCCTTTTAAGTCCGATTTCTCCTCTGCTATTTAGTACCAATGATTATTGTTGAGGACGATATTATACCAGTCTCTTAAGAGCCTTTGGTCGAGTAACTCGGCGCGTTTATTGACGGTGACTATGGATTTGGTCATGGAGGTACCTATGATTTGTTGAGAAGGGAACCAAAATACCACTGATGCCAAATTCATCAGGTTAAAAAAACGTTTTGGTCTGATCATAGTTGCTCTATGGTCTGATTGGCTCTTCCACAAAGACCTCCTGATTGGTCGCCAATGTGAAGACACTTGCGTGCACGTGAATTATACCCAATGCGGTCCGTACAAGAAAATACCGTGTAATTTTACATAGCCCATTGAATGAAAACTATGCTAAAAAGTCGGGACAAAATAATCCATTTATGCGGATAATGCGTTTACTTTGTCTTCATCCAGGATAGATAATTGACATAACCTCATATAATTTATCCTTTATTATAATGTACTTCATATTTCAATCTTCAATCTTATTTCAATCTTTAGCATATAATTAGACCAACAAGGGACACACAGTTGAACAACTGTCTTGTGACACCCACACCCCTGTAACACTACCATTTTTATTACACTAATCAACAATCTACAAATCTAAAAGAACGAAATGAAGAGACAAACACCCCCCCCCCCTCAAATAATAAATTTTAAATACAATTCCCAATCCAATTATACAAAGTTATTATAACCTCTGTCCCTCTGAAAACGTCTCTCTTAAAGGAACACGTTGCCTTGGATCGGACGAGCTGGTCAAAACAAAAGCGTTTGTAACCGTTTTTTATAAAATGCATATGGTTGGAAAGATGTTTTAAAAGTAGAATACAATGATCCACACCAGTTTGCCTCGAAATTGCGTGGTTTTCCTTCTACTGTGCGAACTAACATGGTCGGCCATTCATGGGAGTCAAAATTTTGACCCCCATAAATGGCCGACTTGTTAGTCGACGAGGTAAAAGGAAAACCAGGCAATTTCGAGGCATGTTTGTGTGGATCATTGGATTCTACTTTTACAACATCTTTCTACCCATATGCATTTTATAAAAAACGGTTACAAACGCTTTTCAAAGACCAACTCGACCGATCCAAGGCAACGTGTTCCTTTAATATGTGTGCTAAGGTACGTTGTCAATCTAACCCAAAACGAGGCTGTGGGCGCAGCCACTGCAAGTAGTGGCGGATGTGCGCTGGGGTTAGAATTATGACGTCATGCATAAATATTAAGAGAGGCGTATTTGTGAAAAAAGGATTTTCATCATCTAGCGGGGTGCCGCGCGAAGCGCGGCATCCCGCAAGTAATTATTATGAGGTGTAGGGTATTATGTACATGTACATACACATTGTACAATCAGGTTAAAGGTTACGGATCACTCGCACAAAGTCATATGGCCACCGCTCTCTCTCATATATATTCTTCACTCTCATCTCATCTGCTGAAAACTTACCTGTTCACTCATTAATTTTTGTTAAGCGCTTCGGGACTGTTGTGTGAAGCATTATATAAGTGCCGTTCATTATTATTATTATTATTATCCAGTTTTGTTTTGTTTTTTGTGCATTTTATACTTTTAGGGTTGTTTAGTGTAACGTTACCCCTCCCAAATCTTTGGGTGTTTTGTTACTTTAGACCGAAATAATTTCTTAAAATAAAAACCTTTTATAAATCAAATTTAAAGAAAGTAGCTTTCACAGATACTGTACAACTCTTTTTTATTTGTTATTCTCCAGCATTTTTTACTTTGGGGGTTGTTTACAGAGTTTTGTGTTACACAGAAGAGTTCTTCCTCGCCAGTCCTGCAGACGTTTTCTTTCTACAAGGACCAAACATTATGGCGTCAATATTGCCGTAATATTGCTCGTTGTTTTGAAACAGTTGTGCGGATTTATTCAATAAGTTCATTTCTGAGTTAGGAAGTTTATAAAAGTATATTTTTGTTATAATAAAATAAAGGAAGTTCACATGATGACGGCTATGAATGTTTGTGTTATTGCCTTATACTGTTTTGTAATCTTGAAGTTGTGGAGAGATGGAGAATTGGATGCGGGAGGGTGCACCCCAGAGAGGGAAAACCCACGCAGTATTGAACTCGGTAAACAGTTAGATTAACAATATGAAAAAGTTAACTTTGTCAAAGTTAGATCTGACATACTACTATGTTGAAGCTCCCTTTTAAATCAGATGAGTTTAACTTTACATAACAAAGAGTTGTCAATAACCCGACCCTCAGTAAAGGCACGGGACACATTTTGGTAGTTCAAAGACCTGGGCCCAATTTTATAAAACCAGATGCACAAACATTTGCTTAGCATGAAATTTCTACCTTAACAAAAACAGGATTACCAACCAAATTTCCACGTGATTTTCATGATAAGCAAACAACAGCTGAATACCAGTATCAAGCAATATGCAACAAATGGAAATGTGAAATAAATTTCATGCTAAGCAAATGTTTGTGCTTACAGACTTTATGAAGTCGGGCCCTGTACTCTCACTTGGTGTATCCCAACATTATGCATGCAGTCACAAATCTGTGAAAATTATGACTCAATTGGTCATCCAAGTTGCAAGAGACTAATCAAAGAAACACACATGTTGCACACAAACATGGGTGTGCTTTCAGATGCATAATAAAAGGCTTTGAGGGAGAAAATTCTCCTAGGCCTACTCAAACACTATAGGGCCTATACGTTCTTCAAAGGGAGCAGTTTTTCACGTTGTTTTTTGTACATTCAACAGTGGTTTTGATGCCACAGTGCCTTCAGGGGGGAAATTGTCCGTATGGCGCCACCACTTTTTCGTTTAATCAATATGTAATAATTATAGTATCTAATTATTTTACCTCAAAAGTATTTAATTATTTACCTCAATGAGATATCCCTTTTTGTAAAAATTAGTGAAATAGTGGTGGCGCGCCATACGGAAAGTTACCCCCCTTTGAAGGCAGTGCACACAATTGGTAATTGTCAAAGTCTAGCCTTCACAGTTGGTGTATCTCAACATATGCATAAAATAACTAACCTGTGAAAATTTGAGCTCAATCGGTCGTCGAAGTTGCGAGATAATAATGAAAGAAAAAACACCCTTTTCACACGAGTTTGTGTGCATTTAGATGGTTGATTTTGAGACCTCAAGTTCTAAATCTGAGGTCTCGAAAACAAATTCGTGGAAAATTACTTCTTTCTCGAAAACTATGGCACTTCAGAGGGAGCCGTTTCTCACAATGTTTTATACCATCAACCTCTCCCCATTACTCGTCACCTAGAAAGGTTTTATGCCAATAATTATTTTGAGTAATTACCAATAGTGTCCACTGCCTTTAAGCAAGGCGCACGCGGCGGCGTCACCCCAAAATGTCACGAACGAAAGAAGACATTCATCTTCACGCAACCGTGTTCATCCCTTCCTCTGCTGGCTTGGGCCCAATTTCAAAGAACTGCTTATAAGCAGAGAATTTTACACTAAACACCTTTCTGCTTAGCAAACAAGGAGCAAACAAGGCAGGATACCAGTCACAAATTTTACACGTGACATTGTAGTTTGGCTGGTAACCTTATTCTGGTAAACATTATTTGTTGTGCTTAGCTACTTGTGCTCAAGCAGCTCTACGATAATAGGCCCTGCTCCTGGCCGATTCGAATCACACAAGAGAACCAGCAGGGCACCTCAACTTCAAATCTTCTTGTTCTTCATTACTGTATGATTTTATTTGGTTTGAACGAAAACATCAACCCAGTCCCCTGATCAAGGATCCGTCTGTTTCGCACCACTTCTTGACTTGATTTCAAACTTGATCGCGGTCATAATTTATCAGCATCAAATAAAACACCCCAAATAAAACTGCAAAAAATAACATAATAGTAATAATAAGCTGGCGTTTATGCGCCTTTTTTGGACATTGTACGTTCCGTAGGAACACGTTGCCTTGGACCAGTCGAGTTGGTCTTTGAAGAGCGTTTGTAACCGTTTGCTATAAAATGCCAATGGTTGGAAAGATGTTTTAAAAGTAGAATACAATGATCCGCACAAATTTGCCTCGAAATTGCATGGTTTTCCTTTTACCTCGTCAACTAACACGGTCAGCCATTAAGTCAAATTTTTGACTCCCACTAGATGGCCGACCAGTAGTTCGCAAAGCAAAAGGAAAACCACGCAATTTCGAGGCAAGTAATGCTTTTTATACTGCCAACTCGTCCGATCCAAGGCAACGTGTCCCTTTAAAATGGCCGGCCTTGACATTATTAGCGTACAAGTGTACTATATAAAGAGGAAAACTATTTGTACATCGTAGTGCCTGCAGTAAGCTGTGACGGTATGGATGAAAGAGTTGTCTTTTTATATCTTAATCTGAAACTGATTAAACAGTTAGGGTTTAGAAATGTTTCTGTCTAGAGTAACCTCCAAGGACTGGGGAGGTCGAGGCACTCTTTTGTAACACTCTGCAACCTCAAAAGTATAACATGCACAAAAACAAAAGAGTTATCCATTATCTTAATCTGAAATCTTGCTTTCTTTAAATTTTATTTAAAGGGTGCTTTTGTAGAAAATTTCGGTCTAAAGTAACACTCAACACCCCAAAAGTATAAAATACACAAAAACCAAAACCAGCATGAAAGAGATTTCCATTATCTTATACTAAAAGCTGACTTCCCTTAACAACCCCAAAAGTATAAAAATGCACAAAACCAAAACAAAACTGGATGAAAGAGTTGTCTATTTATATCTTAATCTGAAACTGATTAATAATAATAATAATAATATCTTATCTCCACCATGCAAAGTTTCAAATCCTACTTAATGATAGAGACATGGAGTGCGTTGTGTGGCGACCCCAACAAAACCAAAACGATTCCGGTTGGTCTGTACAGCATCGTCACCGCGTTCAACCGAAAACGCTCAACCGATAACCATAGATAAATATAAATAAATATGTTCTATATCTATGCCGATGACCAATGTTTCTGGTTGGGGTCGCCAACAAGCATTGATGGAATGCGTTTTGGCAACCCCAACCAAAAGCTGTTTCTGACGTCATAACCAAAACGGTAACCGAGCTCACAACTCGGTTATCGTTCAGTCTGAACAGCAGAACCAACGACCAACAACCGAAACAGTTTCTGGTTGGTGTCGCCAACAAGCATTCCAGATAAATAGATGTAAGACGACTGTTATCCCGAAATATCAAAATACAAAACCTTTTTTTTTGTAATAATCATTCCCAAGAGATTCGATACAAATACACACAAAAAGTTTCTTTTAGTATAAGCCTATTACATCTAACAATGATTATTTTTATTTTTATTTCAAGGGCCGTCCAGGGTAAGGCAAAAGTTTTAAAAACTGTCAACAAAGCGATGTGCCTTCCCGAGGTGCTCTCCCTTGATGTTTGTTAAGTTCGATGGTAAAAGACTTATATATGAACATTACAGAATTGGTTTTTTGCTAACAAGACAGTTGCTGTGAGTGTAAGCACTTAACGACTCCACCATATTCATACACTGACAAAGACGTTTGAGGTCGATTGACCACCATGGGTTACGAGGAAATGGTGAAAAACATATTACACTTTTAGCATGACATAGCATGACAATATGAATAAAACGATCACTTGGCGATTAACTCCGAACGGGACATTAGTTTTATTTATAAATCATGTTTTCGAGCATCATCATCATTAGACCGCATATAAGTTTTATGTAAATTTGTGATCTTTAGACGATTTGTTTTCGTTACCAACTATGGAATGTTCCTTTAAGTGTGATGGTAAAAAAAAACTTAATTGTAAGATACTAGTTCATGACAATTAAAAAAGGTGTCCGGTGCCTTCAACGGGTCTATGTACTTTTTGTAAGACAAAAAACACTATGTCCACAGATTTACCTTAAGCTTACACGGAGATTGAAGTTTGAAGTTATATAGGTTTTCTCGGCCAATTTCGGAAAAAGAGCGGCCAATTTAACCATCAAGTTATTCTATTTCGCGCGAAATCGAATGCTATTGAAAAGGGTCATTCGATTTCGTTTTATGATTAGTCAAATGTAATGTTGCGTCGTTCGATTTAACAAAATAATCATTCAATTTAACAGTTCATCACAGCAGCATTCGAATTCGCAGTCGCCTTTTGAGGCGTGTGTGTCTCGAAAAAGAATGACGATACGCTAAATTGAACATAGTGCTAAAGGAATTTGACTCGACTCAAAACGAAATTGAATGGCCGAATTCTGAATTTGAAACGCAGTAACAACTAGAGAGGCCAAACAGCTTTAATTCGAACGCACGAAATGAAATTGGCTGCTCATTTGCCGAATTTGACCGAGAAAACCTATAGTAGTAGAAAGCCTCCCTGAAAATAATATTACTTATTGAAGTGCTGTTTTTTTTTGACAAATAGGTGAAACAATGTCGTACAAATAGTATTCGTCTCGGTGGTCATGAGACGAAAATTATTTTAGCATGTAAAAAGTATTTTCATGACATTGTTTTACTCATTTCTCAAAAACTACAGCACCTCAGCAAGTAATATTTTAAACAGCCAATAAAGGATCTCAATATTTTAACTATTACCTTTTTTATAGCCAAATAGACATAACCATTTTACAGTCAAAATTTGCATTTAGTAATAAATAACTGAGTCAAGTGCACCCAGCCGCGCGGCTTTTTCAGCCGAGAGTCAAAAACGGCTTTATAATGACCCCTTGACGCCAGTGACGATTTTCCCCTAATTGGGTTTGAACACAGTTCTCCAGCTTTGGCAAACTGAGGGTGCTATTCTACACATCAAATAGCCGCCATTTTTACCATGTTTTAACGTGAGGTAAGAGACTCGTTATATGTTTTGTATGTTTCCTATGGACTGCAGCTATTATATATTTGAGATCATCCTTTATTGGCTGTTTAAGGTACGCTTTCTACTATCATTATCTTCAAACGGTGCAAGTTCAACGTAAATCTGTGGACATTGTGTTTTGTGTTACAAAAAGTCCCCACATCCTTTAAGCTGTCAAGGTTGTGTAAGGTGCTGCGGCTGACCTCTTTCGTTTCTTCATCCCAATGACAACTACCAGAGTAACAGCACCGAGGAGTAAAATGACGCCCAAAACGGCTACAAGGATGACTACAAAACTCGCCGCAACATGGCAGGGTTCCGCTAGAAACAGAAATGAATACCAATCGTATTACATTAAAGCCATTGGACACTTTCGGTACAGAAAAAACAAATTAAAGTTCACAGATTTACAAATAATTTACAGGGTTTACAGAGGGTAATGATGAAAGACTTCTCTTGAAATATTATTCCATGAAATGCTTTACTTTTTGAGAAAACATTAAAACAATATCAATTCTCGATAGCGAGAATTACGGATTTATTTTAAACACATGTCATGACACGGCGAAACGTGCGGAAACCAAGGGTGGGTTTCCCCGTTATTTTCTCCCGACATCGATGACCGATTGAGCCTAAATTTGTACAGGTTTGTTATTTTATAAATAAGTTGTGATACACGAAGTCTGGGACTTGGACAATACTGTTTACCGGAAGTGTCAAATGGCTTTAATGTTGACAAGTAAAGACTTAGCAAATGAATTATCCATAAGTTGATATTTATTTTTACCAGCCTGACGAAATTCTTTCATGATATTCGTCAAAAGGAAAGACTTGTTAAAAGGTAATGGGTCCTATACTTTTAATAATGATGTATACTTCGCCAAGTCGTACAGACACTCCGATATACTCTTTCAGATATTTTAGACAAGCACTCTTATTATCTGCTGTTTTTAAAATTGTCTATTTTTCATTACTCCCTATGTATTTATAAGCCAGTAGCAAACGAAACAAAGGCCCCAGGCCAAAGTTGTTAGGTTAAAAAAAAAATCTGCCAAGAGTTGCTGGCTCTGTTGTAAATTGTATGATTGTCATTTTTGTCATGTGTGAATCGAGGTTTTCAACTATAATATAGTGGTTTAATCCCAACGAGGCCTGGTTCTTGATAATTTTACCAAGACGAAGTCGAGGTAAATTACAACCACTAGTTGAAACCGATTCAACACACTTTGATTCCCATTCATAAATACCTTTTCGGTCAAAAAGAATCATCACTTTTTGGTCAAAAAATAAAATAAATGCAAAAAACTATAACTCCGACCAATAGGAATGAAGAAACTGTCTTATAAGAACAGGTGCACTTTTTACCGGTCATAAACAAAAGGTTTATACACACCCACGTGACGCGCTCTCCACCAATAGGAATAGCGAAACTGTCGGAGGTAATTATGAATGCCGAATAAATAATAATAAGAAGAACACTGGGCAAAGAATAACTCTGCTAATGGTGGTATAATTATAAAGCCAATACTGAAGTACTAAAGTACTTAAGTGTATTTTCAAGTTAGTTAATTTCATTTCATTTATTAATTTCACAAAAGTAAAAATGCAATGTACAGTAATAAGAACAATAAAGAAAAAGTAAACACAAATAAACATGTTAATTCTTCACTCATCTTCATATTCATCTTGTTTATTTTGTTCAAATAAATAATAACAACAATGGGAAACTTTTGAACGCTAGGTGGCAGCAGACTTACCTACCTGGTAAGTCTGCTGCCACCAAGCGTCCAAAAAGTCTCCTATAAGTAATAATGGTTACCTTCTCCGAAATTGCCGTCGGCCTCTTCAGCAAATGGTTGCAGGTTCATATCCCACAGCATCACGGTGGCTGTCCCAGTGGATACTGTGAGTGGTTCGACGCACGAGTAAGATTTCCCCAACTCTACCGACTGATCAAGAAGGTTATCGGTCCCGTAACTTGCTGACGAGAAACCTAAACACAGGAACAATCAACATAAATATGTTTGGGTAATTTTTGTATTTAACACAAAACACAATGTCCACAGTTTTTTACATTAAAGGTCGTGGACACTATTGGTAATTGTCAAAGACTAGCCTCCACAATTGGTGTATCTCAACATATGCATAAAATAATGAACCTGTGAAAATTTGAGCTCAATCGGTCATCGAACTTGCGAGATATGAATGAAAGAAAAAAAACACCCTTGTCACACGAAGGTGTGTGCGTTTAGATGGTTGATTTCGAGACCTCAAGTTCTAAATGTGAGGTCTCGAAATCAAATTCGTGGAAAATTACACCCTTTAAAAACAAACTTGGATTTTTAATAGGTTTTGTGCAAAACTCAATAGACCCAATAAGTTGACACTAGAAACAGGAGAATCAAAAGCTTGTTGTTCCCCTTCCATATGAAGACAAAGACAAGCTTAAAGGCAGTGGACACTATTGGTAATTGTCAAAGACTAGCCTGCACAGTTGGTGTATCCCAACATATGTATGAAAAAACAAACCTATGAAAATTTGAGCTCAATCGGTCATCGAGCTTGCTAGATAATAATGAAAGAAGAAAACACCCTTGTCACACGAAGTTGTGTGCGTTTAGATGGTTGATTTCGAGACTAGTTCTAAATCTGAGGTCTTGAAATCAAATTCATGGAAAATTACTTCGATCTCAAAAACTATGGCACTTCAGTGGGAGCCGTTTCTCACAATGTTTTATACCATCAACCTCTCCCCATTGCTCGCAACCAAGTAAGGTTTTATGCTAATAATTATTTTGAGTAATTACCAATAGTGTCCACTGCCTTTAAAGCCATTTTACACTTTCGGAACAAAAATAAAAGTTCACAAATTTACAAATAACTTTCAGGGTTTACAGAAGGAAAAGGTAAAAGACTTCTCTTGAAATATTATTCCATGAAATGCTTTACTTTTTGAGAAAACATTGAAACAATTATCAATTCTCGATATCGGAAATTACGGAATTATAGTAAACACATGTCATGACACGGCGAAACGTGCGGAAACAAGGGTGGGTTTCCCGTTATTTTCTCCCGACTCCGATGACCGATTGAGCCTAAATTTTCACAAGCTTTAACGTATCGAGGAATTTTTTTAGATAGGGCCTACCAGAAAATGGTGAGTCGACGAAACGACTGTCGTAGACCCAAGATGTTGACACCTTTGTGAGAGCATAACCTCCCGATGTCTTCTTGAAGGACAGTGAGAAGCTCCAGCCCTCATCAAGCGTAGTGAACGGGTACACGTCAAGATCTCGAGACGGCTTGCCACTTTTACAAGTACTGGTGACATCAGCCTCTCTCGGACTCAGGTTTACTACGACCGTTCCTGCCTAAAAAGTGGACGCCAAAATAAAAAATAAATGATAAAGTCATTGGTTTGAAGACACTGGGGTAGATTTCACAAAGAGTTAGGACTAGTCCTAACAGATATAAACAACGTACAGCTAGTCCTAAGTTAGGACTAGTAACTCGTCCTAACTCAAGACAAGACTAGTCCTAACTCTTTGTGAAATCCACCACAGTCTTCATACTTGATGTATCTCAACATGTGCATAAAATAACAAACCTGTGAACTGGTGAAAATTTGAGCTCAATTGGTCGTCGACAATAACTTTGAAAGAAAAACAAATAAATTTGTCACACGAAGTTGAGTGCTTTAAGATGCTTGATTTAGAAACATCCAAATCTAATTCTGAGGTCTCGAAATCAAATTCGTGGAAAAGTGCTTCTTTCTCGAAAACTACGTCACTTCGGAGGGAGCCTTTTCTCTTACTGTGTTTTATACTATCAACCTCTCCCCCATTACTCGTCACCAAGTAAGTTTTCGTGCTAATAATATTATTATTGTCAGTAATTACCAATTGTGTCAACTTCCTTTAAAACTTTTGGATTAATTGTACCTTAAAAGTGGATTCAACATGAATTATGGACATAAATTTGAGTCTTAATTAAATCAAATTGTGAACCCACCGTTCCATCTACTTTGGTGTATGACACATTCATTTGGGCGGCAAACGACATCCGCATGCAGTTTTTCCCCTTTTCGTTTTTCAGTGTCCAGTTCCCAACCGTGGTGGACGGTGGCACTACGGTCGCCGGCGACCCCGTTGTGATTGGCTGGGTGGTGGTAGGGGCAATGGTGGTGTTTGCGGCCGTGACATTGGCAGTGGTGACGGGGGCGGCAGTGGTGACGGGGGCAGTGGTGGTAGGGCCAGTGGTGGTTGCAGGGCCAGTAGTTGTAGGGCCAGTGGTGGTGGCAGGCTCAGTGGTGGTAGGGCCAGTGGTGGCAGGCCCTGTAGTGGTCGCCACAGGCGTGGTTTGGGTTGTCACCACCGTGGTTTTTGCTGTTGCCACGATCGTTGTGATTGTACTCTCGACACTGACAGACGGGGTGGGCCTACTTGGAGTCCCTGCAAGCAGAAACGGTGACGTTCTTTCACATAAAAAGGGGTCAAGGGTCAATTAATGACCTCCTAATATCATCACTTTTTAAGCATGTTTTAACTATTGCTCGTTTATGTTTAAATTTTAATTTTAATTTCTTTTTTTTTTAGAATGTTTATATCTCTTGATACATCTAGTGAGAGTCTCTCAACTTGTGTCTTGACCAGCACAGATATAACTAAATTTACATTTACAACATCATTAAAGGCAGTGGACACTATTGATATATGTGAAAGACTAGCCTTCACAGTTGGTGTATCTCAACATACACATAAAATAACAAACCTGTGAAAATTTGAGCTCAATCGGTCATCGAACTTGCGAGATAAAAATGGAAGAAAAAACACCATTGTCTCACTAAGTTGTGTGCGTTTAGATGGTTGATTTCGAGACCTCAAATTCTAAACTTGAGGTCTCGAAATCAAATTCGTGGAAAATTTACATCACTTCAGAGGGAGCCGTTTCTCACAATGTTTTATACTATCAACCTCTCCCCATTACTCGTTACCAAGTAAGGTTTTAATGCTAATAATTATTTTGAGTAATTACCAATAGTGTCCACTGCCTTTAACAGAAGATGGAGAGATGTAATAAGTACATACAGGGGTATTGCTTGGCAACAGACAGCGCAGAAGAGAGTGAGATGGATATTTTGTGAAAAGGCTTTCCTCCTGCAGTGGAGTGAAACAGACTAGACGACGAGACGAAGAATGATATCATCCTTACCTACATGTGGATGAGGACCTCATATCGTAGACTTTAAAACATTGTGCTTCTTTTCTGATTTTAACAATTGCTCGTTTAAAGCCATTGG
Organism: Asterias amurensis; assembly: GCF_032118995.1. Taxonomy (NCBI): domain Eukaryota; kingdom Metazoa; phylum Echinodermata; class Asteroidea; order Forcipulatida; family Asteriidae; genus Asterias; species Asterias amurensis. The sequence goes on along the minus strand of NC_092659.1, from coordinate 5,151,726 downwards.
ACCCTTTCGGTACAGAAAAAAAAAAAAAGTTCACAGATTTACAAATAATTTACAGGGTTTACAGAAGGTAATGGTGAAAGACTTCTCTTGAAATATTAGTCCATGAAATGCTTTACTTTTTGAGAAAACGGTAAAACAATATAAATTCTCGTTAACGAGAATTACGGAGTTGTTATAAACACATGTCATGACACGGCGAAACGCGCGAAAACAGGAGTGGGTTTTCCCGTTATTTTCTCCCGACTCCGATGTCCGATTGAGCCTAAATTTCCACAGGATTGTTATTTTATATATAAGTTGTGATACACGAAGTGTGGGACTTGGACAATACTGTTAACCGAAAGTGTATAATGGCTTTAAAGGCAGTGGACACTATTGGTAATTACTAAAAATAATTATTATCTAAAACTTTTTTTGATTACAAGTAAAAGGGAGAGGTTAATAGTATAAAACATTGTGGGAAACAGCTCCCTCTGAAGTGACGTATAGTTTTCGAGAAAGAAGTAATTTTCCACGAATTTGATTTCTAAACCTCAGATCTAGATTTTGAGGTCCCGAAAATCAAGCATCTGAAAGCACACAACTTTGTGTGACAAGGGTGTTTTTTTCTTTCATTATTATCTCCCAACTTCGATGACCGAAGGTTTTATACTACCAACCTCTCCCCATTGCTCGTTACCAAGTAAGGTTTTATGCTAATAATTATTTTGAGTAATTACCAATAGTGTCCACTGCCTTTGTAGTGTTCAAGATATATTTAAACACATTGAAGACATCGTTGTTTTAAACACTGCTAATGCTGATACATTTGCATACTTCAGCTAGCCGTTTATTGATTTAGCCTATTTTGCATTTCTCCCGGGAATCACATTTTCTGATCTCGTCTTTATAACAGGAAACAAGTTTATGTTAATATCGTCTTATCAGGCGATCTGTCAAATATTTATAACAACGAAATTGACATTCTAAACGAGCAGACGAACCGTGGAGAGCGAATTGTTACCAACAATAATAGAAAAAAATGAAATGGCGGTCGTTTGGACAGAAATATTGCTTCGCTGTTCCAATTCCCTTCGGCAAAATAAATACCATGCTCCCCTGGGTCACCATGTATCAAAACAGAACAAACAAGGTGTTCAGTACATCACTCGTGATTGGTTCGCGACCAATACACATTCACAACAAGTGGTATACAACATTACGTCTGTTCAGAAGGTCAGATTATGACAATCAGTTTTGCACGCCATACCCGTGGAGGACCATTGAGAAATTTCCTTCCTCCGGACTATATTTACACAAGTTCTCACTCTACCCGTACACCATACCAGACTGGATTCTCATACGAGCTTTATTAGTACTTAAAAATCATCCAGACTTGCTGCCATTGAAGACGTGACATGACCTATGAGTCTGACCCCCAAAACGCATTTTCAAATTAACAAATGATTTAGGATAGCCTGCCACATGCATGACAAATCTGTGCGTCTACAAAGCCACTCCATTCGTTTTCATACAGTATAAAAATTTCTGAAGGTTCTGAAGGTTTATGGTTTATAGTTACAAGTGTAATGGACAATGTTCCATATGCCTACACAACGCGTATGCAAGATAGCCTACACAACGCGTATGCAAGGATCTTGCATTTTCTTGCATATAGATTATATATGCTAGGCCTGCACATGGAGGTAGAGTTCTACCTCCATGGCCTACATAAGTGTAGACTATACAGTCCAATATGTTATGATTTGCATATTAATATAGTACACTTTAGACTGAGAAGTGCCAGAGTACACCACACAGGTAGCACGTCTGCAGCCGATTTCACGAAACGCTAGGATCAATCCTAACTCTAGTTAGGACGAGTAACCCGTCCTAACTTAGGATGAGCTCAATGCGTCCTACGTATTTGGACACGGAACTGAACCCGTCCTAAGTCCTAAGATTAATCCTAAGTTAGGAAGAGTTTGGCGAAATCGACGGCTGGTACACTTAAGCCTATCTATGCTAGGTCAGACCGTAGAAATAGTCCGACAGTCCCACCAGTAGAACTTACCATGGGCACATGTGGATAGGTGTCCTGCTATAAACAAAAGGCAGAGCACACTCCGGAAGACTGCCATCAGAACGAACTGAGTGTTAACCACAGACTGAGAGAAACGTCCTGTATATCAGTTACACACCGTCACAATTTGAGGATATTCTATAATGATTATGAGTAATATAGAAGACAGGCCCACGACGTTCAATTTGCCGTGTATTATGAGGTGTATGTAGGGTATTATCAAAGATAGTATCTTTGGTACAATGGTCATGGAGCAATAGCTCCATGCATGCACATACACATTGTACAAGCAGGTTAAAGGTTACGGACGGTTACCAGCTTACTGCAGGCACTACGATGTACAAATAGTTTTCCTCTTTATAAATAGTACACTTGTATGTTGATAATGTCAACACCACCCATTGCCAATTATTTTTAAAGGGACACGTTGCCTTGGATCGGACGAGTTGGCAGTGTAAAAAGCATCACTTGCCTCGAAATTGCGTGGTTTTCCTTTTGCTTTGCGAACTATACTGGTCGGCCATTTAGTGGGAGTCAAAAATTTGACTCCCATAATGGCCGACCGCGTTAGTCGACCAGGTAAAAGGAAAATCACGCAATGTTGTGGTTAATTTGTGTGGATCATTGTATTCTACTTTTAAAACATCTTTCCAACCATAATATGCATTTTATAGCAAACGGTTACAAACGCGTATCAAAGACCAACTCGACCGATCCAAGGCAACGTGTTCCTATGGAACCTACAATGTCAAAAAAAAAGGCGCAAAAACGCCAGTTTAGTTTTACTATTGTGTTGTTTTTTGCAGTTTTATTTGGGGTGTTTTATTTTAGCTCACATACGGCTAATATAAAACTGATATGGACATCAACTTTTTGATGATGGCGCGTGAAAACAAACTAATTTAAAAAACTGGATAGAAGAGAAGATTGCAATGCGAAACGTGTTTTAATTGAGTTATTGAGCTGAATTAGCTCCCTCTTGTGGATTTAGCTCCGTCGTAGGACGCTTGATAGATACTAATCTGTGGGGATGGGGGGGGGGGGCGGGGGGGGGGGTTGCGTGACTGATGCTGATAAATTATCACCGCGATCAAGTTTGAAATCAAGTCAAGAAGTGGTGCGAAACAGACGGATCCTTGATCAGGGTTGATGTTTTCGTTAAAACCAAATAAAATACAGAGATGAAGAAAAAGAAGATTTGAAGTTGAGGTGCCCTGGCTGGCTCTCTTGTGTGATTCGAATCAAGAAGATTTGAAGTTGAGGTGCCCTGGCTGGCTCTCTTGTGTGATTCGAATCAAGAAGATTTGAAGTTGAGGTGCCCTGGCTGGCTCTCTTGTGTGATTCGAATCAAGAAGATTTGAAGTTGAGGTGCCCTGGCTGGCTCTCTTGTGTGATTCGAATCAAGAAGATTTGAAGTTGAGGTGCCCTGGCTGGCTCTCTTGTGTGATTCGAATCAAGAAGATTTGAAGTTGAGGTGCCCTGCTGGCTCTCTTGTGTGATTCGAATCAAGAAGATTTGAAGTTGAGGTGCCCTGGCTGGTTCTCTTGTGTGATTCGAATCAAGAAGATTTGAAGTTGAGGTGCCCTGGCTGGCTCTCTTGTGTGATTCGAATCAAGAAGATTTGAAGTTGAGGTGCCCTGGCTGGCTCTCTTGTGTGATTCGAATCAAGAAGATTTGAAGTTGAGGTGCCCTGGCTGGCTCTCTTGTGTGATTCGAATCAAGAAGATTTGAAGTTGAGGTGCCCTGGCTGGTTCTCTTGTGTGATTCGAATCAAGAAGATTTGAAGTTGAGGTGCCCTGGCTGGCTCTCTTGTGTGATTCGAATCAAGAAGATTTGAAGTTGAGGTGCCCTGGCTGGCTCTCTTGTGTGATTCGAATCAAGAAGATTTGAAGTTGAGGTGCCCTGGCTGGCTCTCTTGTGTGATTCGAATCAAGAAGATTTGAAGTTGAGGTGCCCTGGCTGGCTCTCTTGTGTGATTCGAATCAAGAAGATTTGAAGTTGAGGTGCCCTGGCTGGCTCTCTTGTGTGATTCGAATCAAGAAGATTTGAAGTTGAGGTGCCCTGGCTGGCTCTCTTGTGTGATTCGAATCAAGAAGATTTGAAGTTGAGGTGCCCTGGCTGGCTCTCTTGTGTGATTCGAATCGTCCAGGAGCAGGGCCTATTATCGTAGAGCTGCTTGAGCACAACAGCAAACTACCATGCCACGTGTAAAATTTGTGACTGGTATCCTGCCTTGTTTGCTCCTTGTTTGCTAAGCAGAAAGGTGTTTAGTGTAAAATTCTCTGCTTATAAGCAGTTCTTTTGAAATTGGGCCCAAGCCAGCAGAGAGGAAGGGATGAACATGGTTGCGTGAAGATGAATGGACTGTTGGCGCAATTGCGATCCAATGCAGATACCCAACACAGGAAAAAGCGTAGGCCTATAAGTGAAACTTTGAGAGGTTTATGGTTCTCACAGTTTTTCTCTGTGGATTTCATAAAGACTTAAGACTAGTCTTATCTTGAGTTAGGACGCATTAGGACACAGAACTTTAGTTTATTGGATTGCTGTGTGAAATTGGACCCCGGTGTCCGGCTATTGTGACTGACCGCTGGACAACCCTTCCTCGATGCACCGTGATTGGTTGAAAGCTGCAACCCATCAACCACTCACATCACAAAGTACCACCAGGCTATACTTGCCCTAGTCTGAGCTTCTGGACAGGTAAACTAGAAGTTACACCTCTCTTAATGTTCATGCATGACGTCATAATTCTATACCCAAAATTAGGCCGCAACGCTGTGCCTATACAACTCTCTTAATATTTAGGTAAGAATAATTGTGACGAACTCGTGCATAAAAGAGAGGCGTATGGGTGGGATGGGGTTGGGCTACGCTGGATTCCACTTCAGTTTATATAACCATTGTGGTTTTAAAGCTGAGTGGATCCTATGCTGATTTGGTTTTGTGTCGAGTGTTTGTTAGGGGTGGTGACTAAACAATGGTCTCCCGTGGTTCCCAGCTTGTACAAAGACGAAATACAAACAAAACTTCAGGATATTGGTGAATCACATTCAGGAAAACGAAACCTCTTCGGAAGTTTTCCAAACTGAACTTATGAATAAATCAGTATCACAAGATAACCAATCTCAACAATACACAGGCATAATATAATATTTACCTTGAGTAAATCGCACTCCATTTATGGCCAAATTCCATCAGATAAACGGATAATTCTTGCATCACATGATCGTAAGCGTAATCCCATTCACAATCAGAGCCCAGACATTAAGCACAGAAATAATGTTAGGCAAGCTGTTTGCAAGGCAGTGGACACTATTGGTAATTGTCAGAGACTAGCCTTCACAGTTGGTGTATCTCAACATATGGATAAATAACTAATCTGTGAAAATTTTAGCTCAATCGGTCATCGAAGTTGCGAGATAATAATGAAATAAAAAAACGCCCTTGTCACACACATGAAGTTGTGTGCGTTTTTAAATGGTTGATTTCGAGACCTCAAATTCTAAATCTGAGGTCTCGAAATCAAATTCGTGGAAAATTACTTCTTTCTCGAAAAATATGGCACTTCAGAGGGAGCCGTTTCTCACAATGTTTTATACCATTAACCTCTCCCCATTATTCGTCACCAAGAAAGGTTTTATGCTAATAATTATTTTGAGTAATTACCAATAGTGTCCACTGCCTTTAAAACTATAGTACTATAGTATTAGTAGATAGGCCTACTCGAGTTGCATTTTGGATTTGGAGTCATTGCATGGCAATAATCATTTGTGAGAACTTGGCCTTGCCTTATATTCTTACTATCGAGGAGTAGATTTTTCGGAACTCGTGAGACTTCTCACTTCGGAAAAAAGAAACTGTCCTACTGGTTGTATTTTTTGTATAAAAGTTGGTTTGAATTGAATCGGATGAATTCGCTAAGCAGACTCGCAAAATGTAAATTTATTTTGTATTCTTATCAGTTTAGATAAAAATTGAACCTTTGGTCTGTTTAATTTTCATCTCGCGGTGTACTGTTGAAATAAAACTGCATGCACCATCCCTCAGTGACCGATGTACTAACTATACTATATGTGCTGTGGAGTTTTCTGCACGTCATCAGGTTTACCATATCGGGACCAAGAACCAGTTTACTAAAGGGATTCACTGGAACTTACCAAGATGACATCTTTAAGATCCTTTCTAGTATTCTTCCTCGTATTGGGTAAGTTTAAAGCAACCGGACACTATTGGTAATTACCCAAAATAATAATTGTTAGCATACACAATACTTGGTAACGGGCAAAGGAGAGAGCTATTAGAAATGGCTCCCTTTGAAGTAACGTAGTTTTTGAGAAAGAGGTAATTTCTCACTCAAACACTTCAGGCCTGAAGCCTTTTATTAGGCATCTGAAAGCCCACCAATTTGTGCAACAAGGGTGGTGTTTTTTTTCTTTCAGTAGTCTCTTGCAACTTGCAACAATGATCAATTGAGTCCAAACTTTCTCAGATTTGTTATTGTATGCATATGTTGGGATACACCAAGTGAAAAAAACTGGTCTTTGACATTTACCAAGTGTACAGTGCTTAGGCACTGAGGTTTCTAATTAAAACACAATGGGGGTATCTCTTTGGTGTATGCTACACTCTAAAAACTAAAGAGTTGGATCCAACACTTGCATGAGTTCGGTGAGTGACTACACTTTGAAAGTGTTGAATCCAGCATTTTATATGTTAAATCCACTATTTCAAAGTATTCGGTCAATGATTTAAGTGCCAGTTTAACTTTTAAAAAGCTGATCCAACAATTCAACAGAATTTTTTTGAGAAATGTTGAAATAACACTTAAATTGTTGAATTAACCCTTTTTGCATTACATCAACTTAAAATGCTAGATTTAACAAACAAAACGCTGGATCCAACACTTTCAAGAGTAGTCACTCACCGAACTCATGCAAGTGTTGGATTCAACTATTTAGTTTTTAGAGTGTACCTACAGTTTAGTAATTTGTTGCATCTCATGGAACTATCAAAATTAATGTTTCATCACAAGACGTTTGTAGAAGACATGATGCAAGAAAAGAGAAGATTTCTTTTGTGATTCATAAATCATGTGTATTATGTATATATTTTGTTCATGCTACAGGGTGTGCATTGGTTGTGGACAGCAGTACTACATTGGCAGCCACTACAACAGCTGGGACCACAACCAAGACGACCACTGCAAAAGTGACCACAAATCAACCAACCACAGCAAAAGTTACTACCCAACAACCAACCACAGCCAAGATGACCACAGCAAAAGTGACCACTGAGCAGCCCACCACAGCAGTCAACATGACCACAGCAAATCTGACCACCGAACAACCAAGCACCGATAACATGACAACTTCATTCTCAAATACAACTGGAAATGTGACCACCATGGTTTGGACAACTATGAACGGCACAACCGCGAGCACAACTGAACCCGCAAATAGTACCACAATGGAACCCAAGACCACCTCTCCCGTTACCAAACCCACCCCCTCCCCTAGTAATAACACTGGGATGGTTGTGGGCATCGTTGTAGGAGTAATCGGAGGTGTAGGTATCATCATTGGTGTCGCTGTTTACATTGTCAAGAAGAAACAACGACATGTTGCATACGGGAACCTCGAGTGAATGTAGCACTAGTGTACTTCTTTAAAAAATAATTTTAAAAAGAATAAAAAAGAATGATCTGTTGCAAACTGATTTAATTTATAACTTCAGTTAAGTTTCTAACAGAAGTGTATTGACGAATGTAACCGATTTGGTCAGATGCAGGGATTTTAACCAAATAATATACTTAACAGATCCTGAATTTTGCATCCAATTCTAATATGTAAATTGCTACCAATTTTTCACTGGGTTTGAAGAACAAACTAATTACACTCACTTTATGTTATGTACAGTATTGTAGTACTCTCTTTAATGCTTCAATTTGTCATGGCATTATTTAAATTAAACAAGTCTCTTAATAATGCACTGGACACCGTTGGTAAAATACCAGTAATCTCACTTGGTGTATCTCAACATATGCATAAAATATCAAGTCTGTGGAAATTTTGACTCACTTGGTCGAAGTTGCGAGAAAATAATAGAAGAAAAGTTGTGTGCTTTCAGATGCCTTGAACTCGCATTCAATTCAAATATTTTTGTGAGAAATTACTTCTTTCTCAAAAACTACCTTACTTCAGAGGGAGCCGTTTCTCACAATGGTTTATACTATCAACAGCTCTCTGGTTACCAAGTGAGTTTTTATGCTAACAATTATTTTGAGTATTTACCAATAGTGTCCAGTGCCTTTAATAAGCAAAGATACAATAAATTGCATGCAGAGTGGTACTGACATTATTATTATCTATGAAAACATGTCACATAATTACAATAGATATAATGGTATAAAATGAATAGAATATTAATCAAATTTATGTGCTATGGACGGAATAACATTTTGAAAATCAAGCATTCAAAAAGATACTTCACATGTAATTATTAGATCAACCAATAAAAGCCATAATTAAACTTGATGTGTGTCGCCATCTTTGATGAATCAGGGATGCAGCAGCGGGCCAATTTTTCTGGATAACCATGATAACCAGAAATTGAGCCTTGAGGCTGACCTCATGGCTCTGCTTACCAGGGAATTCTAGCCTTATGATCACCAGCTTTGGTCACTTAAAATTGTTAGTGCCAATTTTCTGCAACAACTCAAATAAGCAAAGCATCATTTGTAATGGAGAACATTCCTTGCTAATCTATGAAATGCAAATTAAGGAGAGGACAGTAAGGAGAGCGATGGGATTGAGCCCTGGACTGAAGACCTTGACCAGTGGAAAAAACCGTTTTCCCGACATAATTATTTGAAGATCCACGCCACTCTGGCAAAACCTGAAACTTCTAGCCATTTACCATAATGCAATAAATCACTGAAAAGTTTTTTTTTAAATTGATGCCATGGACAAAATAATATCGCAAAAACTTCATACAATGTACCTGAATCTCATTATTGCAAATTGAGACAAAGTTTAGGGTTTTGCATAATCATATCTTTATATCAAAATCAACTCCAATTTGAGAAACCTATTGACCCCTTGCACGCGCGTCACACGCTGCGACTGGTGCCACGCTCACCGTTGGTGGGCAAGTTAGGTTTACGTGTATTAACGCCGCGTCGCCTAAAACGCGCACTTCACGCACAGCATACTCTATGCATAGAGTTATATATGAAAATGCACAGTGAAATTGCCCACCAGTATGGCGCATTCGAGATTTTTCTGATGATGACGTCAGGTGAAATGGGTCAAGAGGGGGGAAAGCGATTCATCGTAAATAATATTCAAATGGAAAACTATCAATTCGTACTGTTATCCGAAGAAGATTAGAAATCTACTAATTCTTTGAAGGGCCACAGAAAGGAAGCAGTCGAGAATTATAGGAATGCTACATGTAACACATTGATTTAGTCAGTGCTAAATGTTGAGACAAACATGTCACTAAAGTAACTTAAAGTTCCACAATGGTTTAATTACAAATTATTGCATTATGATTTAATCAAGAGAAGACAAATAGGAGGAAACGTGGTTTAGAAAATTTCTGCCTTGAATGTGTCAGAATGAAACGTGAGGCATTAACAGGGAGCTACCTTTACAGTTAAAATACCGTGACTTTTCTGTAGAATGACGCAATTAAATCTATTGGGAATGCATGGTAAACTGACCCTCCCTGTCAACTTACCGCGACTGTGATGTAAAACGGGCCAAAAGAGGTCGCGGAGGACTTCCGCCTAGCCTTGGTAACTTAACAGGGCCCCTAAAAGGTCATAATGGGAACAGCTTCGCGCTGTAAACCTACCGCGAACAGGCTGTACAACGTTATGCAATTGTCGCGGAATACAAGTCCAGGTTGGAACGCACTGTAGAATTACACCAAAGCCAGTCACGGTAACTTTCCGGGCGGCAGCAGAAGAAAAAGTCCAATGGGAACACAGCTTAAGTTTTGACTCGTGTTGAAACTGACACACGTGCTTTTAGGGGTTTTGCAAGAGTTTGCACATCCTGAAGTATAAGTTCAAGTGATTGATTTTGATAAAGTACAGAAAAAAAACAGCCGTACAACATTTTAAGCTGATACATGTTTGTACACAAACATAGATGCACCCACACCACACATCTACAAAATGCAGCGAAAGTTAACGCTCTAGACAGTATAGGTAGCTCTCTGGACATTACACAGGCATGATATTTTTGGTCCTTAAAACAAGTAGGAATATTCATAACTAGTACACAGGCTTGCTCTATGTGCTAACCAACATGTGGTCTTTTCAGGCTGTTTTATCACAATTTGTCTTTTATTTCAAATGGGTCAAAAAATCAGAAATCAAGTATGAAGAATGTTATGCCTGGTTACACAATTGCTATGCTACAATGTAGTCAACACAGTATCGGCTAGATTAATCCTTAAGTGTGTGAAAAACGCGCATGGAACGAATCCGTCGCAAAACACCTTCAATGAAAGCTCACACAAAACCAAAACCTTCAATGAAAGGCAGGTCTGTATGTTTCGTTTTCTGAGAGGGCAATGACGCCAAGGCATTTTCTCCTTTGTAAAGGGCACCCTATGAGGAAATTGTTAATTTCTACTGGTGCATTTTCAATGGCACCAAGGCATTGACCAGGGGGCACGGAGACAACAAAGGCAATTGCCTCCAAGAAGTATCAGGTCTGGAAAGGTCACACAAACACACAGAGATCTCACAATCGGGTCAAAGGTTTGCTACCCTCAATCGCACGGTGAAAACACAACAAAATGGATCCTTTAAATTTAGTACTTGTAGTAAATTATAGCAAAGTTCACACTAACCTACAGAGATTTCACAATCAGGTCAAAGGTCAGTGTTTGCTGCCCTCAATTGCTCAGTGAAAACACAACAAAATGGATCCTTTAAATTTAGTACTTGTAGTAAATTATAGGAAAGGTCACACTAACCTACAGAGATTTCACAATCAGGTCAAAGGTCAGTATTTGCTGCCCCATAATTGCTCAGTGAAAACACAACAGAATGGCACCTTTAAATTTAGTACTTATAGTAAATTGCAAACACTATAATTGGTATGGTGCCTAATCGCCATAGAAGTTTAAAAAAAAAAAACTTTGGCCGAGAGAAAAATCAAATGGTCCTCATTGGGATTTGAACCCAAGACCCAAGACACTCTGGGCAGATGCTCTACCAGCTGAGCTTTGAGACACAGAGGTATACTCCCTCGAGTTTACCCTACAAACCACATTTTGCAATGTGCAGTCTTAGCAATGCAATGTGCAGTCTTAGCAATTTTTCTTACTTCCACCTCCAACGCAAAATGTTACTTCATAAACTGACCTTAATTTCACCATTTCAAAGCAGTTTTTTTACATCTTAGAAATACAGGCATTTTTAAAGTTACCTTGCTAGATTTCACAGACCCGAACGTACAAGAAAATTTACTTTGGAAACAACACTGCAAAGCGATCGCAGCGCATTTGTTAAAAGGTTTTTGTGATGTATTTTGCAACTTTTCATGCATTTTTAAAACCAATCCAACCCGATTATGGTTGCCAATAAATGATCCTTACCCTTGCCCATTATAGTTATCAATATGACCGCCTGGACCAGCATGGCTGGTTTTGGCTGCAAAGCACCGATTCCATCCAAAATAAAGAAACAACTTTCTTAAGGGAACAGACAAGTGAGGGTTAAGGGTCTTTAAAGATTGCTAGTTTTTATCTTTATTGCTTTTAAACAAAATTCACAATTGTCTTACGAGGACAATGAGCAGGGCCAGCATTAGTGTCTTTTCTTTCCAAAGGATGCATTTTCAATCCAGGAGGAGACGAGTCTCTTCACCGCCAGATACGACATGTGTTATCTTTGCTTCCTGAAGAACGAACGAATGAAAAAGCATTGTTAAAGAAAATGTCCTCATTGCAAGCTTTTTAATCCTTTGCAACATAGCAACTTATACTGTGCCAGAAATTGGGCAGTAAGACTCCCCCGTCCCAGATGAAAAGTTTTGTGCTTACTGTAGCAGAAAAAAATTGCTTAAGCAAAACTGTGTATTTCATAGGTTTAAGTAAGTTAAGCGTCCATCTTGGCGTGTTCACCATTAGTTTGTATTGTTACGTTATTTATTTTCATACATAAAGCACCAGTTAGCATAACTTTTAACGTGGTAACGGTAAGCAGCGCTATGAAATGAAATTGCACAGTAAGCACAAAATCAGCTGTTAAGCAGCTCTATGAAAATGGGCCCAGTGCAAGGCATAGCTCTACTGACCTGTAATGATGATACTGCCCTCATAGTTGAATGCACAACTGAAGATCTCGTCTGTGTGTCCTTCTAGCACCTGCAGACACTTTCCTGTCAGTGGATCCCACAGTCTGGCTGTCTTGTCCGAGCTCGCTGTCAATAACTTACTGCCTTGAGGGTTGAAGGTGATCTGAAGGAGAAAGAAAAAAGATCAAGGTGATATTAGGTCAATTTATGCTTAACTAGGGAGCTTTCTCCACACCAACGCCTGGGCCCAATTTCATTAAATGTTAAGCCAAAAATACTGCTTCACAAATTTCTTTGCAAAATTTTGGCCGGTAACCTGTTCCTGCTAAGCAATACTATTCTTTGCTTAGCAAGTTTTTGTGCTTACAAGCTTTAAGAAATTAGGCCCTAATGCTTAGTTGGTGTATGGAGAGCAAGTAACGCCATGAGGAAAACTTAAAGAGAGAACTTAATAAAAGATTACCTTTGATATTTCCCCTTCATGACCTTCTAGCTTGGCTATACAATTATGGGTGACGGCATTGTACACTCTGGCTGTACCTGCAAAAACAAACACAAGAAAACAAACCAAATTTAAACCAATTGAATCTGCAGGAGATTGGTAGCTCTCAGACCTACATGAAACAGCTTTTGAAGGCATCGGACACGCTTGATAATTACTCAAAGTATATACGAGCACAAAAATTTACTTGGTACTAGCAACGCAAATTGTAAGAAATTACTCAATCTGAAGTAACGGAGTTTTTGAGAAAGAGGTAATTTCTCACTCAAATATTTGAAACTAAGACGAACCAAATTTGAACCAATTGAAATTGCAGGAGATTGGAAGCTCTCAGACCTACATAAAACAGTTTTTGAAGGCATTGGACGTGTTTTGTAATTACTCAAAATATATATTAGCATAAAAACCTACTTGGTACGAGCAACGGAGAGCTGATAACAGTAAAACAAATTGTGAGAAATGACTCAATCTGAAGTAACGTAGTTTTTGAGAAAGAGATAATTTCTCACCCAAATATTTGAACCTAAGTCTCAGGCACACAAATTTGAGCAAAAAGGGTGATGTTCCTTTTATTGTTCTCTTGCAACTTCGATGACCTATTGTGTCCAATTTAACCCTCAACATATTGAAAACCAACTTACTGTCTGCCGATGCCGATGCAATGTACTGTCCGGTGAAATCAAATACAACGTCTAGGACCTCGTCTTCATGGCCCCGCAGGGTACCGATGCATTTGCCGTTACTAGCATCCCATATCTTGCAGGATTTATCCATGGAACCAGTGACGATCAACGAGCAGTCGTAGTTGAACTGGGCGGAGCTGATCTCTCCTCTGTGACCGATGAGGGTGTGGATTCGTCTGGGAAGGTGGAACAACAGAAGTAATGAGAAAAGGTCTCCTTTCAAAGTACAGACCACAGACCATGGAGCTTAACTAAACATGCCCAGACTAACTTTCTGAACTATGCCAAAGCAAATTGTCTCCCATCCAAGTAGAGACCAAGTAGAGTCAAAGTCAAAAACTTTACTCCACAAAATAGCGTAACAAGTTAGTTCACTGCGTAAAAGGAAAACTGTGCTATTTAGAGGCATATTTGTATGCGTAATTATAGTCTACTTTTAAAAACATCTTTCTTACTATGTATGCATTTTCATAGCAATAGATTTCAAATTCTTTTTCATCACTGTTCATAGACCAACTCGCCCGCTCCACGGCAACGTGCCCCTTAAAGTGTCTTGCTTAAGGACACAAGGGTCACGACCGAGACTCGAACCCACACTCTGCTGAACAGAAACACCAGAGCTCGAGATTGGTGCTCTTATCCGCTCAGTACGTACAATGCCAAAACAAATTGTCTCCCACCCAAGTACTGAGTACAGACCATGGAGCTTAACTAAACTGTTTCCCCTACTATTGCCTGTTTGTCCGGTCGACTGTTCTTCACTAATGACTGTAATGACAGTCATCTAAGTACTGACTAAAGTCAATGTTGCTCAACTAAACTCTTGCCCCTACTATTGTCCGTTCTTCACTAATTACTGTAATGACAGTCATCCAAGTACTGACTACAGTCAATGTTGCTCAACTAAGCTCTTGCCCCTACTATTGCCTGTCTGTCCGGTCCACTGCCCTCCACTAATGCCCGCCTGATTCAGGTCTTACCTGCCAGAGTGTACATCCCAGACAGAGACGGCACTAATCACAGACAGTCGAGCTTAACTTAGCTCTTGCCCCTACTATTGCCTGTCTGTCCAGTCAACTGCTCTCCACTAATGACTGCCTGATTATTCAGCTCTTACCTGCCAGAGTGTACATCCCAGACAGAGACGGTACTAATCACAGACAGTGGAGCTTAACTAAACTCTTGCCCCTACTACATATATTGCCTGCTTTTCTGGTCCACTGCTCTCCACTAATGACCAACTGATTCAGCTCTTACCTGCCAGAGTGTACATCCCAGACAGAGACGGTGTGATCAAACGATCCAGTGATGATCCGATCCCCAGTTGTATTGAACGACAAGGAGATGATCTCTGCTGAATGACCCTGTGGCAGAGAACAAACAGTAAAGACTATTCAGGTCAAATGTCAAAATCAATCCAACCAAAGACAAAAATGGCAACATGGAAGAGAGAAATGGAAGCTTTCAAAAGTGAAACTTGAAAAGTGAAATCTATAAAAACAGAGATGTTATGGGCTGTTGAAAAACTGTGAGCACAAAGTGTGAAACATGTGCTGCTTGCGAGCATGAAGCCTGCGTTCTTACATTAGTACACTTTTCTTTGGTTTTAAAAGCCCTACTCTTCAATATTGTATGGTTTCATCTTCATGTTTTATGGATTTGATCTTAACTTTAAAACAAAAAACTAAATACATGTAGTATTAAAAAATATATACATTCATTTTTTTTTTTTTTCTTTCTTTGGGGGGGGGGGAGGAGGGGATTAAAAAAATGGATTCCTGGTTGAAAACAGAGAAATCACAACCGGATTCCTGAATATAACACTCACAGCTAATGTTGAGATTTCATCCCCAGACTCCACGTCCCACAGCTTGGCGGTTGTGTCCATACTACCTGTGGCTAGTATGGTACTCTGTGGGTTGAAGGCTACACATACCTGCCATTGACAACACAAGTAGAAACAACTATCAACATCTACTACAACAAAGTTGTAGATCCCTGTCCACTTCCCCCTGACAATAAACATTCTTCCCCGTCCCCTGGCTCAATGTTAAAGGCAGTGGACACTATTGGTAATTACTCAAAATAATTATTAGCATAAAACCTTTCTTGGTGACAAGTAATTGGGAAAGGTTGATGGTATAAACATTATATGAGAAATAGCTCCCTCTGCAGTGCCATAGTTGTCGAGAAAAAAGTAATTTTCCACGAATTTGATTTCGAGACTTCAGATTTAGAACTTGAGGTCTCGAAATCAACCATCTAAACGCACAAAACTTTGTGTGACAAGGTTTTTTCTTCTTTCAATATTATCTCGCAACTTCGATGACCGATTGAGCTCAAATTTTTACAGGTTGGTTATTTTATGCATATGTTGAGATACACCAAATGTGAAGGCTAGTCTTTGACAATTACCAATAGTGTCCACTGCCTTTAATTGGAATGTAGGAGACTGTGCAATGAGAGCCAACAATGAAAGAGGGCACGGGGGCCCAACGAGACATGGCCGGGATTGAAGGTATGTAGTTAAAAAGTTCTCAAAATTTAAACCTGGCTTCATGATTAGGAAACGATTGTTAGGAAAACTACCTTGCTCAAACGACTTGATCACAATAGTAGTAATAACAGGTGCTAGAACATCAATACACTTTTAAAGACACTGGACACTATTGGTAATTGTCAAAGACCAGTCTTCTCACTCGGTGTATCCCAACATATACATAACATAACAAACCTGTGAAAATTTGAACTCAATTGGTCGTCGAAGTTGCGAGAAAATAATGGAAGAAAAAACACCCACACGAAGTTGTGTGCTTTCAGATGCTTGATTTCGAGACCTCAAATTCTAATTCTGAGGTCTCAAAATCAAATTCGTTGAAAACTACTTCTTTCTAGAAAACTACGTCACTTCAGAGGGAGCCGTTACTCACAATGTTTTACACTATCAACCTCTCCCCATTACTTGTTACCAAGTAAGGTTTTATGCTAAAAATTATTTTGAGTAATTACCGATAGTGTCCACTGCCTTTAACAGAATCAATAACATGAACATTACATCTTTGGTTTGCAATTAACACAATGTGATAAAATATTTACTTTGTTGTATAATCATTCAACGGTATAATTGGCAAAATACAGTTACAAAGCAGTAAAGAAAGTACTTACAATTTCAGCTGTATGGCCTCTGAACGTGTGGTAGCATTTCCCAGTCTCTGAACTCCATAACTTACACGTCTTGTCAAACGACCCAGTTGCTATTTTATCCCTGAATTTCATGAGAAAATTTGTGCATGTCACAAAAGTTATTATTATTATTATTATTATTATTATTATTATTATTATTATTATTATTATTATTATTATTATTATTATTGCTATTGGTTTATTTATACCATATTGCAGTCCAAAGGCTGAATTGCACAGTGGTTACAGTTGGTGAAAAATGTCATCAACACACAGAAGAAAATTAACTATTACATAAAGCGTCCAAAAAACACAAGTGATGAAAACTTTGAAAAGAAGCAGGGCATAAAAACTAGCACAAACACCAATGAAGAAACATTTGTTTTTTTATAGCAATCCATTTAGATACAAAATAAGACTATTATAAAAACATTAATTTGTACAAGATAAAAATATGATTCTAGTCATAACTAGACTATCATTGACTATACTACCATACACTCAGAGTTGGTCAGATTGTGGTTTGATAACTATGGTCCTTGATCAAACTTGCACATAAGGTTTATCGCGAACCCTCACAGAGATATAGGCAATGCGTGAGCACGTCGTGCATGACACCATACACCGCAGCGCTGAATGCCCCCTCTGCCTACCCATAACGCATTGCGGTTCTGAATTGTAATAAACCTTTTTTAGTGTCAGGTAAAACCCAATCACACTGTTCTTTGTCTTCAATGCAATACATCATCATAATAATTATAATAATAATAATAATAATAAAGTCGCACATATCCACCCTGCTGGGTGTTTAAGGCACAGTAAAACCAAAAACAAACGAAAAAGAAAACAACACAAATAAATTAGTCCTTGAAAACCTGTGACAAAAGATAAGTTTTGAGAAGAGATTTGAAATTTGTGGTACAAAGACAAGATCTAAGATTTAAGTGGTAGAGAGTTCCATATGCGTGGCGCAGCTGAAGAAAAAGACCTGTCACCCCAAGAGTGTCAAGACTTGGGTTCAATGAGAAGCATGGAACTTAATCGAAGATTCCTTGAAGAAATGCAAACTTTTTGAAGTAGTTCTGATGAATAGTGGGGAGCCTTGCCGCTAAGTGCTTTGTGGACAATGAGCATCAGCTTGAAGATGATTCGATGAGAGATAGGGAGCCAGTGTAGTTGATTCAGAATAGGGGTGATAGAAGTGTCACAATGCAAGCTGCAGTGTTTTGGAGGTGTTAATCTTACAAACGATAATTGAAAACTCACCCGTATGGATTGTTGAATGCGATGGCATACACTACATTTCTGTGCCCTTCCAACGTGTGGAGTTCCTCCCCTGAGGCAGTGTCCCACACCTTACAGGTTCTGTCATAGCTGCCAGTGATGAAGCTGGAGCCAGATTTATTGAATGCAACATTTGTCAGAGGGAGGATGTGCGCTCGGAGTGCCTGTTAACAGAGTATCATTTTAGGAATAAAGAATTAGCTGTTGCAAACTGCTTACCAACCAAAAGGACCTACGGTATAATTATTGCAAAAAATGGTCATTAAAGGGAAGGTACACGTTTGTAAATTACTCATAACAAATATTAACTTAAAAACTGACTTGGTAACAAACATTGGAGACCTCTTGGTAGTATAAAACATTGTGGGAAACCACTCCCTCTGAAGTAATGTAGTTTTTGAGAAAGAGGTAATTTCTCACTAAAATAATAAAAGACTTCTAGCTAGACGTCTTTTATTCCTATCTGAAAGCACACAAATTCGTCCAACAAGGGTGTTTTTTCTTTCATCATTTTCTCGCAACTTCGATGACCGATTGAGCCCAAATTTTCACAGGCTTGTTATTTTATGCGTATATGATGGCATACACCAAGTGAGAAGACTGGTCTTTGACAATTACCAAATGTGCACCTTCCCTTTAACAGCCATGGCCTCCGTTGCCCCTGGTCTTGGTCTTGGTGCCCCTTCAAATGTTTCCCCATTGCCAATTCAAAGATGAAATTCCAGGTGTGCTTTATTTTGGTTTACTTACATTAATTATTTTCCCCATCCTCCGTGCTAATTAATTTGCTTATCTACATGTATGTAATATTTTATAAATATGTAATATCATGAAATAAATAATAGTATGAAATAAATGTTGACTTGATTTGAATCTAGGGCCGGATCCGAACTGGCGGCTACAGCTACGGCTACGGCCGAATCGCCGCGTCATCATGCATTGAAGTATAGGAAGCCCTTAGCAACACCCCTGGCAACGGTCGTAGCCGCAGCCGTAGCCACCAATTCAGCGCGGCCTAACTTAAAGACAGTGGACACTCTTGGTAATTGTCAAAGACTAGTCTTCACAGTTGGTGTATCTCAACATATGCATAAAATAACAAACCTGTGAAAATTTAAGCTCAATCGGTCCTCGAAGTTGCGAGATAATAATGAAAGAAAAAACACCCTTGTCACACGAAGTTGTGTGCTTTCTGATGCTTGATTTTGAGACCTCAAATTCTAAACTTGAGGTCTCCAAATCAAATTCATGGAAAATTACTTCGTTTTCGAAAACTACGCCACTTCAGAGGGAGCTGTTTCTCACAATGTTTTATACTATCAACCTCTCCCCATTACTCGTAATCAAGAAAGGTTTTATGATGATAATTATTTTGAGTAATTACCAAGTGTCCACTGCCTTTAATTGAATGTAATTCATGCCTGTTGGAATGCTTAAACGATCTGAACAACAGCGTTCCGACTTCTGTGACGGACATTTCAAGATTCTCAAGAAAGTTTACCTTGAATAGGTAGAATGTGTGCTCGTCATTCAGGCCGATCTTCTGCTGTAGTCTCTCTATAAGCTGTCTGACCTGTAATGTGCGATTAGCTGTGACTAGAGGCTCCTTACTCACAATCTCATCCAGAATGGCGTCGATATCACTCCTTGAAAAAAGACCATCATGAAACCAATCAAAATATTAAACACAGGTCTATTAAGCAAAATTCTTAAGAATGAATAAAACTGCATCTATTTCAGTGGAAAATTACTTCTTTCTCTAAAACTACACTACTTCGAAGGGAGCCGTTTCTCACAATGTTTTAAACTATCAACAGCTCTCCATTGCGTGTTACCAAGTAAGTTTTTTTGCTAACAATTTTTTTGAGTAATTACCAAAAGTGTCCAGTGCTTTTGACTAAAAAACACTTACAATGTAAAACTAATCACCATACCTGCTGCAAAAATATAGGACTCAAACTGCCTCTAGCTACTAAGCAAGCTTGCTGGGGCCAATTTCATAGAGCTGCTTAAGCAAAAAATTTGCTTTAGCACGAAAATAGCTCGCTTATTTTACACATGTTACTGGCCAAAGTTTCATGGCATATACATTGCTTGTGACTGGTATTTAGCTGTTGTTTACTTAGAATAACAATTGAGTGGAGTCTTGGCCGGTAAACTGACTTTATTAAGCCAGGATTTTTTTGCTTAAGCAAACTTTTGTGCTTAAGCAGCTCTATGAAGTTGGGCCCAGGTCTAGGTGGTAAGCCATCTGCTCTTGTGGTAAGACATCTGGGCCAAATTTTCATAAAGAAAATTCTGCTTAGCAAATTTCTAAACTAAGCAAGAAATGGCCGAGGTACCACTCGCAACAATGGTTGCTATATGCTTTTCCGGCTGGTAATCCATTTTTTGCTAAGCAAACGTTTGTTCGAGCTCAACAAAAAGTTAAGTTTTACATGCTAGCGAAACACACCAAAAGTTTTTTTAAATTGATTTCTTACTCTGGCTTGAGATCCAAGAGGTCAATGGACTTTGTCTTGACGATGTTGGACTGCTCATATTCCAAGATGATACCTAGAGATAGTATAGACAGAAAGTTACAACTATTTCTTTGAAAAAAACAAACTGAGTGTTGTTAAACCATTGAGCACATGACCTTTTCTTTTTCATCTGCAAGTAAAAAGCATTTATTGCACATGAAGACAGTGGTGTAGTGACAGGGTAGGGGGAAATGAGAAAGGGGTTTGTGCCCCAAACGCGGTCTCGGGGAGAGGGGGCGCAGCACCAAATTGAAAACAAAATAAAAATGGCTTGCCCTATTTTACTAGTTTGACATCCACCTCGAAAAGACTTTCAATGGCAAAGTGAGTGAAGGGGGATTATTTACTTACTTACAGCCACTGGGGAAAACTTTCCGTACTGCCACTACTTTCTCTCACCAACTTTTTTACTAACATAAAAGAGTATATCTCAATGAGATTCTCATTTGAATAAATAATATTTCTATTTAATTTCATATTACGAATGGTGGCATACAGAAAACTTTCAAAATTTCATAAAAATAAAGTTATTTTTTCAATTAGTGATTCTAGTTTTTGTTCCCTCAACTCAAGCAACAGTACTGGAGAATCAGCAGCAGCCATGCAGGTTTCCATAACCTTTCCATCAATCAAACTCACTGTTTTCTAATAATAATATTTTTAATTTTAAAAGCAGATTAAATTTGAATGGAAACTTATGACTTGTTCTGTTGTTGTAAACCGAACAACAAAGTCAATGATTTAGTTGAATCATTGATAATAAACTAAACAAATTAATTGGTGCATATGTTTACTCAGTTTAGCACCAACCGAAAGCATTATTAAAAAATCTATCAATTGACAATTGAATTTTATGAAGAGTTTACACAATTTACAAATGGATGAATGCCCAACCAATCAAGTAATATCAATATCATGCAATAGCATGCATGTCCAGGCATTTTCACCATACGAAAATTGGTCTGTCCAATTTCTACTACTTTGAAATATGATAACCAGCCCAAAAATAGCTAAATCTTACCTGGAGGATAGTACCTCAACAGAAATCGCTTTAGCCTCATGATCAACCAGCTTTCTAACCCCAAAACGTTACGAGTAATGCTTGACAACGGCACAAATTTCCACAGAAATGTGTATGGCGGAATTTTTTGTGGTTGCTGTAGAGTAAAGGGCGCCGCCAACGTTTATACAATACACACACATACAAACAAAAATCATGGCGGCCACAGGCGGTACCTCAAACGCCAAGCCCAGTGCTGATTTGATCCGAAGGTAGGCGTGTTTCAAGTTGTATTTCAGAAAATAATAGTGTTATTTGTAGTTCTTTGTTAGAGAACCTAATCTTTGGTTTAGTTGTTAGGTCATGCCATGCTTGAGAGAGCAGGGAGTTGTTCTGGAACTTGCTTTGCAGCGAGTCTGCGGGAGTTCCGAAACAGACCGTGTGTACTGTCTATTTTAGCGTGAGGTCAAAACCATCGTGCGCCCCGCCTGCCGCTCGGACGACGGGCGGACCCATGGCAAGTGCCACTGTCATCAGTGAAGCTCGCTCTGTCATTGGGGTCAAAGCGTTGTTGTTGTTGTTGAAACACCGCTATCTTAAACATTAAAAAAAACATACACAGAGGTCGATATTTTTTAGATTAGAGCATTTTTTCCAAACTTTCATAATTTAAAAGTATTTTTAGTTACTATTTCTTACAATACATTGTTCTTGACTTCTAATCTTTGTTTTACAATTTTTTTTTAATATTGCTGTTTTTACTTTTTAATTTAATAATACACAAATTTATCATTATTATAATACTAAAACTATGATTAATATTTAAATAATAATGAACTATTTAAATTAGAATGAATAAAACCGAGTTTGGGGTAGTTTGGATAATGTTACCCTCCTGAGGGTAAATATTAAATTGCAACTAAGTTCGGGGAAGATTTTTGAGGTTGTTTAATGTTTACAAAAATACAAAGGTGTCATAATTTGAATTGTAAGGGATGGACATGGTTTCAGGAGAGTAAATCATAGATGCTAATCCATTACTTGGGAGAGCCTTATAGTTTCTAGAAGTATATAGGCCTAATCCACAGGGCCCAATGCACAACAACTTCACAGTACATACACTTGTGACTGGTATCTATTTTTACATTGGTGCGTTCGCTTAGCTTCCTGGGTCGACCCCGGTCTGCCCTCGTAAAGTTCGAATAGCTTTGACGTCATTCCAGGGGCTCACCCGGGTCAGCCCCACTTTGGGGCTGGCCCCAGGTGCATGACGTCACCACCAGAGGGTGAGTGATCGTTCGATTAGCTCCAGTCAGGGGCTCACCCGAGTGAGCACCGCTGGGCCGACACGGGGAAGGTAATCGAACGCACCCTTTGTAGCAGCATGTCAAGCAATATTTCTGCTTAAATGCAGCTCTATGAAATGTGGCCCTGCTCTACACTTCTTTCCAATGTAACTGACGGTGTATTGTTTTGAGTAATTGGAAAGAAAGGCAACTCCCTAAAAACAAAGTTGAAAAGGAAGGAAGCTATCAATGGATTTTGATACTGGCCTGGTACTACTTCACATGCCCCCTGGTCATTGTCTTTGTGCCCTTGAAATGCTCTAATAGAAACTAACAATGGTTCAGGGTAACACCATGTGTGTATCTACTTGCCAGGTAGAGTTTGTTCTTAGAGAACTCTCTTGCTTTATTCTACTGCTGCGGAGTAGATAATCGGAGGTTCGGGAGACTTCTCAGTTCTGAAAAGAACTGTCCTGCTTTTTAACTATTACCAGGGCGGATGGTATAGAAAATAGGCTGGGACTACTACTTTAGCTTATAGGATCATAATTAACTGTACTGCCGCGGAGTCAGTTCTGAATTGGTCTCAACGTTTCGACTAGCTTGCTCTAGTCATCGTCAGGAGAAATTTACAACTTCCAATCCTCAAAGAGGGTGCCTTTTATATGTGTACCAAGGAAAAAATGCCTTGGTGCCCCTGTCCTTTCAAAAACGCTTTATTTACATTTACAATTAGTTCTTGAGGTTTTTGATTGTTTTTTGTATTCTCTCGCTCTGTGTTTATATTACATTTTAAACTGTTCTTATAAAACATAGAATATCCTTCCTAGTAGATCTTCTCTTTTATTTATTTTAACTGGCTTAGCAAGTCTTGAATTTTGTAAAAAATATAATAGAAGTATTTTCTTTTGTGGAATCTGCACAGAAACCAAACCTTCATGTCGCAAATAATCTCCATTCTTGGTCAATTAATAATAACAACTTTCAACATTATTACCCCTGGTCACTGGGCCTTAATTCATTCCTTAAACCATCTCAGCTCCCTGGGGGAGTATACAGCCTGTGCAACAAATATGCGCTACTCGGCTAAAAATCAATCTATATTAAATCTATGTACAGTTAACCGTAATAAATATTAATTAGATAAAAATATGCATAAAATTTTGATCTATACCTAAGCCTTCAGAGGTGAGAAAGAATTAAGCTACATGTACACTACTTGTCTAACCCCCCCCCCCCATCCCACCCATCTATGTCTCATAACACGATCGTGAATTACAAACAAATGTAGTGTCAAACTATGTTAGCATAATTGTGCATTGTCCCAATTCCAGATTCACAATCAAACTGATTAAAATTATTGATTTGTCATCATTTGTGGCATGTGTTGTGGAACACCAATCAGACATCTGTGTACCTCGTCCTATTGTATTCATATGAAAAATGTCTGCTGTTTTAATTTTGTTTTTTTCTGTCTGTCATTGAGTATAGGTGTCTATCTTTAATTAAAAATTCCAGTGTGATTCTAATAAAAGGTTTCAGGCCACGGTTAACTTCATCATAGCCAGTCAACAAAAAATTTGTTTGAAAAAATGTGCATACTGTTAAAATTAGTTTACAGTATCCATGTGTAAAACTTGCTTTGGACAGCAATTAATGGGTTTTTGTTTAAAAATTAATTAGTTTTTTTTACTTACATGTATTTCTTGTTTTACTTACTTGGGTCCTCTTATTTTTTTATTGGAATGATTTATTAAAATACAGAGTACACTATTTTAGTGTATTACTTGTTTATATTTGTTCATGTTATTTTTTTATTTTTTTTTTTTTTGGAGGGGGGGATTCAATTGTTTTTATTAATGTTATTTTATATCTGTGGACATTTGTGTTTCGTGTCATACAAAAAGTATCCAAATCCTTTAACCTCAATTCACAGTTTTTTTTAAATCAGTTTTACGAGATAAAAGCATGTAGCATTTCAAATTTAAAGGGACGTTTCCAACAATGTCAATCTTCATTCCATGTTACAAAGTTATATATATGCAAATCTTTGAACATATCTATTTTGAATCTTGCCAATGTAGTATGCATCCATTTAAGTAAAAGGCTATGTGATAAAAAGTGTTTCCTTGTTGATGTTGTCCTTACCCTTCCTCCTGTAAATGAGTAATCCAGGATAATTGTCCACATTTGTAAACTATTCAGTCAGGATGTGAATAAGATACCGGTATACTGGATGTTATTTGGTAATAGTTAAAAATAAATGTTATTCCTAAATGTACTTCTGGTGAAACAAAGCAAGGCCACATTAAAGGCGCTGGACATTATTGGTAATTACTCAAAATAATAGTTAGCATAAAAACTTACTTGGTAATGAGCAGTGGAGAGCTGTTGGTAATATAAAACATTGTAAGAAATAGCTCTCTCTGAAGTTATGTCATTTTGAGAAAGAGGTAATTTCTCACTCAAATAAAGACTTCAGGCCTGAAGCCTTTCAGGCATCTGAAAGCACAAAAATTTGTGCAACAAGGGTGTTTTTTCTTTCATTATTCTCTGGCAACTTTGATGACCAATTGAGTCAAAACAACCAAAGATTTAGTATTTTATGCATAAATATTGAGATATACCAAAGTGAGAATACTGGTGTTTGACAATTACCAAACGCGTCCAGTGCCTTTAACAGCCCTGAAGCTCATTCTAGCGAGCCCACAGACCTACAGTCTGACCATTTAATATCATTCACCGTGAATTTGGTGCCAGCCTACAATGAATGTGGTAACTACACTTTCAATAGGAAACTAAACTAATTATTGACTTTACTGTAGTACATAAAGTATTGTTTCCGGGTCTTGCTGGTATTGTTCCATCAACTAAAACAATATCAGGTTCGTACTTTTTACAGTAGGCTTGCGAATAATGTACTCTGAGGAAAATTACAAAATTGGTTAGAAAAAAACTCGTCTAAGATCACTGCCGTCGATTTCACAAAACTCTTCCTAACTTAGGATTAATCTTATGACTTAGGACGAGTCCCAGCCCAGCACTGTAGCATGCAGACCTTAAGATTAATCCTAAGACTTAGGACGAGTCCCAGCCCTGCACTGTAGTATGCAAACCTTAAGATTAATCCTAAGACTTAGGACGAGTCCCAGCCCTGCACTGTAGCATGCAGACCTTAAGATTAATCCTAAGTTAGGACGAGTTACTCGTCCTAACTCGAGATAAGACGAGTCCTAACTCTTTGTGAAATCGACGGCAGATCTACATAAAATGATGATGATGGTAGCAGATATTTCTGTCTGAAATGTCGTATTTGATGAGAAATAAACAAAACTAATTTCCCATCAGTGAGTGTTAATTTTAGAAGAAACGCCGTTTTCAGCGCAATGCAGAATCATCCCAAGTACTGTCGTAGAAATTGAGGGACGACTGTGCAATGCATGCGCAGATGACGCCAAATGTCATCATTACCATTGTAGAACCATCCGTCGAAAACAAAAACTCCCTATTGTAGCTCTGCATGTACTGTATCAAGAGAGTTTTATAGATAACAGCACATCTTTCAAACTCAAACTCAATATTAATTAAGCAGCATGCAGCATCAGTGTCCAGCTTTGTCCAGAAGACGATCGGAGCATACTGATCGAAACGTCAAGTTGAAACCAACTGTTCTTTTCAGAACCACCCCGTCTCATTAGAGATAGTCACAACATGGTGCTACCGCAAACCTTTCTATATTAATTTTGTTGTTTCTCCCACAGTGAGATTGACGCCTATGGGTTCAGGCGGCCAGACGACTTTGATTATGACACGTACGAGCAATTCATGTCACAGTATCTGAGCGTGCTGGCAAGGAGAGCAGGAAAATGGGACAAAGTCATGGATGGAAAGAAAAATGTCAAGAAATCATTAAAAGGTACTTGTACAAGTTTGGTAATTACTCAAAACAAATATTATTTAAAAAACTGACTTGGTAAGGAGCATTGGAGAGCTGTTGATAGTATAAAACATCGTGGGAAACGACTCCCTCTGAAGTAACGTAGTTTTTGAGAAAGAGGTAACTTCTCACTAAAATAATAAAAGACTTCTAGCTAGAAGTCTTTTATTCCTATCTGGAAGCACACAAGTTCGTCCAACAAGGGTGTTTTTTCTTTCATCATTTTCTCGCAACTTCGATGACCAATTGAGCCCAAATTTTCACAGGCTTGTTATTTTATGCTTATGATGGGATACACCAAGTGAGAAGACTGGTCTCTGACAATTACCAAACGTGTACAGTGCCTTTAAAGCCATTGGACACTTTCGGTAAACAGTATTGTCCAAAGGCCCACACTTCGTGTATCACAACATATATATAAAGTAACAAACCTGTGAAAATTTAGGCTCAATAACAGGAAAGCCCATACCCTGTTTCCGCATGTTTCGCCGTGTCATGACATGTGTTTAAAATAAATCCGTAATTCTCATTCTAAGCGAGAATTGATAATTGTTTTAATGGTTTCTCAAAAAGTGAAGCATTTCATGGAAAAATATTTCAAGAGAAGTCTTTCACCATTACCTTCTGTAAACCCTGTAAGTTATTTGTAAATCTGTGAACTTTAATTTTTGTTCTGTTCCGAAAGTGTATAATGGTTTTAACAGCAAATAACAGCTTAAAAGAATAAGGTTACTAGCCAAACTATGTCACTACATGTACAATATGTGACTGATATTCTGCTCATTCCTGCAGACAAGTGTTACGCGATATTTTCTGCTCACCCAACCAAATCCTCCAAAATGCTTTGAAGGGTGTGTTCTGATTCTGTAGGATTTGGGGCTAAAGGCCCAAGTTGCTTATAACTGGGCATGGGCCAGGCATCTCGGCCCAATTTCCATAGCACTGCTTAATGATATAAGCAAATTTTTGTGCTTACTGTAGCAGAAAACTTTGCTAAGGTGTAAATGTATTTCACAGGTTAGCAGGAAAATTAGGCGGCTATCTTGCGCACTCACCATGTATTTGTATTGTTACATCATTCTTTTTCCTGCAGTAAGCACCAGATTGTTAGCATGCCTTTTCATGTTCTTACAGTTAGCAGTGCTATGAAATGTAATCGTACAGTAAGCACAAAATCGGCCGCTAAGCAGTGCTAAGAAATAGGGCCCTTATCAAAGTCCAATTATGTTGGTTGTCAGTGACCATAGAGTGGCAGATTTTGAGTGGACTCTAGCCATAGACCATTGTAGACCTTGGGGGTACTAAGGTTAACAAAAAGAAATGGACTTGGGCGACTGCTTTTTCAAAATCTTCTCATTAGCCTTATTATCCCAACAGTAAAACGTTATGTCCGTAAAGGCATCTCTAACGAGTACCGAGGTCTGGTGTGGATGTACGTGAGTGGAGCCGAAGCAATGAAAGAACAAAACCCAGGCATGTACCAAAGACTTCTTGACGGACCTAAAGATGCTGAGCTGATGGAGGTCATCAAAACAGGTTGGTTGGGTTTGTCTTGTTTGTCCTAATCTCGCGGCCTAGCTGGCCACGAAACGGCTTAGCTGGCCACAATGCGTTGTAACTACCATTGCCTAGCTGGCCACACTGCGTCCTAACTACCAAGGCCTAGCTGGTCACACTGCGTCCTAACTACTAAGGCCTAGCTGGCCACACTGCGTCCTTACTACCAAGGCCTAGCTGGCCACACTGCGTCCTAACTACCAAGGCCTAGCTGGCCACAATGCGTCCTAACTACCAAGGCCTAGCTGGGCACACTGCGCCCTAACTACCAAGGCCTAGCTGGCCACACTGCGTCCTAACTACCAAGGCCTAGCTGGCCACACTGCGTCCTAACTACTAAGGCCTAGCTGGCCACACTGCGTCCTAACTACCAAGGCCTAGCTGGCCACAATGCGTCCTAACTACCAAGGCCTAGCTGGCCACACTGCGGCCTAACTACCAATGCCTAGCTGGCCACACTGCGTCCTAACTACTAAGGCCTAGCTGGCCACACTGCGTCCTAACTACCAAGGCCTAGCTGGCCACAATGCGTCCTAACTACCAAGGCCTAGCTGGCCACACTGCGACCTAACTACTAAGGCCTAGCTGGCCACAATGCTTCACCTTCATGCCTTTTGGTTCAAAATTTCAATTAATAATTCCCTAGAGTTTAAAGTCAGACCTGATACTTCACAGAGGCAATAGCCTCCATGCCCCCTGTCGTCGATTTCACCAAACTCATCCTAACTTAGGATTAATCTTGGGACTTCAGACGAATCCATAGACATTGGGACGCATTGAACCCATCCTAAGTTAGGACGAGTTACTCGTCCTAACTCGAGATAGGATTAATACAAGTGTTTCGTGAAATTGGCTGCAGGTGCCCTTTAAATGTTACAGTAGAAATTGCCTCATAAAGGAAATGCCTTGGTGCCCTTGCCCTTTTTAAAAACTAAGCATGCAGGCCTGTAAAGTTTTTCAAGTTGATACTGCTTTTGTTTGACTTGGTGCGTGTCCTGATTATTTTTTGTTTTGTTTTTGCGACAGATCTTCACCGCACATTCCCAGAGAACATTTATTTCTGTAACGACTCCACGGTGAGTAAACGCACCTCCCTGCAGAACGTCCTGGTGGCGTTTGCGCATCATCACCGGGCGGACGGCTACTGCCAAGGGCTCAACTTCATCGTAGCGCTCATGCTGCTCATCCTCAAAGACGAAGAGAGTTGCTTTTTCCTGCTGGAGACCCTGGTCAAGAACATTCTACCCGGTTCGTCTAAAACTTAAAATCATTTCCTTTTAGCGCTTTGCAGCAATGTGTGTTATAATTTTATGCAGATTGAATGATGTAGCTTGGTGTTAATCTGTCTGACCATTCAATACTATCCACAGTGTGAATAATATGTAGTGAACTATGCCAAACTGCATTCATGGTGAATTTACAATATTTATCCACAAAGTACACAGTCAACCCTCCTACTGTCTGACCATTCATCCTCACAGTGTTGAATGATAGAAGCACCATGCTAGCCTGTATTTATCATATCATGTGGTGAATGAACAATGTATAAACAAAGTTCACATTCAACCCTCCTACTCTCTGACCATTTAATATCATCCATACAGTATTAAGTGATAGAAGCACCATGCTATCCTGCAATATGATCATTTAGTGCATGTACAATGTGTCCACATAGTACACAGTCAACCCTCCTACTGTCTGACCATTTAATATCATCCATACAGTGTTGAGTGATAGAAGCACCATGCTATCCTGCAATATGATCATTTAGTGCATGTACAATGTGTCCACATAGTACACAGTCAACCCTCCTACTGTCTGACCATTTAATATCATCCATACAGTGTTGAGTGATAGAAGCACCATGCTAGCCTGCATTTATCATATCATGTGGTGAATGAACAATGTATAAACAAAGTTCACATTCAACCCTCCTACTGTCTGACCATTTAATGTCATCCTTACAGTTTTGAGTGATAGAACCACCATGCTAGCCTGCAATATGATCACTTAGTGCATGTACAATGTGTCCACATAGTACACA
The DNA here is from genome assembly GCF_032118995.1 of Asterias amurensis. NCBI lineage: Eukaryota > Metazoa > Echinodermata > Asteroidea > Forcipulatida > Asteriidae > Asterias > Asterias amurensis. The sequence continues at coordinate 5,121,347 of NC_092659.1, read as the reverse complement.
GTCAACCCTCCTACTGTCTGACCATTCAATTTCGTAATTTTGAAGCTGGGGCGTGACTTTGTTTTTGTTGTTATATAGCGTACTACACCCCTCAGATGGCCGGACTGAAGACTGACCAAGAGGTGCTAGGGGAGCTGGTCAAACAGAAACTCCCTGCAGTGGCTCAGAGAATGGAGAAAGAGGCAGTACCATGGTCAATACCAACCACAAAATGGTTTATCTGCCTGTTCCTTGATGTGCTACCTATTGAGGTAATAGTTAAGTTGTATTGGTGCTGCTGCTGGAAACTATTGGTAATTGTCGAAGACCAGTATTCTCACTTGGTGTATCTAAACATAAAATAACAAATCTATGAAAAATTTGGACTCAATTGGTCATCGAAATTGCAAGTATAATGAAAGTAAAAACACCTTTGTTGCACAAATTTGTCTGCTTTCAGATGCCTAATAAGGCTTTCAGGCCCGTCAGGCTTCAGGCCTGAAGTCTTTTAATATTTGAGTGAGAAATCACCTCTTTCTCAAAAACTACGTCACTTCAGAGGGAGCCGTATCTCACAATGTTTCAAACTATCAACAACTCTCCATTGCGCGATACCAAGTAGGGTGTTGTGGCCGTAGTGGATAAGAGCACCAAATTCAAGCTCTGCTGATTCTGTTCAGCAGAGTGTGGGTTCGAATCCCGGTTGTGACATTTGTGTCCTTGAGCAAGACACTTACCTATAATTGCTTCTCTCCACCCAGGGGTAAATGGGTACCTGTCAGGGCAGAGATGTTTCCTTGTGATTGATTTAGCCGAGTGGCGCGATTTGTTGCACAGGCTGAGATGGTTTAAGGAATGATTTAAGGCCCCTTGACCAGTGGTAACAATTTGAAGCGCTTTGAGACGTCCTTTTGATGTGAAAAATCTCTATATAAAAACTCAGGATTTAGTTTTTATACAACAATTGTTTTGAGTATTAGTGTCTAGAGCCCTAAAGGATTTATACAATGTCAGAATATGATGTTGAGACATACAGTTTTATATAATATTTTCCTACACTTTGTTTATCTTGCCAGACGGTGTTACGGATCTGGGACTGTCTCTTCTACGAGGGTTCTAAGATTCTGTTTAGGGTTTGTTTAAGTCTCATCAAACAGAACCAAGACGCCATCTTGGGTGCCAGTAGCTTCCCTACACTCATTGAATCCTTCAAGACGGTCACGCTGCATTCTAGGAATACAGATTGCCATACCTTCATGCAGGTAAGGCATAGGGAGGGTACCTTATACATTTGTTGCACGCTGTGACAAGTTCCATGGCCTTTTGTACTCCCAAGGGGGCAAATAGACCATTTGCCCCCCAGGTAGCTTCCCTACACTCATTGAATCCTTCAAGACGGTCACGCTGCATTCTAGGAATACAGATTGCCATACCTTCATGCAGGTAAGGCATAGGGAGGGTACCTTATACATTTGTTGCACGCTGTGACAAGTTTCATGGCCTTTTGTACTCCCGAGGAGGCAAATAGACCATTTGCCCCCCAGGTAGCTTCCCTACACTCATTGAATCCTTCAAGACGGTCACGCTGCATTCTAGGAATACAGATTGCCATACCTTCATGCAGGTAAGGCATAGGGAGGGTACCTTATACATTTGTTGCACGCTGTGACAAGTTTCATGGCCTTTTGTACTCCCAAGGGGGCAAATAGACCATTTGCCCCCCAGGTAGCTTCCCTTCACTCATTTAGTCCTTCAAGATGGTCACGCTGCATTCTAGGAATACAGATTGCCATACCATTTAAGGTAAGGCATAGGAAGGGAATAGTAGTAATAATAATAATACAGCAATTGTAAGGCGCACTTCCCTGTAAACCACTCAAAGGGGCGGGTATTGTTAGAGGTTAAGTTAAAGGCAGTGGACACTATTGGTAATTACTCAAAATAATTATTAGCATAAAACCTTACTTGGTAACGAATAATGTGGAGAGGTTGATAGTATAAAAACATTGTGAGAAATGGCTCCCCCTGAAGTGACGTAGTTTTCGAGATCGAAGTAATTTTCCACGAATTTGATTTCGAGACCTCAAGTTTAGAATTTGAGGTCTCGAAATCAAGCATCTGAAAGCACATGACTTCGTGTGACAAGGGTGTTTTTTCTTTCATTATTATCTCGCAACTTTGACGACCAATTGAGCTCAAATTTTCACAGGTTTGTTATTTTGTGCATATGGTCTTTGACAATTACCAATAGTGTCCAGTGTCTTTAAAGCATTGTCAAATTGTTAGGAAAGCAAGCAAGAACAATCGGTTTTTAGTTCCTGCCGGAAGAGAGCAACGCTGTGCAAAGGTCTTCGGAAAGTGATTTCCAGAGTCTTGATGCTGTATTAGAAAAGGCTCTGTCCCCATAACTGGCCAAGCGAGTTGGAGGGCATGAAGCGTATTGCTTTATAGATCTCAGGCCCGGTTCGTCGTACAGGGCGTCAACACAATTTGTTTGGAGTGATTATTTTGAATTGAATTCGCTGATTGACAGGTAGCCAGTGTAGTTTTTAGAGTATAGGGGTGATGTGGTCGAACACTCTAGTACCAGTTAGCAGACGTACTGCATTATTCTGTATGGACTGACGATAAACAGAGCCCTCTTGGTTGGTGCACTCTCCTGCCCAAGTGGGGGCTTCTTCATTTTTGTTCATAATATGCCAATCTCCCAAATTGAGATAACATTTATTTATCTGTGGGTTTTTTCTGTTTTTTTTTTTCTCATCCAGAATGTTTTCGCAGATTCACAACCTCTCAGTCGAGCGCTCATCGAGAAGTTTCGGACCAAATCCAATGAGGACGAGACAAATTAGCGTCACCTTTGGAATGGCTTTGAGGGGCGTCAACAAGAAGCAAATTTTTGCCTTGGCAGTGAAGAGTACAAACAAAATACACAAATACATAAGTCTCTATGGGTGCGTCCGTTTAGCATCCCTGGGTCGACCCTGGTCTGTCCCGGTACGTTCGAATAGCTTTGACGGGGTTCACCCGGGTCAGCCCCCAGTGCCCTGCTTGTGGAGTGGGTCACTTGGGGGTGACCCGAGGTGCATGCCGTCACCACAAGAGGGCGAGTGTGATCGTTCGATTAGCTCTTGTCAGGGGCTCACCCAAGTGAGCACTGCGGGGTCGACCCAGGGGAGCTTATTGAATGCACCCAGTATAGGGACAAGCAATTTTGAAGGTGTGTGTAAAGGCCGAGTCACACTGCAGCGATTAAGAAAGCAATAACGATCACGACGCAAAGAGAACGCATTGTATTGGTTGAATTGCTCCACGCAGATCACACACACGCTCATTAAACCAATAGAATGCTTTCTCTTTGCGTTGTTATCGTTATCGTTCTTGTTATTGCTGCAGTGGGTTATCGTTATTGTTATCGCTGCAGTGGGACCGTGCCTTTACAATTTGCTTTGTATTTGTATTTGACTTGTGCTTGAGCTGACATGGTAAATGGAGGAACACTACAGGAAGAAATGCGTATCACTTCAACAAGCTACAAAGGTTGCAAGGGTTCGTTGTTTTTTTTCTTCTTAGAAGTTTTCGATTTGCCCAGAGTCATTCCTCACAAATTCAACATTGGTATCTTAGAAATAACTTAAACTTAAACTTAGCTTAAAATGCCTTGCTTTATATGTATTTAATACAGGGCACTGCTAGGGTTAAAACTGCTAAGCAGTAATGCTAAGCAGTCATATTGAGAACAAAATGGCGGGAACCAGTCTTAACTAATCCACATCCCATGGCATTTTTAGCTTGGCCCAATTTCATTAAGCTGTTTAGCAGAAAATACTGCTTCACAAATTTCTTTGCTAAGCCAAAATTGAGTGGGGCACCAGCCACAACCCTGAAACTTCATGTAATTTTGGCTTGTAACTTGTTTCTGTTAAGTAAAACTATTCTGTGCTTAGCACGTTTTTGTGCTTACAGGCTTTATGACATTGGGCCTAGTTGGTTTGAAGTTTCACAAGGCCCCATTTTGTTCACTGGTACAAATCTCAAGGTATACGTTCAATATTGTCAGATCTATGGGCTTGGTTTATAACACCAGTCGAAAAATTCAACGAGGCTCACATTGTTACAAATTCTGCTCCACTCAATTCACGCTGAGCTAAGAAATTTGCTAAGCATTGTTGTTTGATGTAAACAGCTTCATGAACATTAGGCCCAGGGCCAAACATTGGCATGCAACTATGTCAAAAAATACTACTAAAATTGTTATCCAGTACTAGAAAGGCTTTAAGAATTTGAGTTTAAAATTTAGCTGATCATTTGCCGATTATCATTAATTCAAAGTTGTATAGTTAACGTTTTGTTTGTAAAAGTTTTGTTTGTAAAAGCTTCGTTGGTTCTCATATAAAGGAATTGAGAAAGTTGCTGTATATTCTTGGCAATGGACCATAGACCTTTTTGCAAATACCCATTGCACAAGCACTAATTGTTGAATGAGGTGCACGCTGCACTGGCTCCCTATCTCTCAACGAATCATCTTCAAGCTGATGCTCATTGTCCACAAAGCTCTTAATGGTAAGGCTCCCCACTATGTTTCTGAACTGCTTCAAGTTTACACTCCATCAAGGAATCTTCGATCAAGTTCCATGCTTCTTCTCATTGAACCGAAGTATCGTCACTCATGGGTTGACAGGTCTTTTTCTTCAGCTGCGCCACGCATCTGGAACTCTCTACCACTTAATCTTAGAACTTGTCTTTGTACCACAACATTCAAATCTATTCTCAAATCTAATTTTATGTCATAGGTTTTCAAGGACTAATTTTGTTGTGTCTGTTTTTCTTTGTTTCAATTGTTTTGTTTGTTTTTGGCTTTTACTGCGCCTTGAACACCCAGCAGGGTGGATATGTGCCCATTACAAGTCTTTTTATTATTATTATGCTGGTCTAGCTAGCAATCATCCTAGCTAGCAATCGCTAGTGATCAGCTAGCTAGAGCAGCATGCACCTCATTCCATGCCTAACGCATGCGTACCGGGTATTTGCGATAAGGTCTATGATGATGTCGATGCAAAAAGTCCAATTTGGTTTCTTGCAAGGGGGGTTTGGTTTTGGGGGTTAATTCGATGACAACCAAATTAAATCTGGATTAGTCAAAACAAAATTGAGACTTTATCTTAAATTTAATGTACATAATTTTATGTGAGCAAATCATTTTCAAGGGATATTTTAGCACTTTTGTAATATTCGGTGACATTTTAAGATGTTTTTTGTGCAATTAATTAGGATCTACAGACGGCACCTCTATTAAAAAGGTATTTTGTGAGTTAAAGTTGTGTCTCATGTACAATGACTTGCTTGGTTTAAAGTTGCATTACTCACTCGACATAGTACAGGGCTGCATTAATAATAATAGTAAAGAGTTGTTATAAATCACTCCATGGTCGTATTAAAGTGCTTATTGTGATTGATTAAGACAGGATTCCAAAGTTTTGAAACATGAAAACCATTTATATCAGCACCTTTGCGAAGTAAGATGCGGGAAAATCTATTGTTTGTTTTGTTATCCAGGCAAGTCATTTTGTCAGAGATTTTTAAAAAAGTTCTGCTCACAAACAACATTTTTTTTTCCTTCTTTTTTTCATTAAATTTATGTACAAGTGTATGGTTCCAAATCTATTTGTGAACCATCCTTACCATTTTTTGCTAATTAATTCAAAAAATTAATATTATAAAACTTAAATTGATACATAATATTTGTTTGAAAAGAAGATGGGCTGGTTAAGTTGCAAAACAGTGGTTTATTTTGTTGGTATGCTTATGTTAGGTGTCACACATGTAGATAGGCCTGGAATTACATTGAGACCACTGCCTCTCTTGCCCTGGGCCCAATTTGATAGAGCTGCTAAGCACACAAATTTGTTTAGCATGAAATTTCTTCCTTGACAAAAACAGGATTACCAACCAAATTTCGATGTGATTTTCAGGATAAGCTATCAATAGCAGTAACAAGAAATAGCAACAAATGGAAATTTTGTTGGTAATCCTGTTTTTTATCCAGGAAGAAATTCAACTTTTTCTTGCTGGAAGATTGTGGAGGAGTCTTAAAGTCGCCTGCTCTGAAGAAAATTTTCAAATATATTTTTGATGAGATGAGCCAGAGCAAACTGAAGGTATGAAACTATGAACAATTTGTATCCCAACCTGAGTCTTGGTTGGAGAAGAGTGTAGTTTCTTTTTGCTAAAACTATACAAAAATATGAAATTTTGAATTAGCATTTCAAAGCCTGCGTACAAAGTTTAAACTTGTTAACAAGTTCCCTCGGAAGCAGTACTGAAGACTTTAAGTGACGAGCTTAAAATCAGTCTTTTTGTACTTTTTTGTAGAGTTTTGTATATATTATCTAATGTACTATTAATGGAAAAAAATATATTTATTATTTGAAAAAGATTGTGACAAAATTAAACCTTGCCAAAATTTTGACTAGGCGTAGGAATTGCCTCCCTTTCTGAGCTTTTGATTTATCTGTTCCTGATGCAAATTTAACATCTATTAGTATGAATGTAATTGTTCGAAAACAGATGAGTGACTGTTCGTGTAGTTTGTGTAAACCATACCAAACCATTCTATAATTAGTGGCAAGTAGACACCCACAGGGCGTTACCGCGAACCAAATAATATAATTCTAGAAACAGTAACATTTAATGCAAAGACTTCAATAAAAATAGTGGCTTCAAATGAAAGGGCTCAAATCTGTCACTCAGCAATTTTTGCTTTTTATCTTTAATAAAAACAGTAATAAAAGTAACCGTTACCTCGGTTCTATGTTAAATGTGTTTAAAATGTGCCATTCTTGAGTTATATAAGAGAGCTAAAAACCTTCTATCGCTGCGTCCTAGCTGAAGCCTTCATTATTCAAATTGTTACATTTATTGTTGTGAGTTACTTTTTCTTAAAGGAACATTACAGAATTGGTAACAAAAAAACTCATTTGAGTTCACAGACTTACATAAAACTAACACAATCTAATGATGATGACAGTAGAAAACATCCCTTGAAATATTTCTGTCTGAAATGTCGTGATGAGAAATAAATAAAACTAATTTCCCGTTTGGAGTTTATCGCTTATTCATTTTTTTGTTTCAATTGATGTCATGCAAAATGTTTTAACAGTTTTTCACTATTTTCTTGTGACCCAGATGGGCGATCGATCTCAAACTTCAACAGATTTGTCAGTACATGTGTGTAGTGGATTACATTAAGTGCTTACACTGCCAGCAAGTGTTTTGTTAGCACAAACCAATTCTGCAATGTTCCTTTAAAGGTACTGGACACCTTTGGTAATTGTCAAAGACCAGTGTTCTCACCTGGTGAATCTCGACATAAAAATTTACGCTTAAAATCACAAACCTGTCAGCACGCTTGAGTGTTTTACTAACATTCGGTCGTCCATGCCAACCAGCTGTTGTTTCTACAACATTTGCAAGGTATATTGGAAAGGTATTTATGCCCAATCAAAAATGGCATAGCAACACCAATTAGTTATGGTAAAAGATGACTCTCTAAAAATAACAAGACTGGTGTACCGTAATTTCGGGAGTATAAACCGCACTTCCCCAAAAATATAGAAACAAACATTTAGGTGTCGGTATAAACCGCCCGACATATAAACCGCAGTCACTACAAGCGCATTTGCGGTCATTTTTGGCGATGTGCAGTGACTGGCAGTCGTCACATTTTCAGTCAAATTGCGTTGCAACTCTGACCGGCATAAATTTATTCATTATTGTTTACATTTTCATTGAAAACGGGTGGAAATTAAAGAAAAAACTTTGTTGTAAAATCCTTATTAACAAGTGTTTTTGTTTCTGTGGAAACAATTAAAACAAATTTATTCTCCAAATATTCTGTTTCCATAACCTCATTGTGTGTCTCTATGTATTTTGAGAAGAGCGAATAAATCAAACTCACACAAAAGCAAAAACTTTTGATTCTGTTGCCCACTTTATTTATTTAATTTTTTTATTATTAATTGAAGAAACTCTATAGAAAATAAAAACCACCCTAAACAAATATTAAAGCCAATTTGTTCTACTCTACAAGTCGTCTATTCTGAAATCATAATTCCTTGTAAAGATTAATCCTTTCTTTAAGTTGCACAAATTGTTTCGTAAAAATCAAAAAGCCTAAAGCGAAATCTTAAAGTACAAGCAATTTTTTCAGTTTGTCCTCGTTCTACACAAGGTACGTTTACTAAAAATCCCCCAAAACTTGCTGTAAATGTAAACAAACTCTCACTATCCCCAAAATAACAAATGGGGAGCGAGCCAGCATACTTTTAAAACATTCGGCGAAAAAGACAACTTTTTAAGTTTCCCGACCCACAGTTGGTCTAAAGAAGGAGAAGGTAAAGCCCCTTTCACACGAGAGCATTTTAGCAAGGGTCCCTTGCTAAAATGTAGCTTGGTTTTAACACTTAACAAAACGTACCCCGTCACGTGTGAAAGGAAAACAATTTTTTCTTCTGTCCAAGTTCTCTTGCAAAATCTTGTCAAACACTGCTACATTTTGCTAAGTTGCTCTCGTGTGAAAAGGGCTTAACAATGACATGCAGCAATCAATGTACAAAAAGGTGCTGTGTTACAGCCGTTAAATAATATGTTATATCTGTACACACTCTAACATTTTTTCGATTTGTTTTATAGAATTAAAACCAAACGCTTGCCATAACTAGTTATAGTACTTTTACTTTTGTAACATCTCTCGTTAACAAAACACATGTAAACGATTATTAACTTGATAGAGTGAGTTGAATTCAAGATCCATTGAGCATGGTCGATTCATTAAGCGACACACATTGGCACACTTCTTTAAGTTCTGAGCAGTGGTTCCACAATCAAACTATACATTTTCTTATGGTGATACATCTCCCTGATTTCCTGCCTTTCTTATGTTCACCAACAGACTATTTCGTAGAAGTTAAAGGAACACGTTGCCTTGGATCGGACGAGTTGGTCAAAACAAAAGCGTTTGTAACCGTTTTTTATAAAATGCATATGGGTAGAAAGATGTTGTAAAAGTAGAATACAATGATCCACACAAGTTTGCCTCGAAATTGCGTGGTTTTCCTTCTACTGTGCGAACTAACACGGTCGGCCATTTATGGGAGTCAAAATTTTGACCCCCATAAATGGCCGACGTGTTAGTCGACGAGGTAAACGGAAAACCACGCAATTTCGAGGCATGTTTGTGTGGATCATTGTATTCTACTTTTACAACATCTTTCTACCCATATGCATTTTATAAAAATCGGTTACAAACGCTTTTCAAAGACCAACTCGACCGATCCAAGGCAACGTGTTCCTTTAAGCAGAAATTACTGCCTAGCAAACATCTTAGCTGAACCCAATAGTCCCTTCCCATGAAATATGTAAATTGCACATAGCGCGTGTGCACTAAAACGTTTTGGTTGGCAAAATGAGGGAACATCGCACTGTTTCGTACACGGCTAATGGGTGCGTGACGCAGATGCGATTGCGCGTCTGCTTAGTGCACAACTCTATGGCGTTTGCCAACCAACAGGATCTGTACGCATGCGGAATGTGATTAGCATATTTCATGGGAAGGGTCCATTGCACGACTCTCTGCTCACTGTCGAATTCTGCCCTTAATCCGCTTGCCCTGCAATTTCTACGCTAGCTGTGTAAGCCAAAAATGCCTAGTAACTTGCACAAACCAAACTTCTCTTGCTAACTACTGAAATACGCTTGATGTAAGCACAGAATTCCCTCCTCCGTAAGCGCTCTTTCTTCGTTAACATTAAGCAGCCATGAAATTGGGCCCTGATGGTATCATAATGCAATGGGTTTTTGATATAGACAGAGGAGTAGGGTATAAATGTAAGCCGTTTTTCTCGTGTAGGAACAAAATGCTTCAAGGCCCCTATTAGTTTACATTGTAACATTTGTTTATATACAAACAAAATTAACTGTTTTTTCCCCCTTACTATTTACACTTTACTGAATACAACTGGCATGCAGTTTTCACACCATGTTTTTTTTTTTACACTCTTGATAGATAAAGCCCTACAAAACAAAGTGAGAAAATTAATTCATGAAATATTTAAAATGGTAATAGACAAAAGAGGTACAAAAATTACTGTGACAAAAAAATGACCAGGGGTACATGGCCAGGGGGTACATCTATAAATTGGGCCCCAAGTTAAAAGAGCTACCTCCGGGGAAAATCTACAATAAAAAATTGTCTTGATGAGGAAAAATAAGTGAGGCACCAGTCAGAAACTGTATACTTGATACAATATTTTGGTTCGCAAAATGCTTCTGGTAAGCAAATTAGTCAATAAGTGACAATGGGAGACTTTGGGACGCTAGGTGGCAGCAGACTTACCAGGTAAATTTTCATTGTTAATGTAGTTCTGTAGCATGCGCACATTACCGAGAACAATGGATTTTACCTGGTAAGTCTGCTGCCACCAAGCGTCCCAAAAGTCTCACATTGACATTTGTTTAGCTTACAAAGCTCTATTGGATTTCGCACAGAAGTCTGACTGGCTGTTTGGCTACTAAATACACTCCGTTTTTCTTAGTTCCTGCTCATTCATTTTCTTGTTTTTGTTGTTTAATTTATTTTTTTAGAGGGGGGGACACCAAAGACCTATGGTTGCCTTTATTTACCTCAACGTATACGAATACAGATTTGCCACATTTTATTTTTTACAGTTGTGGTAGTGTAGTACATGAAAATCAGTTCAAATTAAACAACATGCTTTGTTTGTTTTAAATCAATCAATATCCAACAGAAATGAAATACAATCTTCAGTCCGATCAAGTTTGCATGACAGAAGTTGTAATTACATCAAAACAAGTTACTTTAGAGTTTTGGCTAGTACTGATTTTAACCTTTTTTTACTACATAAAACAACACCAACATCATAAATTGAAAGTACTTTGAGCTCAAATGCAAATTTATGCAAATGAGTAGTATATATCAAACTATAGTACTCGTTAAAAATGTAAAATTACGTCAGGATCATTGCAGAACCCAAATCTAGTACTTCTCAAATTTGCCATAATGTTAATCTAAGTAGATTCAGATCAGTCTGGGTAGTAATAAATACAGTGCTTTCAAACTTTATGCAAATTTATGCTAATGAGGGACTGAGGGTCAGAGGCATTGATTACTATATCTAGTGCATTTTCTTATGCAAATTTATGCAAACAAAAGAGGGTCTGAACTTGGTATAACCAACTCTTATACTTCTGAAGTCTGACATTAATATGCAAATTAAAAGTCAGAAATGCAAACCCAACCAGTGTTAAGAGAATCTTTAAAGGGTCTATGTACTTTTTGTAACACAAAAAAACGCGATGTCCACAGATGTACAATAACTTTACACAGTTTGAAGATAATGATAGTAGAAAGCTTCCCTTAAAATATTACTTGCTGAGGTGCTGTAGTATTTGAGAAATGAGTACAACAATGTCATTTTATAACATTTAAGTAACATTATTTACTTTTTTAAGACAATTTTTTTCTTTTTTCTTTTTTCTTTTTTTCTTACTTGAGATAAGACACACCAGCGGTTTCTTTATTACATGGTTAAATATGGCCTGGTTCAGTACTCGAGTTGAAAAATGGCTGTCTATGTGAAACCAGTTTTTCTCTACTACATGTAATCACTCACAGTTTAGAACATCTTTCAAATGACTCTTACTTCAAAAAGACTTTAAAAGGAAAAAAAAAGTGCTTGCATAGATATATTTATCAGGGCGACATGACACCCCATCATTCTGTACACTGTACACACACTTGTTTCTATCTCATTATTTTAGTAACATAAATAACTTTTACCAGTCACATGATAGTGAAAAATAACACCCGGTTCATACGTTAAAATTTTTACGTCACATGGCTGTTTTTCGCAGCGAATGTTTCGCAGGAGTTGAGCATATTTCAACTAAAGTCAAAATGTGTATCACATTCGCATTCGCATTCGCAGGAAGTATGAACGAGGCTTAATAATCCAAGAAAATAAAGTAAAACGGAGAAATCAAGGGGTTGCAGATTTGCACACCACTCGTTGCTTATAATTTGAAACATTGCTTTAATAGTTGCAGTGTATGTATTATAATATTGACTTCTAACTAACAATTACAACATCATGTCTTTGTAAATTGTCTACAACATGTCGTTAAGTTTGCGAGTTGACACGTAACGTGGTGTCAATGTACCTCAGTAGTGATATCACTTATTGTATTCAGACTTTCATGCGAGTTTCTTAATAATAAATAACAATTTGGGAGACTACTCGTACTTAAACCCTCTCAGCTGAGTAGCTGAATGGACAAAAAAGTCACGGCTAAATCGTGGTTGAACCACAGGCATGTAAAGGCGCCTTTTTGTAGCCAACCATGAATGATCATGGAGCACAGCCAGAGATAGATAGTGTTTGATTTCTTCTGACCAGGGCCTGATTCTGTAGAGCTGCTTAAGCAGACAGTTTTGCAAAATTCTCTGCTAACTTTGACGTAAGCACAGAATTACCAGGGCCCAATTTCATGGCTGTGCTTACCACCGAATTCTGCGCCTATGATCGCGATTCCCCGCTAACGTGCAAGCGCCGAATTTCTGCGCTATCCTTGTAAGCATAGAATGCCTAGTAACGTGAAGTACGCAAGCGCAGAAGCCCAAATTCGCCGCATGCAAGCGCCGAATTTCTGCGCTATCCTTGTAGCGTAGAATGCCTAGTAACGTGAAGTACGCAAGCGCAGAAGCCCAAATTTGCCGCTAACCTGTGAAATACGCTTGCCGTAAGCACAGAATACTTGCTTCCATAAGCGCCGATTCTGTGCTTACAGTAAGCAGCGCCATGAAATTGGGCCCTGCTTCCACAAGCGGCAATTCTTTGCTTACGGTAAGCAGGGCCATGAAATTGGGCCCAGACGGTTGACAAACAAAGCCTAAACCAGACTTCTCTTCAAGTTACTTTTACGCAATTTATGACACCAACCGTTAACAAGTACATGTAGAAATATCAATTAGTCTTAAATGTCACTGCGTAAAGGGTCAATGTTCAAGTACTGTTATACTACACGCATCAACTTCTATGAAACGATCAGGTCTTTTTAATAATCACACCTGAAAAACAGTACTAACCAAACAGAAAAATTAACTCTGTATATAAAATCTAGTTATGTAACATTAGAATAAACATCAACAAGAGTTGTCCATGTACAAGCAAATCTTAACTGATTTTTATTACTTTTCTATACATTTTTTCGTTTTTATGGTAAAATTTTGTTTAATCAAAAAAGCTGTTTTTGTAATTGTCAATTGAAAGAAGTTTCAAATGCATTATTTTACAAGCATTGTTATGAAAAAAAGCCTCACATGAAATTAATTACAAAAAGAAGCGTTTGAGAGAGATGGTCAGTCCACAGTCCCAAGCACTGACCTCATAATAGAGATCAGTGGTCCCAAACACAAAGTACAGCGCCCTCTCTAGGCAGTTGTTAGGGTATGAAAGCGCCCTCTATTGTCGGGTGAAAAAAAAATTCCATGGAGCACCTTGACCTTCTATATGAATGTATTGCACGAGACCATAACACTGCCTTTTATAACGCTATGCAACCCCAACTACATTTCTGAGTTCTAACTATTTACTATTAACAAGGTCATAACTAATCATCGATGTCACACAAGTTTTTTGTTGTTGTTAAGAATACAAACAAATATTCTGACTTTGGCATCATAATGGGGCTCAAGCAATTTTTTCATTTACTTTTTTTTTTTTTTTTTTTTTAGTTTGAAATCTTGTTTTTTTGTTTTTTTTACACTACATGTACATTAAAGTTTGCAGTTTTAAGGCCCTGGGATTTTTTTACAAGGAGCTTAATATGTCTTCTACGTCTTCAGTATGACAAGGAGTACAATAATAAGGCATACTTTTTTTGAATTGTTTTTAAACGTTTCCTCACAATCCTATTCAATTAGAAATCTTTTTAACACACACCAGTAATCAACACAGATAAGTTGCATGCCACCTCCCCTTTTGTGTTCACATAAAATGGTATCACCCAAAGAAAGATCACCAACCTTTATATTACATAACACTGAACTAACTCTGCAATCAGGCCGTACCATTAACCAACTGGGGGGTATCCGGGCTCACCTCAGCCTTTATAGCAGGCTTGCTCTCAGTGGAGTCATCGCTGCCCGATTTCATCGGCCCATTCTGACTCGCTGGTCGGCGATTCCGTGGTCCGCGTTGTTCCTTGGGTCCGTTGGACGGACCCCTCGGTGCCGAGCTATTGTTTACAAACTTGCTACCGTTACCGTTACCGTTTATCGCTGGGCTGTCTGATGACTCCCCGGGCCTGGAGCTGCCTTTAGCTCCGTTGTTACCCTGTGAATAACCCTTGTCTCCTGTGCCGCCACCGAAGCGTCGTCTGGGCATGGGCGAGTTTGTCTTACTCGTGTCGGTGTCGTCGTGGTTATCCGCTCCACTATGGAGACCCTCGCCATTCATCGTACCCCCTCGTCCTCTGTTCTTGCGTCTACGGGGCCGACGTCTATTCGGTCTATTTGAATCATCTGATAAGAAAAACAATCAAAGTTTAGAGCATGAAGTTCGACACCAGTAGATGCACCAAAGGATAGGATTTGTTACTTAAACAAACTACTCATACATTACATACACTTGATAATTTATAATACACTAACTCTTAAAAGGTATAGACTTTAACTTGGTAAATAATAATAATACAATATACACTACAGGTAAACAGAGGTAAACATTGATTCTTACAGGCAAATTCACAATTAAACAAAACCAAATAATGATAATAATAATAATTAGCATTTATATAGCCCCATCTATCTAGAAAAACTAGTCCAAGGCGCTGGAGAGGAAAAGAAACCAAAACAAACAAGTTTGTACAAAGAAAATGAAGACGCTTAACTCTGTAATTACAAACACAAGAAGAAAGGGCAAACAATGCTTCATATTATTAAAAGAACAAAGATAAGAAATCTGCAGATTAGCTGAAAAGCTCCGTGCCTGTTGATGTTGCAGTCCGCAGCAACTCATAATACTGTAGCCTGTGGACAAAAACACATCAAAACAAAAGGAAATACACTATACAATTTTTAAACAATTTCCTAATTAAAGGAAGGTCAGAAATACAGTTCATCAACAAACCGCAGTGTCAACGTCCCTCTTACCTTCTCTCTCTGTATTATTTGTATCCTCGTCAACTGTAGTGTCTTCAAGGAGGGTGTCTTCCTCATCGTGTCTACGGCGACGGTTGTCACGGTAACTTTCCTCATCGGTTTCTGACGGTGGGGTACCAGTACTGGGTGCATCTGCTACAAATAAAAACAATAACAATATTATCAACTTTTTATCTGTGAGCTAACATTCCGCTGTTCAGGTTACTTTTAACGGACACATAAATTGAGCTCTAATTGTACCTCATGTTACCATCATAAACATGCCAACAAAACATAATGAAGAAAGCAGTGCAAACAGAGACGTTACTAGCCATTCTCCGCTTACACAGCTAGCGCAGAAATTTGGCGCTATCCGTGCAAGCGGAGAATGGTGACCATAGAATTCAGCGGTAAGCAGAGCCATGAAATTGGGCCCTGATGTTCAGGTTACCATCTTTACAACTCCTTGTACATCGATTCTTACCATGACCCCCTCTGCCTCTGCCGCGACCTTGTGTCGTCCTCCCGCGACCTCTGTTGGAAGTCCCCCCTCTGGAGGACCCTCCTCTGGACATTCCCCTAGGAGGCCTGGAGGCCATGCCCCTTGACGATGAAGGACCATACTTATGGTCAAAGGGCTTGTTGCCTTCCCTCTCTTCTCTCACTTGCTCTGCCCAGTCGCTGGAGCGTGCCCCGTCCTCACCGGAGGCGAGTTCCTCTGGTGTGCTACGACCACGCCCTGAAAAATCAACGTAATGTATAAATTTGTTAGGCTTTATGTTTTAGATACTTATGGAGAGTATAAATTTGTTAGGCTTCATGTTTTAGATACTTATGGAGAGCTGTTGATAGTATAAAACATTGTAAGAAATGGCTAGTATTAAACATTGTAAGAAACAGCTTTCTCTGAAGTAACGTAGTTTTTGAGAAAAAGGTAATTTCTCACTCAAATCTTTGAATCTGCTTTAAGACTTCAGGCCTGCAGCCTTTTAAAAGTATCTGAAAACACACAAATTTGTGCTAGAGTGGTGTTTTTTCTGTCATTGTTCTCTTGCAACTTCGATGACCAATTGAGTCCAAATTTTCACAGATTTGTTTCTTTTATGCATATGTTGGGATACACCAAGTGAGGATACTGGTCTTTGACAATTACCAAAGGTGTCCAGTGTCTTTAAAAGAACAACAGCAAGTTTTTCTCAACAGGCAGACCAACAACTGAATTCAGATAAAGGTTTTAAAATCTCTCATCTCTGGCAAAAAAAAACTGCTTCACACAAGAAGACCAACTCACCAGAGCTGTAACCGCTGTTCATACCCCCTCTCAATCCGCCTCGCCCCCCTCCCCTCGAGCCTCCTCTGCCCCTGCCTCTTCCCCTGCGCCCTCTACCGCTCCCGCCATCCTCCGAGAAATCCGACCCATAACCCCTCTCCCCCCGTTCTCTGGGTGGGGGGAAGTAGGGTCCAGAATTGTAACCGCCATTGAAGTTGCGCAGCTGTTGGTCAATCTGAAGACGCTGGACTCGCAGTTCTTCCATATCCTAAAGGGTAAACAAACAAAACAAAATTTTGTAAATGTTTGGGTTTGCGGCATAGAAATAGAACCCTGAGAACGCCGAGTGTCTCATTGTGCGTACAGTTTCGTTGTTAGACCATTTTTATGGACGCCCATACGCAATTTTTGTTACGTCATTATTGACCAATGAACATACTAGTAACGGTCTATGTGTGCTGACATCTTGCCATTTCGCGAAAAAATGGAAAATAGGAAATCAGACCAAAGTCTGCTTTGCTTAATTATTCATGATTGATCTGCTTTCAGTTTATTTCACAATATTTGTGTATACTTTTCGGAATCATTTAATTGTAAAGAGCAATGATCGTGCCTTTTTGGAATAGTGCTATAAGCACTGTTTATTATTTTACTATTAGTACGAAGAGTATCATGCCTGCAATACAAATACGCACCTTAAGATGCGCTAGATGGTACTCCAGTAGAATCCTTGCATTGACGATATTCTCCTTGGTGCCCACAAACATGAACGGTACCATGATGTTAATATCAGACGACTGATCCCGCTCGTTGTCGCCCTTGATCTTCACTCTGACCACGCCCGACTTGTCCACAATCTCCTGGATGACACGCCCGTTTTTGCCAATTACTTTTCCTGCATAAGAATAAGCATTGATTACATGATGATAACATAACTACAGTAATAGTCGAATAATAACATTGAATATATTTGCAGCATGTCTGTCTATCACGACACTCATGGTGCAAAAAACAAAACATCTGCTATATACAAAGACAACCAAAAGTAAGCTATGGTTGCTGAAACAGATGAGTTATAACTTGAGAACAAGCATCTGCTTGTCTCGAGTTGAATAGTAACATGTTTTTTAAAAGATTTGGGTACTTTTTCAAAATGTCTACAGATTTACATTAAACTTACAGGGTTTGAAGATAATGATAGTGGAAAGTTTCCCTTCAAATATTATTTACAGAGGTGTTGTAGTTTTTGAGAAATGAGTAAAACAATGTCATGAAAATAATTTTCATCTCACAAAGTTGAAAATTATTTTAGCATGTAACCTCCCATTAACCAGTTATGATATTTTACCATAACCATAGCATATATGGAAACTGAAACAAAATGTATTTGTTTTACTCATTTCTCAAAAACTACAGCAGCCCAGTACGTAAAATTTCAAGGGAAGCTTTCGATTACCATATTCCTCAAACTGTGTAAGTTTAATGTAAATCTGTGGACATTGTGTTTTGTGTTAGGAAAAAGTACAAAGACCCTTTAAAGACTGTGTGTCACCATCAATTGGAAAATGGTAAATATCAATTAAGCTTCAAATGTTAGTTTGTTTATGCCTTTTTAAGTGATTTGGAGAGCACTTTTTAAACCTTCTCTGTCCTTTTTGTTTCGCCCAAGTTTTCCCTTTATAAAAACAACTTGAGCTGAACAAAGACAAAATGACTAGAACATAATTTGAATCTGCGACCTTAAGTTTTAACATGCCATCACTCTACCAACTTAGCTATCTAACCCTTATATTTGCAGTCAGTCTCCCATTTGTTTCAATATCTTAGTTTGCGAGCTGTGTAGAAACCTACCTATAAGATTCCGTGGTACATCACACACCTCTTCTCCAAACTCCAGCATAGTCCTGGCTTGACGAATGGCATCCAGCTATCAAAAACAGGTGCAGAAAAATATCATGAGTTATAAATATATTGTTAACGCAAACCTTCCTTATATAATAAGAAAACAAATCTTAGTTGATGGGTGGGTTGTGAGACATGTCTCAGTTATTTTCTCAGACAACGTTTTTTAAGTGTGATTAACCAAGGGCCTTTCTTAAACCCAGGCTTGGGCTCCGTCTCCAGCTTGGGCTCCGTGCCCTGCCTACGCAGTGCAAAGGCAGCAGCGTGTATTTCGCACGCAGTGGTTTGAACATCAGCAGATGAGCAGATCAGCAGAACATCAGCAGATCAGCCTGGAGCCAGATCCGGAGCCCAAGCCGAGGTTTGAGAACGGCTGCTAGTCTCACCTCTCCAAAGACTCTAAACGTGCACGTATCCTCATCCAAATCAATGCGTTTGACCCCGATGACCCGTCGTGCGTTCTGGATATTGGCTCCGTGTGCCCCGATGGCCAACCCCATCAGATCTTCACTGACGCTAAACTCCTCCACGCTTCCTTCCATCTGGGACTTGGTGACCTCAAGCTGCTGGGCTGCCTCTTCTGCACGGCTCATCATCAGCATCTTCTCTCGGATGCTGCGGAAGTGCATGTCACTGAGGAGTTCAGCACGACGCACCAAGGATGCAGAGTTACCCTGAAGACGAAAAATACATTGCCATCAGTCATGTACGTCTTACTTACCTAAGTTTTGTGTAGGACTAGTCCTAACTTAATTTATTTATTTTATTTATTTATTTATTGATATCCAACAGCGGAGAGCCGCCACTTAAGACTAATCCTAGGAGATATTAAAAATGTATGGCTACTCGTCCTAACTCAAGATAAGACTAGTCTTAACTCTTTGTGAAATCCACCCCAGGCATATTTGGTTCTGCCAATATAGTAGAACAATTTTATTTAGGACAAGGGCTGACCTCCATGCACACATGGTGTAAACTTTTTAATAGACTTTTTAGGCCTTACTGAACAAATATTATCCTGATTTTTCTAGAGTTAAGAAAAATTACTCGCCTACCGCTTCAAAAGTTATTTTGCCAACTTCAGAGCCTTTTTTTAAAAGTCAGAACTGAAAACAAAAACGTTTGAAAGTCGCTAAAGGCAGAAGAATTTCATTCTTTGATAACACACCATAACTATAACAAATCATTTGAATAAACTCACAAAGACTAGGAGAGAACTTGTGTCTTCGTTGTAGAGGATGGCAAATGCGCCCGTTGACTTGAGAAAGTCTTGATGATGTTTGGTGTCCCTAGCACTGAAGGTGAAGAGAGAAATTTACATAATTTCCATAATTACATTTAAAATTTGCATAATAAGAACACAATTTGCATATTACTACTTAATTTGCATACACACAATTCACAAGAAAATTCTTATTTGATGCTTCTTAAGGTGTTGTAAAATAGGACCTCTCGGCTTCTTTCAACGGGAAAATATGCCCACGAAAAAATTCTCTTCTGAAAAGGGAAAAAAGAGACCGTATTTGACTCACTATTCTCGAATGTCTGCTGGCACTGTTATGGACACCTTGTGAAACGTTTCCGCACTAAGACACGGTCTGCAGGAAGTAAAGAAAAACATTATGACATTATAATAATAGCAACATTTCATTTTTATGCGATACGAATTTTGACGTCACAAATTTGCAACAAATAATTCGCAACAGTTGAGTTGTGTATTTATACCATCCCTCTTTCTATCCTGTCCTTGATGAAGATTTTGAGTTCTTATAACTCTTCCCCAAGATGGTAAATAACTTACTGTGAAACATTGCGAAACATTTGCAGCGAAAACAGGGACTGTCACGTCAGACTTTGTTTCGCATTCGCAGGAAGTATGAACCAGGCTTAAGCAAACTTTGGAGGTCACTGGATGTACGTGTACCATCCCTCTTTCTATCCAAGTCCTTGATCAAGATTTGTTTTTATAACTCTTCCCCAAGATGGTAGATAACTTACTGTGTGTTGGGCTGCCTCAATCTATCTCCCTGTACTATCTCATTATATGTTGCATCATACCCATGGTATTCTATTACAAAGAACTGAAAAAGAAGAAAAAAAAAAAAAACATAAATGAAGGTCAAAGTGCATGCTATTATTATACACATGTAGAGAGCAGGGCCAAATTTCATTAAGCTATTTACAGGAAGGCAAGTTTGTATGCTTACCGAAGCAGAAAAACTCGCATAAGGATCAAGATGAGTTGACAGCATAAGATTGTCTTCTTATTGCCTTTGTTTTAATGGGGATATTTCTATAATTATTTTTTAAAAGGATGATTAAAGTAAAAATGCATTGATGAAGACGCAATTATGTTGATCCCATACGTGGTCGTGTAAACAATTTTGTTTAGAACTGAAAACAAAGTTCCAAGATGGACCGTACCTTTACAAAGTTGCAAAATCAATCATAAAGGTGCGGTCCCAATGCAGCGATAACGATAACGATAAAGATATCGACGCAAAGAGAACGCATTCCATTGGTTGAATGAGCATGTGCGTATTCTGCGTGGAGAAATTCGACCAATAGAATGCGTTTTTCTTGCGTCGTGATCGTTATCGTTTACGTTGTCGCTGCAGTGGGACCGAGCCTTAACCATACCTCTCCTTTGATCTGCTGAATCTTGGCATGCCACCAGCCACATGGCTCTCCCTCATAAGATCGTGAGAATACCTGATAGCGGACGAGAAAAAGGAAAAGAAAAAAAAATGATGACACAGGGACAGGCCTGAGACTTCACTGAGGCAACAAGAGCGATTGCATCCATGCCCCCTGGTCATTGCCTTGGTGCTCTTAAAATTCTCCAGTAGAAAATGTACAGTTTAACAAGTAGAAAATACCTTGTTTGCCCTTGCCCTTTTCAAAAACAAAGCATACAGGCCTGCAGGGATTAGAAGCGATTCTGATACGCCCACATTGGACTGCTGCCTGCATACCATGGACATACTAGTAAACCATGGGTCATAATGTCGTCTGGATCCTGTATTTGTTCCATCTGTTTAGTGTATGTTTTAGTTTATCGAACATCAATGTTCTGCTTTAGTGATTGATCTCTGCACGGTGATATTTACCAAAGTATTTTTTACCTTGTGTCACAAAATAGGATCTAAATAACTACAAACACAAGTGAGAGTACAACTTTACTTCTGTCATGTTAGCAGTTTTTTAATGGTTGTAATGTTTTAAAGCACCTCAAACCACCCAACCATTTTCCACCATGTGATTGGACATGAAGTCTTATACTCAAAATAATCTCACTTGCTAAAATTGGGTTTGTTTTTTTTTGTGTGTGTTTTTTATCACCCTTAAATGTTAGTGTTACCCTAAAATGTTAGTGTTAAAAATGGATGAGAAAAGGTTGCCTCCCTTTTTTATAAAACTCTTGATTGAAATTTGAGAGTTATTAATTCAAAATATTGATAGTAAAAGCCAGCATGAAACCCTGCATGTCCACACATGTTGAAACACTTTTGAGTGGTTTCAGATAAGTAGTTGTCACGTTTTTGAAAAAAGAAGTCAAAATCACAACGCAATGTTTTTAGGAGTGACACAAAATCCGATTACATGTACATGCTAAACTTACATTCATCTCACTGAGACAAAAAAAATTTGTTTAAATAGTTTTACTCATTTCTAAAAACTACAGCACCTCAACAAGTAATGTTTTATGTGAAGCTTTCTACCATCATTATCTTTCAACCGAGTAAGTTTAATGTAAATCTGTGGACGTTTGTGTTTTGTGTCGTACAAAAATTACCCAATTTCTTTAACTGTTTTATTAATCTGACATGTACCTCGACTTCATCTCCAGCTTTTAGATCCTTGGGCTCTTCCACTGATGGAGGAGGGGGAAGACGGACATCAGAAAACGGAACACGTTTCTCCGGGTTCCAACTACAAATCAAACATAAAGTTAGAATTAGTTCAATAAATTGCTGCATGTTAGCTATTGATTCCCATAAATAATGGGGTTTTTTAACTTCTAAAAACAAGAAATCTAAGTATTTGAAGAAAGAGAATTGCGCACAAGTAAACTCAAAATGGATTGGACCAACTTGGTCCACAAAATTCACAACCGCGTGAGACTTGCACAGTCTATTCCCCGCAAAAAACCCACGACTAGACTTGTAGTGCACTCTACAGTCCACCACAGCGAGCGCTGGTGCACACACGTACACAAATACATGTACAAGGTACTAGCATACTGCATCTGTATGTCAGAATATAGACAGTACGCCTTCTACACTGTACTATAGTTCGTTCAATAAAAACGTCAGGGCACATTTCTTGAAGAAAACTGATGCAAAAGAGGCAAGCTACGTGTGGAACACGTTAGAGGTTTTTATTGCTCGAATTCCAGCTCACCAAAATTACTAACTACATTTAAAATTACAAGACACGAAAAACATGACATTTTAGTCTTGCAATGTAATCAATATCGGCAGAACTTTTTTTTTTTTTTTGGGGGGGGGGATTTTGTGGTGGGCGGCAGTCTATTTTACAGCTGAAGTGCCGGGCGGAAATTGTCAGTGCTGGGCAGGCCCGCCCACCGCCGCCCACCGTGGCTACAACGCTGCTAGCCTGCTCTTGTGATGCAGTCGTGATGCAGTCGTGATGTAGTCGTGATTCACTGTTTACGACCAACACTGAGCAGATAAATTCTTTGTTTGTTATGGCAGTGATGCACTTCGTTTTCTTCACAGAACATGAAACATAACACTGTTTAAACAAACATGTGTACATGTGTCATGTGGTTTTAAATAAGTGTGCCATACATACATTGTCCATGATGACTTACTTGTTTTCAAAACCTACAGTGACCTCTTTATCGTGGATGTTCTTGATAAACGCCTGCAATGGAATGAGACAAAAACATATTATTACACATTTTAGATACATGTAGAATACACCTTGCTTAATTTTCAAGATTGGATGAATCTCAAGTGCAAGTTTTCTTGTTCCTTTCAGAACCACCATTCGTTTCAGAACCACCCCAATTCATTTAGAGATTATCACCACATTCCACTCAAAATACAAAGTTTCAAATCCTACTAATGATTTGTTCAGTTAAAGGGAGCATGTACTTTTTGTGGGGCAAAAAACAGAATGTCCACAGATTTACACTAAACTTACACAGTTTGAAGATAATGATAGTAGAAAGGTTCCCTGAAAATATTACGTGCTGAGGCGCTGTAGTTTTTGGGAAATGAGTAAAACAATGTCATGAAAATTATTTTAAGCATTTACAAACCTGTTTTCATGGCATTGTTTTACTCATTTATCAAAGACTACAGCAACTCAGTAAGTAATATTTGAAGAGAAGCTTTCCACTACTATTATCTTCAAACCCTGTAAGTTTAATGTAAATCTATGGACATTTTGAAAAAGTACTTGAATCCTTTAACTTGAGTTGTCTGGTTGTACTAAAATACGATAATCTATCACGACAGTAAACATGGTCTACAGTGTATGGACACCGTTAACAGTAAGGACTATTGTACACAAACAAATTAAACATAAATCTGCAAAAACTGTGCACATAATAAAAGTAAATCCATCTTTGTACCGACATAAAATTGCAATTTGAATACTAATTAGAGCTATCCATTATACACCCTACCCCTCACAAATCATTCATCCCACTTTGCCAAAAAAAAAAAGGGTTCCGAAGGAGATAGGGTAGGGTTAGTAAGCCAAAATAACAATAATCACTGGGTAAAGCATACGCAAGACCAAACAAGTTTATGTGAAGTGCATAATGTAGATGAGTGGGATACTGGAAGATCTACACGCAGGCCACAAGCCTCCGTTGCCCCTGGTCTTGGCCTTGGTGCCTCTTCAAACGTTTTCAATTGACTTCAAGGGTGCGTTCGTTTCGCTACCCAGGGTCGACCCCGGTCTGCCCGCTACGTTCAAATGGCTTTGACGGGGCTCACTCGGGTCAGCCCCAAGTGCCCTGCTTGTGGAGTGGGTCACTTGGGTGTGGCCTGGGGTGCATGACATCACCACGAGAGGGCGAGTGTGATCGTTCGATTAGCTCTTGTCAGGGGCTCACCCGAGTGAGCACTACGGGGTCGACACAGGGAAGCTTATCGCACGCACCTTAAGATTTTCCAATGGAAATACCCTTTGCAAAGAGCAAAATGGCCTTGCCCTTTTTTAAAGATGAAATTTCAGGACTGCAGTATTCCCTTTAAGTATTGGATGGGAGTAAAGACAGTTAATGATGTGGAGCTAAATCCAACCAGACAAGCACATTCCTTCATGCATGTGCCAGGGCAATGATCTACACTGTATTAAAACCCAAATACACTCATAAATTGTACGCTTCAATATTAGCCAAGGTCAAAAACATGAATCCATGCATTTAATTTGTAAGACAGTCTCTGTGTATAGGGGACTCATTATACACACTAAGATACTGGGGTCCTGCTGATCTTTGCCAGTCCCACGCTGGGTGTGAAATTATGCATGTAAAAAGTTGGCCATATTCTCATTTCATGTATTGGAAATATGTACATGTACGTGTGAAAAGTATGTCATATATGTACATGTACATAAGACAGCTGGATCAGCTCGCTGCAAGGTTTGCACAACTGTCTAACAACATAACAAGCTGTAGTCTTGAAAATGTTTTAGGGTTTTACATACCACTTGTATATGCCAATTAATTCAATCAAATGAAAAACATTTATTTCCATACAAACACAATATACAAATACAAGCGATAGGATGTTACAAGATTGAAAACGGTATGGAGGCAAGGCCCATTAAAGCAAAGCTTGTAGGCTGGGATGCCTTAACAAAACAATGGAAGATAATAATGAGATCATTTAAATTATAAAACAATGCGTATTAACAACATAAACATCAAAACGAGACGGATAAACGAAACGCAAAAACAAACACCCCAACGAGACAGACAAACAAACAAGCTGACAAACTGACAAACAAACAAACAAACAAACAAGCAAACACCTCAAACTTACACCTCAAAGAAACCAACCACCACCCCAACAAACAATACAAACACCACAACATACTCCTCGAATATCCTCCTTCTTCAACATCACTCCACATCAAAGCTTTATCTTTTCTACACATGCAATGTATTCTTCTGAGATGTTACAGACCAAAAGGGTCTGCATTTAACAACTAATCTATAGTTTATTATTAGTTTCTAAACTAAAAATAGACTCGCTTAATCCTTTTTACCCACCACTTATCCTTTAACCTGGCATTTTGTTTCGAAATCCCAAACACAACATACTATTGTCCAACACTACATTTGCAAAAGTGCAATAACAATATTACTTTGAATGAAATAAGGTCTTTAAAGGTCAAGTTTTCATGCCCAAAACATCTCAAACATTAAGTTGTAAATATTTACAGTGTCATCTCATCATTGCCTAGCTTGATTTTAAGTTAGAAATTTATACAAGTAGGACTACTTGCAAGCATTTTTTTCAAGAAAGTTTTTTTTAATCATAACAGACTACGTACATGTTAGCAGTTTGGCATGCGTGTGGCCATGCTACTTGAATATCCTACTTCTTCAACATCACTCCACACCAAATTGTTTGAACTTACACGTAAGATATGACCCTGTGATAGCACTTAGTTGGGTCTACTGTCCTCCCCCCCCCCCCCAAGGTCTTCAGCTCAATCATTCACTTTGGCAATTGGATGTTTTATGTGGGATTGCAACTTTGCAAGGGTCTTTACCGATCGAAACTTGAATTTGAAAAATATCGGTTGGAAAAAAAATCACATAGAGTTTCCCTAAAATTGTGTGACAAATTTCAGGTCCTAAAAATAAACAGAAAGGGCCTAAACGAACACAGCAAGAGTTTGCGCCTAGAATATTCTCCTTGGCACGTTGTCAAATATTAGACATTGTTGGACACTGAGTTTCATAAACATCAACATTACTAGTAGGCGAGGTACAAGTATTCTCAGACTACAGCCTGGTTCACACTTCCTGCGAATGTGAATGCGAAGCGAATGTTGACGTCACAAATTCGCAACGAATAATTCGCAGCAGTTGCCCTCTGCTCTACTCACTTGCGAATATCGCTGCGAAAGGAGGCTTGTGACGTCAAATTCACGTCATTTGCATTAAGTATGAACCGGGCTTACCTCTGACTACAAAATTTTGAGCTTCATTGTACATGTACATACATGTAACAATAAAAGACAAAATTCTTTCTCCAAGATGACATGCAGATCAAAAATAAGAATGTTTTAAATCTTCAATGAAACTGGACAAGATAATCGGGTGTTCTTGTAAATGTACCTTTAAGTAACAATAAAGGACAGAATTCTTTCTCCAAGATTACATGCAGATCAAAAATAAGAATGTTTAAATCTTAATGAATCTAAATGAAACTGGACGAGGTAAATGAGTGTTCTTGTAAATGTACCTTTATAAGTACATGTAAGTACACTTTGGAAACAACAAACAGACTCCACAGCAGACTTGGGAGGCAAGTACATAGTACAAGCATGAGTGGCAAGACAAATATGCAACCTTTCTCGTGAACTTATGTATCTCCAAGACCTAAAAGAGCTCTCAACGCATGTGACTCAATTATCAAAATCTGAATAGAGGTTTCTCTCTGCACACATTTAAATAGTCCACTGTCTCTGTGCTGTTGCAGGCCTGTATGCTTCGTGTTTGACAGGGAAAGGGCACCAAGGCATCTTCTCCTTGGTAAAAGGGCACCCTACGAGGAAATTGTAAATTTCTCCTGGAGCATTTCAAGGGCACCAAGGCAATGATCAGGGGGCATGGAGACAATAGCCTCCATTGACTCCGTGAAGTATCTGGCCTTGTTTTTCCCTGTTCTTGGCCTTGGTGCTAATCGCTGCATAAGTTGGGTTTCCCAGTGTTTTGAGTCTTTAAGATTTAAGGGATTGAGAGTGCCCTCTACTAAATGAAAACGGCGTTGCCCCCTCAAAAGTGAAGTGCCATCAAATAATCAAATAACAAGTGAGCGAATTTTTACATCACAGGGCTATTATCGCTGCAAAGAAGTTGAGCACATTTCTACTTGTCCGCATTATTTGTTGCGAATTTGTGACGTCAACATTTGTGACGTCAACATTTGTATTGCATTTGTGACGTCAACATTTGTATTGCATTCGTATTCGCAGGAAGTGTGAACCGGGCTTTATGCCATTGCAATGTGAAGAATTGTTTGTCTGCTGCACAAACAAAAGGAAAAAAAAATTCCCAGTCTTTAAGATTTTCCAATGGGAGTGCCCTTTACAAAATGAAACAGCCTTGCCCTCTCATGATAACTATGCCAGTGCAAGTCTTTACAATCCATTATTCTTTCTTTAGCTCTTCTTCAATTCCCACAGCACACATTTCATTCAAACCGCACTGTGGAAAATTCTTTGTCTGCCGCACAGACGAAAAGAAAAAATGTGAAAACACAGAGGGGCAGCCCAGACCATCCCAAACATTAAGGACAGAGATGTCTTGACCTGGTGGTACACACGTGTGCACCCCTGGTGCATTTCTCCCCACAGGCATGTGTGAAACTAGGAGGCCCTATTCTGTGTACTACCAGTCACAACAGGGCTGTAGTACACTTAACTCAATCAACTTGACACAAGACCCGAGCTATGTCAGCTATTTCAGCCTGTCAACCTTCCGTTAGATACATGTATCTACCATCTGAAGGGTCCAAAATGGAAAAACCTCTTGCACACCTCGTCTCGTTGTGTCCTTATTTACCCCCTTACGTCATTGACATTAATTTTCATTCATCAATCTTTCAATAAACATAATGAAATTTTGCATGAAAAACCATACACAGTTTGCAAAATTGTCTCTACAAAATGTGGTCATGAACCATGATCGTGTCTTGTGTACATGTATGCATACATAACATACATGTACTGTATACTGTAATTCGTCTATATTTAGCGCATATTACATCAGGGTATAACTAAAGGGAGTAGGAGTAAGTGCTTTGGTATGAGTTGACATCACAGTAGGCCTTGTAATGTTTATGGTGACATTCTCTTCAAATCCCTTGTTAGTGAATAATATCCAGATGCTACTATACTTGTGCTTTGTTCCTGACGTTACTAAAGTTTTCACGTCACATACATAAGCCTTTTTGAGATATGGCAGACACAATGCTACAACACTTAAGGTTTGGGTAAATTTGTGCATATTGACCATATAAATAGAACGTGTGTTATTCAGTGAAGTGCGCATTATTTTAGGCGACGCAGCATTTACACGTAAACCTATTGACCACCAACGTTCATGGTAAGCGTGGCATCAGTCGCCTTGGTGACGCGCGTATCACGTCCGCCATACCTCAAAAAGGCT
Source organism: Asterias amurensis (assembly GCF_032118995.1). Taxonomy (NCBI): domain Eukaryota; kingdom Metazoa; phylum Echinodermata; class Asteroidea; order Forcipulatida; family Asteriidae; genus Asterias; species Asterias amurensis. Next base: position 5,092,589 of record NC_092659.1, on the reverse strand, counting down.
CATGATCATGTAGGCCCAAACTTTAATTCGGATCTGTGATAACATTAGCGAACTATTACTTGAGATTGTACATTGTACAATGTATGTCAATGACCTCCTTGTAGTATAGTATACAATTGTTGCACGCTGTGACGGGGTCCATGGCGTTGTGTACAACCAAGGGGGAAAGTGGCACCCGAGGCGAAGCCGAGGGTGCCATTTTGCCCCCCCGAGGGTGTACAAAACCCATGGACCCCAAATCACAGCGTGCAACAATTGTTTTGTTATACCTCTCAGGCCTGATACTTCACGGAGGCAACGGAGGCGATTGCCTCCGTTGCCCCTTGCCATTGCCTTGGTGCCCTTGAAATGCTCCAATAGAAATTTACAAATTCCACATAGGGTGCCCTTTGCCAAAGAGAAACGCCTTGGTGCCCTTGCCCTTTCAAAAACGAAGCATACAGGCCTGACCTCTGGTAACATGATTATTCCTCATCTCAGAGTTGTGGGGGTCATTGCATTGGTTGCCCTGCTCTTGGCCTTTGTGCCCGTGCATGAAGAAAACAAATTGTAGACTCAAATTCCCACGGAAATGAAAACAAAAATCCCCTTTTTCCTACTAAATACAAGATGTACACATTGTACATCAGCCCATGATGTTAATTTTTGAGAGGGCAAGGCCATTATCATTTCGTAAAGGGCTCTTCTATTGGGAAATCTTAACGTCTACATGAAAGTTTGAAGCAGCAGCATGGCCAAGACCAGGGCAACAGAAGACATGGCCTCTGTGGTCTCCGTGAGGTACATTCCAAGCCTGATACTAAAGTCTGTTTTGAACATGATCTACATACACACTGTCTGACTGGTTGTCTACAGTTGTACCGTGATGAGCAGATTCATAACATAGGAATGTACAATCAGTACACAGCATGCATGTACAACCTACCACACTTCATACTATAGGCCTACACATGTACAGTAAACTCTCCGTACATGCCGTACAAATGTGTACAACCCTACAATGTACTGACTGTACATTGTACATTACACTTCATAACACGCGTCTAACTCTACTACTATAACACAATTCGTGGACATGTACGTCATGTACTGTACATTCACATAGAATGTGAAGACGAGCCTCTCCTGAAGACGAGTAGAGTGTACTGTTCGAAACGTCAAGACCACACAGGCTTTTAAAGAGCCAACACTCCCTCAAAAGAGATAACACTCTCCTGAACAATGTTGTAGCCACGGTGGGCGGTGCTGGGCGGGCCTGCCCAGGACTCACATTTTTTGCCCAGCACTCTGAGCAAAATACAATGTGCCGCCCAGCACAGACTTAAAAAAAAATTCCTCTTTGCATTGATTTGAGACAGCTGATGATAAGGAGTATCAAATGTCACAGAGAAAGAACACAATCAAAAGGCCATTCAACTTATTGCGTGGCCCCATAACACAAACAGCAATAATGGCCGCATAATTTAACATGAATAATTTTGTTGATCCCCTTGCCCTTGGTAGACTTCCAACAAAATTTGATTTATTGCCCACCACTAAAACTGGTCTAGCTACAACACTACTCCTGAAGACCAGTAGAGTATACTGTTCAAAACGTCAAGACCACACAGGCTCGCCAACACTCCCTCAAATAAGATAACATGGTTGTACCCTCAAGTTTTACGATTTAGTATAGTTACTTCTAAGAATGTATTCCACACATACAGTGAGAAATGCACAAAATAAAGGTTTAAACACTAAAGGTTTGTGAATGCAAAACAATATCATAATATCAAAGCGAGTTACTACAAAATGACTCAGCAGTTCTAACTGCTTTCATTGGTTATAAACTGTGCAATTAACTTCACCTGAAACAATTCTTTTGCGAAAACATGCAGTTATCTTGTTTCACACCATTAACCCCAGTGTCAGGCCAAATATTATGTATGGGAACTTCCGTATTAAAGCCATTGGACACTTTCGGTACAGAAAAGAAAATTAAAAGTTCACAGGTTTACAAATAACTTACAGGGATTACAGAAGGTAATGGTGAAAGACTTCTCTTGAAATATTATTCCACGAAATGCTTTACTTTTTGAGTAAACATCAAAACAATATCAATTCTCGATATCGAGAATTACGGATTTATTTTAAACACCTGTCATGACACGGCGAAACGTGCGGAAACAAGGGTGGGTTTTCCCGTTATTTTCTCCCGACTCCGATGACCGATTGAGCCTAAATTTTCACAGGTTTGTTAATTTATACAGCAGTTGTGATACACGAAGTGTGGGCCTGGGACAATACTGTTTATTGAAAGTGTCCAAAGGCTTTAACAAATTTTAACGACCAATTTTCATAATGCATCATTACCAAAACCTGGCTACAATTTTTCAGTAGTTTCTATCAATTTTTCGAGGGGGGTGCATCTTTACAATATTTATTGTCATAATACTCTGATCATGAGGTATTATCAACATGCAGAATCGTGCTTGATTTAGCCTTGCTCTCCTTTTGTGCTCCTTTATTATCCGAAGCGCATGACTGCAGTTATTATTCTCTATCCCTAGTCACCTGTGACAGCTTAGTGTAGTGCACTTCATTATTGTTCCTGTCAAAATGGAACACCTGTCACGATGGTTTGGTGCCAAAATATTGATTCTTTAAATGCACCAGAGACAAATGAAAACTGCAAACCTCAGCGAACTGATGTTTTTTATTATAGAAGGGATTCCCCGGTTTTCTGCACAAACAATGGTGATTAAAACGCAACACTCTGTGATTGCAATGCATCCAGCTATCATGTGACTGGGGATATTATTAGAAAACGGTCAGAAATCTAGGACGAATTGTGCAGTTCTGAGCTTGCCAGTAATCCCCTTTTTAAAAAGTTTTCATTCAACAAGCACTACATTGTTAAGCAGCGTACACACAAAAAGGCTTCAATGCACAGAATTCTCATTTTCACATTATTTAAGCTTAAAGACACTGGACACTATTGGTAATTGTCGAAGACAAGTCTTCTCACTTGCTGTAACTCAACATATACATAAAATAACAAAATGTGAAAATTTGAGCTCAATCGGTCATCGAAGTTGAGAGATAATAATGAAAGAAAAAACACCCCTGTCACACGAAGTTGTGTGCTTCCAGATGCTTGATTTCGAGACCTCAAATTCTAAATCTGAGGTCTCAAAATCAAATGCGTGGAAAATTACTTCAATTTCTCAAAAACTATGTTACTTCAGAGGGAGCAGTTTCTCACAATGTTTTATACTATCAACAGCTCCCCATTCCTCGTATCCGTAACCAAGTAGGGTTTTTTTATGCTAATAATTTTTTTGAGAAATTACCAAAAGTGTCCAATCCTTTAAAAATGAAATCTATAATCCAAAAACACAAATTCTCATAAACAAATTCTCTCACAAGGATTTCCATTTTTTTTTTTTTTTTTTTTTTTTTACATTTATTCTCATATAAAAAGTTTTCAAAGGGATCACAATGAATAACGTAGGCTTACATTGTACATTTCATCACGTATGTACAATTCCAAAACCTTATGATGTAGGCATACAATGTTTTTACAATACTGCATTAAGTACTTGCATGTACTGTACAGACATGCACCACTCTTGTATGACCCTTTCACAGTGAGCACAAATTCTGCGGTTGCAAAAAAACTATGGTGAACCCCAATCACTGCTACACGAATGCATGCAACCAACACCAGACAGGAGCATACAAAAGCAATCTATTATTGTGAACTGGGTTTGGACTCCATTAAAGCAACACTTGAAACAAGGCCTCTTGAAACTATGCTTCAGACATCAATGGCTAAGTTTAATGAATGGTTCTGGTTTATTAAACAAACTACAAGATATTCAAGGTTACGACAGTAGCGTTGTTGTTCACAGATAGCGCATCCATGCAGCTGGCAGTATAAATTTTGAAATTTGTTTTTCATAAAACTAGAATTTGAACAATGGAATAATAATAAAACAATGAGAAACATTTTCTACTGCAACATGTTCGGTGTAGAATAGTCTATTGTACATACTTAGTACTTGCAGATCATGGATTGCGTTTGATTTTAAGTCAATACCAAACAAACCATTAAAACCCTATCCCTTACTTATAAAACAAAATACGCCAAACGGTAAAAGTTGTTGTATTTAAATTGCAATTACGTCGTACTTAAAGCCAGGTTCCCTCATTTTGAGTGTACATGGGTACTTCCTGAGAAAGCGAATTTTTACATCACAGGGCTGTTTTCGCAGCCAGTGTTCCGCAGGAGTTGAGCACATTTCAATCGCTGCAAATTAGTTGTGACATCGTCTTCAATATTCATATTGCAAAAATGTGGACCAGGCTTTTTAGTCAACTCAAATCCCATATATTCTATTGCACTGTGAGCTGCATTAGTGTACTATGTCCTTGGCACGTTTATGTGCAATCCTAGTCCCTAGCAATTTTCAATGCGTACTAGTGTCACCAACCTGGCCAAGGCTGGAGTAAACCAGCTCATTTCACACTGCACATTTTTCAGCATGTAGCACATATTTTCAATTCAACTGTGTTGCATTTTGCTGCTTGTACAGCAGTGTTTTCATTTCGACTGTGTTTCATTTTGCTGCATGTACATACAGGCTCAGTGTTTTTATTTCAACTGTGTTGCATGTTGTTGTTGTACACTAGCACTAGCAGGGTTTATATTTCCACTCTTTACAGCAATAAGATGCATTGAGCCAGGTGCCTAGAAGAAAAAACCAGGGCCCAATTTCAAGGCTCTGCTTACCGCCTAATTCTGCGCTTATAATCGCCATTCTCCACTTACTGTGCAAGTCCAAAATTTCTGCACTACAAATGTACATGAAGCTGTGTAAGTGAACCACGTCTAGTAACATGAAGTACTCACGCGAACAAGCAACAATTCCCCACTACCCCTAGTCTGCAGGTACATGTCAGCAATGAACTAACCAGAGAGCCCAATTTCACAAAGCTGTTTAGCAGAAAATACTGCTTTTGACCAGATTCTTTGCTAAGCAACAAATGAATCGGGCACCAGCCACAACAATGCAAACTTAATGTAATTTGGGGTGGTAACCTGATTCTGCTAAGCAATTATTATCCTGTGCTTACTTGCTTTTTTAAATTGAGCCCATGAGTTTGGTCCTCGATCCAGTGTTTTAACTGGTATAAGGCCTGCACAAGGAGCATTCATAGAGAGAACCCCTACAGTAGGCTATTGACTGAAGATCTCTAATTTGGGGGCACACCCAAAACCTACACAAAGTAAATCTTTTGTGTTCCCCCAAAACACACTGAAAGTTTACATAATTTACAAGCGGTCTCAGGGAAGCACACTAGGGACTCCTATGCAGAGCAAAGGTATGTTGTACCACAGGCATGATGCTTCGTTTTTGAAAGTGCAAGGGCACCAAGGCATTTTCTCCTTGGTAAAGGGCACCCTTATGAGAAAATTGTAAATTTCTACTGAAGCATTTCAAGGGCACCAAGGCATTGACCGGGGGCACGAAGGCAATCGCCTTTGTTGCCTCCATAAAGTATCAGGCCTGCCACAGGTATGATGCTTCTTTTTGAAAGGGCAAGGGCACCAAGGCATTTTTCCCTTGGTAAAGGAAACCCTTATGAGAAAATTGTAAATTTCTACTGGAGAGCATGACCAAGGAACATGGAGGCAATCGGCTTTGATGCCTCCATGAAGTATCAGGCCTGGTACATGTACCATGGTAACTGTACATGTAGGTACATGTAACTCTCAAGTCATTCTTCAAGTACCTTCACAGTTTCTCAGAAAAAGTTTATTCATTTCGGTGTGCGATGATTATGTTTATTTTTAAAACACAGTTGTTTTAAAAATTCTTCCTGGTATTTCCAATCAGACATTTTGTCTTTTTTACTATTATAAAACAACGGTATTTTAGAGAAAAAATAACATGACATATTTTTTAGTATGAAATTTTTGGTCAAGCTACATGTACATGGGTTAACAGTTGACAAATGAACGCAATTACCTCCATGGGTCAACATCAGGTTTTTGTTCTGCTGATCAGAACAAACCTAAAACAGTTATGATTTTGAGATTAGATTCACATGGGTCTCAACCACAGGAATGAATACACACATTATACATGTTGACTGTTAAATCTGATTAAGTACATGAAAAATACACTCATTGTGTATATATATCAAGCACCCAAACATGTTTGTGTGCGCATAGATTTACATCCAATGCATTGTTCCTTCTGCTAGATTGTGGTTGTCCAATAATTAATATTTATAAATAGACATTCACTATTTTAGACTGATACTCCATAAAGCATTCTTTTAAGGTAGACATTCTGAAATGATTTCCAAGATGGCTGTCATTGCCAACAGTCATACATGTACATGTTTATCAGATTGCTCATCAGTGGGAATTCCCCATGCCTTGCCATACCTTGTACACTCATTTGTGTACATAATGTACATACAGTATACTGGAATATAGTTTGGGACTTAATGATGCATGAAAGCTTGCATACAATGGAAATGCAATGTGTACTTTCCAGTTTGCAAACATGACAACAGTTCAAGCAACACAAAAGAGTTTTAAACACTGTTCATGGTGAAATGTTTTCAGCATGAAATACAATGATGCAGTAGTCCAATTAACTGGCATGAACAAAGTAGGAAATTCGGTTATAAATCTACAGGGCTGTCCACACTATGTACATGGTGCATGTACATGTATGGGCTTTTGTAGATCTTTCCAGGCTGTTTGATATCTAATTTGCTGATTCTTCTAAGGGCAACAACTAAAAAGATTAGGGTTGAACAAAAAAATATCATGCCTGTAATGTGTTAAGTTGGAGAGAAAATTAAAACTGATTTTCAGTCAGCTGGCCATGATTTTCCTGTAGATAGGTTGCAATGCCATCTTATTAATGGACAAATTGCATTTTGACTTGCAGGCACATTAAAGGGAAGGTACACGTTTGGTAAATGTCATAGACCAGTCTTTTCACTTGGTGTATCCCATCATAACCATAAAATAACAAGCCTGTGAAAATTTGGGCTCAATTGGTCATCAAAGTTGCGAGAAAATTATGAAAGAAAAAACACCCTTGTTGGACGAATTTGTGTGCTTTCAGATAAGAATAAAAGACTTCTAGCTAGAAGTCTTTTATTATTTTAGTGAGAAATTACCTCTTTCTCAAAAACTACGTTACTTCAGAGGGAGTGGTTTCCCACAATGTTTTATACTATCAACAGCTCTCCAATGCTCGTTACCAAGTCAGTTTTAAGTTGATATTTGTTTTGAGTAATTACCAAACGTGTACCTTCCCTTTAAGCACTTAAATGATTGTTCTCCAACAATTGTGTGATGCGTTTTGTGAAATGTGCGCATGATGCACGCTATTCCCAGGGTTCAATGGTAGCGGTCGCCAAATGCGAGTGAAAACAGCGGCGAGCAAGTCAATTCCTTTCCTTTACTAGTCTGCCGGGTGACAAAAGAAAATTGGTCCTTTTTACAACAAAATGCAGGGTACGGAGGCAAAATCCTTAGGAGAGATTATTTTAAAGTTAAAAATGGTTTGACAAGTCTTGATTTTTGCAGAAGTCAGAACACAACACAGATCACAAGTCCACGCTAAGCAACATTCTGCACTCTGCCTGTGATTGGCCGTTGTTAATTCCCATAGCCAAAAGTAGGCTTGGCTAAACTTCAACTTGGTACATATTCATTGCGAAAAACTTGATGCACCAAGCCTGTGGATTCTGTTCACAATATACAAACTTGGGTTTAAGCCTTAATTAATAAGGCTATTTTTATACACACTACATCGACAAGTTTTGCCGATACAGCCTCAGGGTGATGCAGGGTAAAGTTTATTAAATTTGTTCCTAACGTGCATTGATGACTGATCGTTGAATCACAACAATTTCATTGCAAAAGAAGTTCTATTATACAAATGACCCTCAAATCACAAATCCATGGGGATGGTTGCTAATTTGAAAAAAAGTACTTCCATTCCATGTTCAAGTTGTCTCTTTTTTTAACGGACAAGCATGACAGGCAGTCGAGTTATCTGACCTGTTGTAAAGTTGGGATAACTTTCCGTATGGCGCCACCACTTTTTCGCAAATTTTTACAAAAAGGGATATCTCATTGAGGTAAATAAAATAATATAATATTTCATATCGAATTAAAAAGTGGTGGCGCCATAATAGGGAAACTTTTCCTAAAGTTGTCCGACATCCGAGTACAATAATGACTAAAAGACCCTGACATAGTGACATAAACAGACACACTGACATCACTGACATGACTGTGACAGTGACATTGTCACTCAGCAGACAGAGACAATTAGGACTGCAGAATGAGACGGAGAAAGTGATTGCATTGCAGTGCAGTGCAGTGGAGGTCAGACTCGGCATCTCAAATTTTGCATTTTTTACCTAACAAAAAAGTCAAAAGCACATCAAACTTCACTGGCTGTTAACATCATTTCATGTGCAATAAATCCATGGGTGACGTTCGCGTACATTATGTCCGACGAGCTGTCCAAAATACTAACCAACAAATAGGCCTATTCACCCATGTTTTATTTTTCATTGCAAAATATTTCACGTGAACTGCATGCAGAAGAGATGGGCAACCAAACTCATGATGATCGGGCAAGGCACGTCGATTTTTCCCGCTAATTCTCCAACTTTACATTCACCGTTAGAACATAAATATAACTGCATACAGATTCCACATTATTCACGCTTCTAAAACTGCATCCTGAAACAAAAACGCCCCACTGTAAAATGATGAAATTTACCTTGTAATATGCACCGTTCGCGTCAAGCACTTCGACAGATAGCTCCTCCATTTTGGACTGAAGTTTCGAATGGCATTATGGGTAAATGGGATTTTGCGTTTCATTCACACTTGCTACACATGCGTACTCTCTTAGTGTGGATTGCGTGTTGGTTTTCTCCATTCTCTCTGCTCTTTTATTTCGTCCAAGGTCATTGAGCTGCAGGCGAGGATGCGGAAGTTTTCAGATAAAAATGAAATAATTCAACAAAACATTCTATACATTAAATGGTGGAGATCAATGCAGGAGCCCCTATGTGCAACACACAAAACATGAACAAAATAAATGGGCCCAATTTTCACAGTTAGAAATTCTTCTGAACAAAATTAATAAGCATGAGACCCGGCGGGCCGAATTTCATGGACCAGGGCCAAATTTCATAGAGCTGCTTAGGAACAAAATTTTGCTTAACCAAACAAATCCTTGCTTAGTAAAATCAGATTACTGGCCAAGACTCCAAGTGAACAACAGCTAAATACCAGTCACAAGCAATGCATATGGCATGACATTTTTGCCAGTAACATGTGTAAAATAAGCAAGCTATTTCCGAAATATGAAATTGGCCCCTGCTAAGCACAAAAATTTGCTTAGCATGAAATTTCTTCCTTGATAAAAATAGGATTACCAACCAAATTTCCATGTGTTGCATATTGCTTGTTACTGGTATTCTGATGTTGTTTGCTTATCCCGAAAATCACTTGGAAAAATTGGTTGGTAATCCTGTTTATATCAAGGAAGAAATTTAGCGGCTAAGCTTTTTTTTTTCGTGCTTAGCAGCTCTATGAAATTGGTACATGTGGAATGCTTTTTTTTTACTAGCTACCTTATTACCTGGTTAGCATATTTTTATTGTGCTTAACAGTATAGCTACTTTTCGTTGAGCAGCTATGTGAAATTGGGCTTTCGAGATGTGTTTCGTTAAACTTCTTCTATAGCCGGAAAAATTAAAAGATTGTCGAATGCAGCAATTTCTAAAATAATGGGAAACCGATTTGGGGGTTGAATCCGCTTAAAAAATTGAGATTGTATCTAAAATGATGATTCCTGGATGCTTCCAGCACCCTCAAGACGGCCGGACAAAATGTGTGTGTGGAGCTTTATTATTTAGATGGTTCGAATTCCACGAGTATGATTCACGGGATGTGCCTGCAGCGCAGCGAGTATCGGATCGTAATGTTGATGGGGAACTTAGCGCCGTTTGACGGGGGAGCCTTTACTTGTCGACAGCAATCATCTGGAGCCTGTCACGTGGATTCTGCATCCCTCCTCCCACTACAGTGATTGATGTTCTATGAATTATAATGCAGTCAATCTGAAGGGCTTTGGATGACCGATACGAGAAGGGGCGGGGCGCTAGAGGAGACGTTGCCTTGCGAGGTGCATGGAAAGGTTTACGTCAGTTAGGCATCCGGGGAGGAAACCCGCTTCAGGGAAAACCCACCGTATTTCAGCTATAGGGGGACTGAAAAACCCAGTCCACAAAATGAACCCCGATGAGATTCGAACCGGGGTCCCGAGGTGGAAGGCGAGGCAAGACAACGCACCTCGCCGAGTTACATCAAGTTTGTAAAACCTCAGATTGTTTTTACTTTTGTGTGAATTTTGATGTTTTTCATGTTGAAGTTAATAGCACATGCACATCTAAAACTGATGTGTTATTGTCTTTTCTCTTCTCGTTTGGCTCTGATAAGAGCGTTTGAGAAATCCAGGCACATCCAGAACTCGTTTGAAGTGCTGAGGTCTACTTGAGATGCCTATAAGAACGGTTGGTATGAAATTGGTTTGGTTTGTCTATAGACTTTATATGCACTGAATGAGGAATGTGTCATTGGTAGGCCTAATGATTGTACGACGAGCTTACTTGTTTACCACCGATAACGTGAGCCTGTATTTTTTTTCTAACAATAATTGTTTTCGAAGGAGGTTATTTTACCATCAACAAAATAGCGTATAAGGCATTCACAAAACTAAAATATACAAATTTCTTGAAATAATTTCCCGGTGAGTCTTGCAATAGCGTTGACAAATTCAGTAACAAGTTTGTCTCATACCTAAAAGTTCTAGCCAATCGTCATTCACCGCTTCGCTCAAGGCCCCCCCCCCCCCCTCAGTCCCACACTTCGTGTATCACAACTAATATATAAAATAACAAACCTGTAAAAAATTAGGTTCAATCGGTCATCGGAGTCGGGAGAAAATAACGGGAAAACCCATTCTTGTTTCCGCGCGTTTCGCCGTGTCATGACATATCCGTAATTCTCGCTAACAAGAATTTCAATTGTTTTAATGTTTCGTCAAAAAGTAAAGCATTTCATGGAATAATATTTCAAGAGAAGTCTTATACCACTACCTTCTGTAAACCCTGTAAGTTATTTGTAAATCTGTGAACTTCCATTTTTTTCGTACCGAAAGGGTTCCATTGTTATTTTTTTTCAATTGCATGATCCCAAAAGACCAATTGCTGACACATTGAGATAAATGTCATCAATGTTTTAAGAAGCTTTCGATTTCACGCGAAATATATAATGATTATAACCATTGGCCTCTAATTATTTTGCCGAAAATGCATGACCGCATGATGACCGAGAAAAACCCAAGTAGGCATAAAAATATAATGATATTCTATACTAATACTATTACTCTGTGAAAACAATGTTGACGACTGTGCAAAACGGATTTGTTGCATTTTTATTTTAGATAGCATGGTTTTGAGGGGAAAATGCAAACAATCGAAGTTCGGATCCGTTTTGCCTTTTGTTCGGTCCACCTGTCTTGTGTCCCATTAGACCGATTGTGTATAGACCTCTAGAGCGCCACAGTCAAAGCCTTGGAATTAATTTCTTTAGAATGGATGAATGGTGGCGCTATTTACTTTCACCGGTGATTTTCAATAAGTCTTGTCACTTGACCCGTTATATGGTAAATACAGTGTTATCGGACGGGAACCCACCGATTAAATTGCCATACTGTGATTGATAATAAACCGACGCACCATCAATCTGGCTGTCTCAAATATTATTCTAAATAGTTTGTTTGTTAACTTTGGCTTTGGTTTTTAACAATAATGGGAGACGGGAAGTCAACATTAGATCTTAGTGGATGTAACAATGGTCTTTGGCTCGTAAAGGTACCGCAAATTTGTATTTATTTTTTATTTTGATTTCAACATTTCCTTCATCACACGCACGTCTGTATTTAGTGATCAACTGTCAAATAATGTGCAACACTGAAGTCACAAATCATAAAATGTGTATTGTGTGGGGCCGGTTCAAATTCATGACTATGTTCTCTGTCATTGCTTAATGGTTGTTGTGTTTGTTTGTTTGTTTGTACTGTAGGACTAGGGTAGGTAGACTATTCTTAGGCCTAGTATACCGGTTTACTTTGCTAGTTTTATTTATTTTAACTTTAACTTTTGTATTTGTAAGCCAGCGGATCGTACAGCGCCCTCTTTGATTGATGTGTACAAGAACTTGGCCAATTTAGGTTAAGCCCGGTTCATACTTCCTGCGAATGCGAATACGATAACGAATGTTGACGTCACAAATTCACAACGAAAAATTTGCAGCAGTTGAACTCTGCTCAACTCACTTCTGAATATTTCGCTGCGAAAAGAGGGTTGTGACGTCAAATTTGCTTTGCATTCGCATGAAGTATGAACCAGGCTTTAGATTGATTAACTGGAAATTGTTGTCCTCTACCTGGTGGTGGTGGTTTATAGACCAAGAGGTAGAATCCCAATCATTGGACCAAATTCCCAAATTCTACTGTCTTTACTGAGGCTTGAAAAATTTCCGTATCTGACTGCCATTTTTCTCACATATTGTTGTTTGGTTTTTACCAACCAAAGCCAATATTTACTTAATTTAGCTAAGTTAAGCCATAGGCTCTTTTTAGAGTACCCTTGCCTTTGTTTCCCTCATCCACCCCTAAATTAAGAATAGTCTTCTTTATAGTTTATTATAAAACAAATTACCTTTCGATTTGTGGATACTGGGGATTCTAATTTTTTTAAGAAGGAAAATAAAGTATGTTTTTCATTTGAAATGAATACAATGTTGGATGGTTATTTAACCAAAATAAGTTTCACAACTCACAGTAAAATTGATAACTGTTACCAAAACCAGCCACTGCGCATGGTCAGTGCCATTCCGGCCGTAAATCGTTTACTAAACTGTGACACTGCCTTGTTCGTTTAACCATGAATGAACTCACTCAAATTTTCAAACTGTTTATATTGTGCTTCATATTAAGCGTAATTAACATCATTCATGTTTCCTTACTCTTTGTTCTCTTAATTGTTGCTAGGTCCCAAAATATATATCAGAACGATGGGAAAAAGCAGACAGCTCAAGAGAAATTGGTCACCTGAAAATCGGACAGTAAGCAAAACAGTTGTGATTTTTAGTTGTTTGTGTTGAGGCTATGGAGACCGAACTTTCTCTAAACTAAACATCGCACCTTGTTTGTATAAATCACTGCTGCCAGACGGCTCTTGACCTCAGAACACTGCCTTCAAAGGACAGCTCAAAACTTGCCTCTCCAAACGAGCATTTAAATCTTTAACTTTGCAAACGGGCGCCCTTGAATGGCGTTTTTGGTCAGATACTGTGCGCTTTATAAGTGCTGTTCATTAAAATTATTATTTATTATTTCTGGAATTTCAAGGAGGCCATATATGCATAGCATCTGTTGCCCTGGTCTTGGTCTTGGTCCTTGGTGCCCTTTTTTAAACACAATCTATTGACCCCTACCCTCAAACCCATTCACGACTCGACTATGTATGGTTGTGGTTTCATGCATATCACCTGCTCAGAACTTTAAGGTCATTAATGGCAATTTCAAAATACATAACAAATGAAAATAAATTAAATCAAAATAACAAAAAAAAAACATTTTTACTTGGAAAACAAGTGTTCCATTTTGTTCAAAAAATACTTCAAAGACAAGGAGCTCCAACATATTTTTATGCAAAAGCAGCTATACGAAATCCATACACATTGCACTAAAGACTATAGTTCTAAGCAGACGGACATGTAATATTTTTACAATCACTTATTATATTAATGGTTTGGCTTAGCTTCACATCAGTTTAGTTACCTATTAATTAAATTGTATCTTATGCCATTCCCTTTTAGGCGGTTTGGAAAGCCAGATATAGCGTTCTCAATGAAGGGGAAGCTGGCTGATCTGAAGATGAAAGAAGACGACACAGGCATACCGGCTGAGAATAAATTCCACATCCTCAGCGCTTCAGATAGGACTCTTATGGTCTTCTCAGAAAGAAATGACAGTGGTGAGGAAATCTCTACAGTCTTATCATATTAAAGGCACTGGACACCTTTGGTAATTGTCAAAGACTAGTCTTCCCACTTGGTGTATCTCAACATCTGCACGAAATAACAATTGGAAGAAAAAACACCCTTGTCACACAAAGTTGTGTGCTTATCAAATTCAAATATTTTAGTGAGAAATTACTACTTTCTTGAAAACTATGTTATTTCAGAGGGAGCCGTTTCTCACAATGTTTTATACTATCAACAGCTCTCCATTGCTTGTTACCAAGTAAGTCTTTATGCTAACAATTATTTTGAGAAATTACCAATAGTGTCCAGTGCCTTTCCCTGAGATAGATAGATAAATAGATCTATCAAGTTATAAACCACAATGGCAACTAACTGGGTCCGTTTCTATTGTGGTTTATTACAAATAATAAATGGTCCATCTTTTCAATTTCATTGAAATGTGAAGATCTTTGAGATCGCATGGAACGCTGGTTGCCTGTAAATTGCCGTTTTCCTGTGACATGACCCTTATGGCTAGATAGCGCAATATGAACCAACTCGGTATTCTCCAGAAGACGATCAGAGCATTCTGATTGAAACAGTGAGTTGAAACCGTGGGTTCTCTTCAGAACCACCCCAACTCATTTAGAGATTATCATTACATGGTGTTACTGCATACGTCACAAGATTGTAATTCCACCATGCAAAGTTTCAAATCCTACTTGTCTTTTCTGTTGTAGAAATGTCCGAGCAAGGGGACTCATCATCAAAATCAGGTTTGTTTATATTGGCATTAACCTTCTTAAAATGCTTTGCCTGCAGATTAATAACTGCAGTTTTTTTTTTTATGCAAGTCGCCAGACACACAATGTCTAAAGGCCACTTCAAGGTGTGGGCTACAATTAGTATTTCCAGAGGCCGTTGCCACCTACTCCTAGGGCTGAAACAGGGTTACCCCCTTTTACAGTCCACACGGATGTAGTCTTGGGTATCATCAGTCCGAAGCCTGGCCGGCAGAGCAGAAAGCACTACCTCCCCAATTTTACGTAGTAAGTGTCACGACTGAGATTCGAACCCACACTCTGCTGATCAAACACCAGAGCTTGCAATGGTCTCTTGTATGGGTTACCCAACTCTCAGATTCAGAACGGATTCACCAGAACTTGAATTCGATGCTCTAAACCACTTGGCCATAACCCTGTTTCTGATTGGTAGACCCATGTGCTATGAGACTCTGGGAATATTAAGATTATTAGTATTATGGTTTATTCACAGATATTGCTATAGAGGGAAAAGTGGCGTCAAGATTGGAGTGTAGACCGCTAGCTGACGACCTTTACATGAAAATGAAGAGGTAAATTACTTCATGAAGGAAACAAAAGCATCTCTAAAGGCCCCGTCACACTGGCCTCGATAACTAGAACGTTGAAAATGCACGCCTTCGATTGGTTGAATAAGCTTGGGTGTATTCTGCGTGGAGCAATTCAACCAATAGAATGCGTCCTCTTTGCGTCGTGATCATTATCGTTTTCATTATCGCTGCAGTATGACTTGGCCTTAAGCCTGGATCAATGCCCAGACATATTTAATTGGGTCTATTTTCTTGCGTTTGTTTTTGGTTTTACTGCGCCTTGAACACCAACCAGGATGGATATTACAAGTCTTTATTATTTAGTTATGTTGTCCTTACAGAACCCATTTTGAGAATGCCCATAAACCCACCAGGATGACCAAGCTTGAGGACAGAGTGCAGACGTTCAAACCTATCAAGAACCACATTGGCAACGTAAGTTTCTTAAAGGGTTTTCATACCTTTTGTAAATCAAGTTTTTGACCATGACATGAATCCGGACTCACTGTGAATGAAGATTTATGTAATTTAATTTACCTGTAGAAATTTCAGCTTCATACAGTTAAAATCACAGAGCAATATTTTTAGGAGAGTCTTGTAAGTCTGTTGTACATGCTAAATAATTTTTGTCTCACTGAGACAATTTTTTTTCCCCATGAATTTGTTTAACTCATTTCTCAAAAACCACAGCACCTCAGCAAGTTATATTTAAAGGGAATCTTTTCTACCATCATTATCTTTAAACGGTGTAAGTTTTTAAAAAAACTGTGGAAGTTTGTGTTTTGTGTCGTACAAGACGTACCCAAACCCCATTATCTGATTGTATGATTCCATTGAATTAGATTGAATATGATAAAAGGAAGAAGGAGGAGGGCAAGAGGTCGAGGATGGACAAAGATAAAGTCCAGGATATTCTCTTCAATGCGTTTGAGAAACATCAGTATTATGCTTTCAAAGATCTGGTGGGACTCACACAACAGCCAAGTGTAAGTAGAATCAAAATAAACTTATCATCATGGATTTGTACAATAACAAATTGGAGAAGACATATCTTTTTCAGGGTTTTGTCGGGTTCCCTCAACAACTTAACAACAATTGTACGTCCATTGTCGCAATTGAATTGGTACCAGACTGATTGACTCCGAGTAAATCAGTCTTGACATTACCTTTTTTTCTTCGCCAATAATATCGAAATTAACAATCACAATACAGATCGTTCCATCGTTTATGTTTGATGATGTACCTCGAGCAAAACATGGCGCGCTGTAATCGTAATCTGCGATCTTCGTCACGTAACCCATGAGCTCCTTGCAAGGAGCGATGACGTCATAACAAATGGGAGCCGGATCAAGTACTGGTGTATACGCGACACCGGATCTTGATCTGCCATCATCAAAAAAATACTGGATCTCGATCCACCTTTCTGAAACAAGTGTAAACATGGTGACAATCACCACATGATCCTGTTGCTGGCAAAGTTTATCCATCATTCATAAATACCTCAGACAGTTTCGCTATTCCTATTGGTGGAGAGCGCGTCATGTGGGTGTGTATAAACCTTTGTTTATGACTGGTAAAAAGTGTTAATTCATGGGCGTGACACGCGACCTTGCACCTGTTCTTAAAAGACAGTTTCTTCATTCCTATTGGTCGAGAGCAACAGCTGAAACAGTTGTGCCACATCACGCAATACGCGCGACGCGCACAGCATTTCCTTATAAGGAGTTGTTTACTCAAGGGAGGCGGAGGGCTTTACCATTTCATAGCTGGAGGGGTGTTGTGTTAAAAGAAATCATTTAACAATTATAATTTTTGCATTTATTTTACTTTTTGACCAAAAAGTGATGATGTTTTTGACAGAAAAGGTATTTATGAAGGGGAATCAAAGTATGTTGAATCGGTTTTCAACTAGTGGTTTAAACCCGCCGAGGCCTGGTTCGTTATAATTTACCTCAATTTCGTCTCGGTTAAATTATCAAGAACCAGGCCTCGTTGGGATTAAACCACTAGTTGAAAACCTCTTCACTACACATTGATTCCCTTATTTAATACCAAAATGGATAATACTGAATGGTTAAACAGTAGGAGGCTCTATGGTTTGACTGAGTTCTTTTTGCTATGAAACTGTTTTTATCCCGCAACTTATTCTTATATATATTTTTTTTTACAGCCCTATCTGAAAGAAATCCTTAAAGAAATTGGCATCTACAACATGAGGGCGCCGCACAAACAAATGTGGGAGCTGAAGCCGGAGTACAGGCACTATACAGAGGGGGATAAGAAGGAGGACACTAGGTAGTAGTCTGGTGCCTTGCCTACGGTGCAAACAAACTCTCTACAAACTCTTGACGGAGCAAATTGGACATGTCCGACAGGCTGGGAATTTCATCTTTGAACATGTTGAAAGGGCAAGGCCATTTTCATTTTGCAAAGGGCAACTTTTGAAGGGGCACCAAGGCCAAGACCAGGGGCAACAGGCCATGGCCTCTGTGGCCTCTGTGTAATTTCAGCCTTGGTCTGATAGATGACTACATGGAGAACGGATAATTTCAAAGATAACATGAGCTTGAGCATGAATTAACTGGTCTGGAAGTTTCCCGGGACACGATTATTTTTTTTGTATAAAAATTATTTCCGCTGATATGCAGAATGGACAGGGACAATGTTAAAGGAATACGTTGCCTTAGATCGGACGAGTTGGTATATAAAAATGCGTTTGTAACCGTTTGTTATGAAATGCATATGGTTAGAAAGATGTTTTAAAAGTACAATACAATGATCCACACAAGTTTATCTCGTGGTTAATTGTGTGGTTTTACTTTTACTTTGCGAAATAACACAGTCGGCCATTTATGGGAGTCAAAACATAAATGGCCGACCGTGTTAGTCGACGAGGTAAAAGGAAAACCACGCAATTTCAAGGCATATTTGTGTAGATCATTGTATTCTACTTTTACAACATCTTTCTACTCATATGCATTTCATAACCAACGGTTACAAACGCTTTTTATTGACCAACCCGTCCGATCCAAGGCAACATGTTCCTTTAAGGTTATTTGGCTTATTAGTTCTTGGCAATATCCTTCAAAATACTACATGAATTTCAAAACCCAAAAGGTTGTGACTCGGTTAGGATTTGTATTTCTGGCCAAATTGTAAGAGTGGCTGGGCCCAATTTCATTAAGGCCGGTTTATAGTCCGTCGCACGATGGTCGGGCGATGGAAATCTTGACGCACGACCCAAAAAAACAACACAGTTTTTAGGCCTCAGCGATGACTATAAACTGTGTCGCGCTTCAAGATTTCCATCGCGCGACCGACTATAAACAGGCCTTAAAGCCTGTGTAAGCACAAAAACTCACTAAGCACAGAATAGTATTGCTTAGCAGAAACAGGTTATCAGCCCAAATTACCTATGGGCCGACTCGGTTTTTGTTTAGCAAAAAGAAAATTGTCAAGCAGTATTTTCTGAACATTTTATATGAAATTGAGCCTAGGTTGTAAAGTACTTGCACAGAGTATAATATTGCAATTTAGTACTATACCTCATACATATTCATGACCGAGAGTCGAGTTCTCATTGGTCTATTCATCACCATGTGCCAGGTGTTAATTTTGCTAATTACCAAGCGTGCTTGTGAGTATTCACGCAAGTGGTAAGTGCGCATGACAAGTAATAGCTCCCTGCATGACAAGTAATAGCTCCCTGGGAGCTATTCTACTTGTCATGCGCACTACCATTGCGCGACGTCATCCCCGGGCGCTATTCTACTTGTCATGCGATTTACGACCGTGGTACTGTTTTGTATACACGCACGAACAGCGCTCTCTTAGCGACATCCAACACATGAATCAACCTTACCATGTGCATTTTGTTTCACAGTCATCATTTTCTCTTGCTCAAAACTCATGTTCCGGTAATTGAATATGTATGAAGTATAGCAAAACCAATATAACATAGTTTATTTCGGGTGACTAGTCGATGAGCTCCCTCGGTATTGGAAATTGACAAACTAGTTCTCCCGAGGCGAACCAACTTCCAATACCGCGGGGAGCTAATATCGACTAGTCACCCTCAAACCATGTTTTATTTGTATAATATTGCATTCTACTGAGGAATTTTTTGTGATCAATTTCTAAAATTTCTGTATCATGTTCAAAGTAAATAAACATGAATGAAATATTGGCTGAGCACAAAAATCCTGCTTTAATATACGAACCAAAACATGTAATGTGATCAAGTAGGCTATTCTGCTTAAAGGCAGTGGACACTATTGGTAATTACTCATAATAATTTTCATCACATTACCTTAATTGATTACGAGTAATAGGGAGAGGTTGATGGTATAAAACATTGTGAGAAAACAGCTCCCCCTGAAGTGACGTAGTTTTCGAGAAAGAAGTAATTTTCCACGAATTTGATTTCGAGACCTCAAGTTTAGAATTTGAGGTCTTGAAATCAAGCATCTGAAAGCACACAACTTCGTGTGACAAGCTCAAATTTTCACAGGTTTGTTATTTTAGGCATATGTTGAGATACACCAAGTGGGAAGACTGGTCTTTGACAATTACCAATAGTGTCCACTGTCTTTAATCATGCTTAGCAATAGCAGATAGATTTGTTAACCCAGTTTTCCTGCTTAACAGCTTCATGACATTGGACCCACAGGGCAAAATACTGAGAAGGGCACCAGTCACAACAATGTTAACTTTGTGGAATGCTTCCTTACCTACCTACAGGCTTTATGAAATAAGGCCCTGTTGGTCAGTGGTTGAAATCGGATGCATCAAATTGGCAAGTGATAACGGACATAGTTAATACCTATTTCTTCTATTACTAGATAAAACATAGACTTGTAGACAAGTTGTTTAATGTCCCGGTGATAGCGTTCTGACTCTCTCCGCGCTTCCTGGGTATTCTTGCGAGACTGCTGGCCCTGCAAGACTACTGCTCTCACGACTACGGCTCGGCCCCACTTAATGGGGAGTAGAAGACTGGCAACCAGCAGTTCGCGCGAGAGCAGTGGTCTCGCGAGAGCACCGCCACAACTCGACTATCTCACCGCGTTGGACCTTTAACGACTTGTCCACAAGTCTAGATAAAACAGGGTTTGTGACTACTTTGGATTGCAGTTTGGGTCTATGTCTATCGAGCTGTTTTGTAGAAATGTCGCTGAGACAAGTTCTTCCCGAGCAAAGGCTCCAGTTACAATCACTGTATATAAAATGTCATTTTAGTCGGTAACCAGTTTTTAAGCCCTACTTTCCTGCCAAACAAACTTCTTTGCTGAAATTTCCTATTAAAGGGAAGGTACACGTTTGGTAATTACTCAAAACAAATATTAACTTAAAAACTAACTTGGTAACGAGCATTAGAGAGCTGTTGGTAGTATAAAACATTGTGGGAAACCACTCCCTCTGAAGTAACGTAGTTTTTGAGAAAGGGAAAATTTCTCACTAGCTAGAAGTCTTTTATTCTCATCTGAAAGCACACCAATTCGTCCAACAAGTGTGTTTTTTCTTTCATCATTTTCTCACAACTACAATGACCAATTGAGCTCAAATTTTCACAGGCTTGTTATGTTATGGTTATGATGGGATGCACCAAGTGAGAACACTGGCCTTAGAAAATTACCAAACGTGTACCTTCCCTTTAAGTGCTTATTACACATCAGTGTAGGGTTAAAAAAAAATTATCCCTTATTTTACGCAATCTATTAAAGCGCATCTTTGCTAAAATTTCTTCATGAACAATTGGGCTCAACTGAAATCTCCCCTACCCGCTCCCAGCTTCAAGCCTTACCTTGAAATCGTTAATCAAGAGCCACCAGTGTGCTTTTAGCAAATAAATGAGGATCGGTAGTAAAGAAATCTGCAATTATGAAGTAATTGCTCCCCGCACCGCAATCCAAAATTGGGATGTGATATTATTAGTCAATTTACTTTGGGCTGTCTTAAGCAAACATCTTCACAGACCATGGCAGACTGCGAGACTGTTTAAAAGTAATATGGTTACAAAATCAACTTCAATTCAATTACTGATTTTACCTGGACTAAAACTACACTGCCGTAAATGGTAATCAAGTTTAAATTGGAGGTTGTGTTTGAGATAGCAACTGCCATGCTGAACTAAATCCTAAATTCTAGACATTTCTTATTTCTTTGGAAGGATTTTTATAAAATTATATTTTTCTCACTAATCAAATTTTTCCGAGGTCAAGTTGAAACCTATTAAGAATGATTTTACAGTTTATAAAGGTACGTATTTCTGGAAGAGAGTGGCCTAATTTGAAAGGTTGTGATAGATAGTAACTGCCATGCTAAAACAAAACCTGAATTCTAGACCTGTTATTTTGGAAGGATTTTTGTAAAATATGCTAATCAAATTCTCCGAGGTCAAGTTGAAACTATGTATGAATTTTATTTACAAGTTAAGGTGTTTTTCTGGAGTAGAGTGGCTTTTAGGGGTGAGAGTCATTGTTGATAAAAAGGTCTAAAAACTTAAGATTTCAAATTTGGGGAGGTATGTTGAAATGAAGGAATTTCAACTCTTTGGGATCCTGCGAGTTATAGAATTCAATTTCAAGGAGCTTTTAGGTATGGTATCCTCAGTGCTAGAGAAGTTGTCCATGAGCATAATTATTTATTTATTTTTAGCTGAAGAAAATAACATTATTTTCACCAGACAGGCCTAAACATTTCTGAAACTTAGGCCGTGTCCGAAACGGCGACTTCGGCTACAGCCACGGCTAGATCGCGCGCGTCTGCTGTTCTTCAACACTGCTACGCCTGATCGAGACGTAGCTGTAGCCGAAGTCGTTTCGGACACGGCCTTATCATCCCTGACCTTCTCCGGAGTAAAGGGAAAATTTTGAGTTGGTCGATAAATCTTTCTTCTTTGCAAACTGTGATGTGACATTACTAAAGGAATTACTAAATAAAATAGGAATCACGGCGGCCATAATGATTTAACTCGCCTCAAAATGAATTATAGCTATTATTTGATTAAAACGAGTCACTGTCTGGAGTAGACTTTTTTTCTACCACAACCAAATGTTTTGCCAGAAACTTTGTGTATACCGACGACATATTTTGCATTTTAACTCGGTACTGCACTCTGCCCTCACTTCTGAAAATGTTCACAGATTGAATGTTTATCTGGATTCAAAGAATGTTTCTGAGCATATTTTGAAGATGCGGTTTCGTTGATGTGGCTTATCTTGTCACGGTCTGTGATGAGTGGCCTATATATGGGGACAGACTGTCCTCAATCTAAACTCTGTTTCAACGAGCCATCTCCGATTGCATCAAAAAGTGTAACTTTAACCCCGGTGAAATTATCGTCCATTCTCAATTTCACACGAACCATCTGCTTGTAATCGTTCAAGACGTTGACACTGCAATAATGTGAGAATTTATTATGCTTGGTCTGAGGATGGTCCATCCCCTGAGACGAGGGGATGACCTTAAAGGCACTGGACACTATTGGTAATTACTCAAAATAATTGTTAAAATAATTTAAATGGCGAACGAGCATTGGAGAGCTGTTGTATAAGTAGAATACATTGTGAGAAACAGCTCCCGCTGAAGTATAGAAGTTTTTGAAAAAAGAGGTAACTTCTCATTCAAGTATCAAGAAGGGTATCCGATCTGAAAGCACACAATTTCTGCAACAAGGGTGTTTTTCTTTCATTATTTTCTTGCAACTTTCGATGACCAATTGAGTAAAAAATTTCACAGATTTGGTATTTTATGCACATGTTGGGATACCACAGATTTGGTATTTTATGCACATGTTGGGATACACCAAGTAAGGATACTGGTCTTTGACAACATTACCAAATGTGTCCAGTGCCTTTAACACAGGCTTAGATTGCCCCCTAAAAATGTCACTCGGTGATGTGTGTAACTAGACTAGATTATGTGTTGTTAAATCGTTATTTTCTACAGTTGAACACACTGTATTGTTATAGTGCCAATTAAAAACCAACGAATTTTGAGATCAAAGAGTACTCGATTTCCTATTCGCTTGGTTTAATGTTCTGATGATTTCATTTTTTTTAAAGGAATATATTTTTAATTAAAAACAAAAACTACTGAAATGAGCATGGATGGACAACACAAATAATGGATTTGCAACCAAGGACAGGAAAAACAGGAAAAAGAAGTAATAATAATAATAACAAAGTCTTACATAAGCGCACGTATCTACCACACAAGCCAAGGTGCCGAGTGTATACAAACTTTCAGAAAGATAGGTTATTGCAGTGATGAATTTTGAGACCCAATTAGTTAGCACCTTATAATGGTTTACAAGGTGCTATGGCGCATACAGCAGCCACAGCCAGGAACACCGGGGCGAACCCCTTCTCTTTTCGATAAGTGCACTGGGTTCTTTTACATGCGTTACACAACACACGGGACCAGGGGCTTTACGTCCCATCCGAAGGACGAAGCAATGGTTAAGTGTCTTGCTTAGGGACACAAGTGTTACGGCTTGGGATTCGAACCCACACTCTGCTGATCAGAAACACCAGTTTGAATTCGGTGATCTTAACCGCTCGGCCATGACAGAGAAGAAGATGGAGAGATGACATCATGGTATATGCAGGAACAACATAAAGAAGTGTGGAAGTGTCGCTCGCTAACGAGTATGACTATCGGGGGGTTGAGATGGGGAGTTTGAGTTTGCAAGCCTGTTGGTAGAAACGTGCGCTGTATTAGACTTTATAATATATCATTATTATTATAACAAGGCTATAAGCTAAGGCCATCTACCCTATTCATTATATATATTCCCGGTCACCAGGATTTTCCTGTCTGCAACTCAACGGTTTCAACAGACCCTCCACAAGTCGTAGTAAGAAACTTTTATTTCTCTGTTGTTGTATCCCTTTGGGGGTGATCCCCTTGATTTGCTTGTATTTTGTTTTTAATTGTCATAACCATATCCATTTTATCTTTTCCCATTTCCTACCTTTTCTTCTCAGAACATTTTTAACATTTTTCCAACAATACATTTACCACTTTTATGGTCCAGTAACCCATCCTTTCATTCTAAACATCCTTTGTCCTCGCCACTTCACTCCTATTGGTTCATAGCCACCAATATTGTCTCTGAAAGAGAAACTTTGATTGGCTGTTATTTTCCCGCTTCTTTCTCGATCCTTCCCTTAATCCCTTTCCCCCTCTTTTTTTCTATAAATGGATATGTATTTGTTTGTACTTGTTTTATGTCTCTGAAGAAGGTCCGGATTGGATCGAAAGCTAAGGCCATCTACCCTATTCATTATTATTATAACAACATAAACCAGAACTGCAAGAAATAGAAATGATGAATACAGCCCAAATGATGAAGATAAGAGCAGAATGCTGTGGTAAACAGTACCATGAAATTAGGCCCTGTACAATTGGTCACATATCTAATACAGTGTACATGGTATACATGTGAGCCAACGGAAGGATATTCTCAGGCATTGCATTCTAAATGAAAAAATTAATTACCTTGAAGTTTTCCTTGAAAAGAAAATTACAAATAATTTATGCACTTGATTGAATTGGCATTGCATTAGTTATGGTCGATCTATTTCTTTTTAACTCTGGTCGTATCAAACTCGACCTGTGATCCGGACCTCCGATATCAACCTAACGATGACAGACAAAAGACACAGGCATAATGAAAATGTGACTCAGCAATGAGTTTCAAATAGACTTCATATAAGTATTGCATTCATATTTTTATTCATTCGCTTCTGTTATCAACCAGTTGGTTATACATGTACATGCATGAAAGATACATACTGAGCAAAAGAAATATGTATGGCTACAGTGTACACTGGCCCTGTAACTTTGTATAATTTTCCCCCCACTAATAAAAAAAAAGAAAATGTGAAGAATGTCTCAAATTATGATGAATGGGCTGTCTTGGTAGACACTGAATAATGTTTCATAGGTAAATTGTTTACATGCAGTGCAAGAAACCATACGTGCATATTTCAAACTGAATATGGCTATGCTTACAATACTGTCTACATTCTTGAATGAAACAACAATTTAGCCTTTCTATTATGAGCTTTAAATTTCTAGGAAATTTGTTCAACAAATTTGTTCTTTTTTACAAAACTGATTTCTTAAATGCATATTGCAGCACTGTGTATATTCATACACTTTTAAAACATTAGCCTCAAAACAGTTAATACTTGAACGGTTAATGAACATTTTAAAACTTCTTTTAATACATTGAACAACAATTAGAATACTTTGCAAAACTAACTCTTAAGGCCGAGTTATAGTCTGTCGCGCGATGGTCGGGCGTCGGAAATCTTGACGCGCAATCATAAAAAGACCAGTTTTTAGGCCTCAGTCTTAGGATTGCGCACAAGATTTCTGTCGCGCGACCATCGCGCGACCGACTATAAACCGGCCTTTACAAGTTAAAACAAGGTTGCTTAAAGGAGAAGTCTTGTCATGATTTTTTTTGACAACTCACAGGCCTGGAATTTCATCTTTGAGAGGGCAAGGCCATTTTCATTTTGAAAAGGGCACCTTCTTTGAAAAATCTATGGGAAACTTTTGAAGGGGCACCAAGGCCAAGACCAGGGCAACAGGGGCCATAGTCTCCATGAAATTCCCGGCCTAAATACAGTGAAAACCAATTGATACCATTGACCCTGGCCCACAATGTCACAAACATGGCAGGGAACCCTCAAAGAGCAATGAACATTACACAGTACCTCGGATGGTAACCAAATTCTCTTAAGCCAAACTTGTCTGTTCTCTGCACAATTTTGTACTTTTATGAACGGCTTTCGTGCTTGTCCTCTGTAGCCCACAAAATCTAAGCCACCAATGGGGAAGCGCACCACTCGGTCCGAATTGAGTACCTTTGATTGGTTACAGTGACATGCAGTATGGGAAAGGTCAAAGGTGACACAATCCCATGGCCCTCAACTGTTCAGTAAAATCGTGACAAGATAACTCCTTTAAGCTACAAAACATTGAACAATTGATTAACAAGATGAAAATTCAATTATTTTAAAGTCCTAGCAGTTACAAACAAAACATCATTACACGTAAGCACAGGATGTGTTCAGTTATTTGAAAGAAAAGGTACAACCATTTCCACCCCCTTAAAATAGTCAATACTTTCTGCTGAAGTAGCTCTGAAGTAGGGCAAATGATAGGAATTCAATAGTTCTGCAAAATCCCAACAAGATATAAAAAACACTTGAGAATTTTTTGTTGAAGTGTGGTTTTTGATTAAAGCCATGGGCTCGTGTTTGCAATTTGAGGTGGGAGTTTTCTTTTTGCATAATGTACTGAACGCAGCTTCTCTGATCCCGATAACAAACCGGGTGTGATAGTATGCATTGCTTACACGGCAAATACCCAGACCATGAAATATCAAATAATCAGTGTCGATTACTTTGAACTAGTATCTGATTTAACTAACAGATAAAGTAAAAGAAGCTGGAGAGAAACACCCATCAATTTTTTGTGTTGATTTTGTGACTATCTGGGCCCAATTTCATAGAGATGCTTCAGCACAAAAAATAGCTAAGCACAACAAAAATATGCTTTTACCAGAATAAGGTTGCCAACCACAATGCCATGTCTCATGTACAGTTTGTGACTGGTGTCCTGCTCATCTCTTCTAAGCAAACAGTTAACAAGCAATATTGTCAGCTTCAGCAGCTCTTGAATACGGAAACTGTCTTTTTTCCAACTCTTTCCATTGATGGCCACAAACTAATGAATTGTGAGAGTATAAGGCATCAATATTTTGGGTTGATTTTGTGAATATCGGGTGTCCTTAGAAAACACTGCATCCCTTTAAATTATTTTATCAGCTGTATACGAAGCCTCTGATTTAACCAAACCAAGGTGATTATTTGTCCTTGAATAAGGAAACTGTATTTCCCCCCTTTTTCTTTCCCAACGGACGGTCACAAGCTAATGAATCGAGTGAGTCATGCATTAGGGCCACTTTACTTTTACTGTTAAAATGGGTGTAGCAAGCCTGCAAACCTCACTGCAGTCAGACATTGTAAATTATAAATGGAAATTCTGCCCAGTAATCCGATTGTTTATCACCGCTGTGCGATTATTAAGCACTGTACTTCCAGAGTCAAAAATGGTAATTATCCATTAGCAGATCGCACCCTTCAGCAGAAACGTTTATTGAGAGTTGCTTGAAAGCAGAAAATACTTAATTTTTTTGCTCAGCAAAAAAATGAGATAGGTCAGGAGAATTGCTTTAGCAAAAACTGAGATAGGTCAGGAGAATTGCTTCATAAGCAAAAATGAGGTCGTCATGATGGTAATTGTGTATTTTTTACTGTCAACCTTATTCCGGCAACCTTAATTTTGCTAAGCCCTGCTATTTCTTGTATTAAAGCATCTCTATGAAATTGGGCCAAGAAACTTAGGAAAAAAGAAAGAAAACAAAAACAAGTTTCATTTCCCGCAAAAATCTTACAAACTCCTTGCTTTTAGGGATGAAACCTGTCAGCCTGTATTATGAATCTAACACACCTATTGGATGCTTAACACATAGGCAATCAATCCCAACACTAGGGAAGCGGGAGGCCAGGGTCATGTGTTAGATTTCAACCCTGACGCTGACCAAATCATTCCACCATCTGGCGCTGAAAAAAACCCGCAGAAATGTAAATATTCATTGACTTAAAAATCCCCCTAAATAAACGGGGAGAAAAATCCACACGCTTGGCTGTGTGCCAGATATGACAGACTGCCTACCATGGACTCTATCCCCCCCCCACAGTCCAGACATAATAATTATGCTAAACCTTAAGATGATGTTTAGACACATTTCTTTGTCTGTAGCCTGTGATCTGTGACTATTTTGATACAATGCAATAAAAATGAATTTCAGTAAATTTGTGCTCTCAGCTTCCAATCCCATATACAGTGAATACTTAAATGAATAATTCTCAGTTTATAAAATACCGGAAGCGCAACATCAAATACCATGATGCCCTTTTTCTCCATTGAAATATTTACGTCTGAACTTATAACGTATCATTTCGTCAGTGACGTAAAATTTAAAACCAGTGTTTGAATACGACATTTAATTGTTGTTCATAAATGAACAAAAGATATTTGCATATATTCACCTTTGCTAAAAGTTTTTTTATAACAAGTCCAAGGAAGCATCTGTTGTGGAAAACTCATATTTTCTTTAGCCATAAAATAAGTTGTAAAACTATTAATAATCAATCTTGAAATTGACCTTGACTTACAGGCAGCAACGTGCGAGCCACGTTTTTTTTTTATCACTAACAAATAAATTATACAAATTAAACTGTAAAATAATAAAAAACAATAGATTTGCTATAAAATTTCTCTGATAATCTTTCAACACTAATGTGTAAACAAAGTAACAACTCAACAACAAAAGCACTGAAAATTATATCATTATGAACCAATGCATATTTCACTTGCACTATTCCGTCACACCATTTCATTTCAGTTTTTCTTTTAAAAATCAGGAAATACGCATTGTTTTCCCTGATTCTTGTTTCAGTCACATCACTTTTCAAATGAATACAGTCTCGATAATGAATTTTTATTGACAAAAATTAAAAAATTCAGTTGATACTTCTGCGAAATTATTTGTAAAAATATTTCCTTAAAAATATTTCCTTGGCAATGACTATGAGCTATATCAGCAAGGATTTGTGTATAAATGTTATCACAACGAAAAATAATATTTGAAAATCTGTCAATTTAGCGGCAATATCTGGCAATGGGTTTTATTTCAGTAAAACAAAAATCACTTTAATATTAAAAATGTGTCAGCTGTAAATTTCTGTTTTTTGTCGAGTTGTGAGACGCTATTGCTGTTATGAGATACACTGCATGGGTGTCTGACAGGAGTCACACATTCACAAACAGCAGTACAACACGCTGCTCTGCACAGTTGCATTGACTTTATGAACAAACTATCTGCAGTTAGGCTAAAGAGTTGTTATACAAACCATGAAGTTTGTACCAATACATAAAAAATGGCAGAGAACGTGTTTATATGCTCAAATCTGTGTTTATATGCTCAAATCTTAAAAACTATCAACATTCTACACCTGTAGTCCAAAATCCAAATAGAGAAAAAAAAAACACCAATCAATGGGAGACTTTGTGACGCTAGGTGGCAGCAAACTTACCAGGTATATTTCCATTGTTTACGTAGTTCTGAGCGTGCGCACATGACCGAGAACAATGGATTTTACCTGGTAAGTCTGCTGCCACCAAGCGTCCAAAAAGTCTCCCATTGCTACACTGGATGTTTGAATGTATTTCATTCACGAGAAATAATTTGTACACGGTCCAAATTTGATGTGAAGCCACTTTACTGATGCCAGATTGAATAAATCGAGGATGAATAAAAATGTGAGATTATAAAGGGGTAGGAATGGTTTCCTTATGTTCGTGATCTAGTCTTACAGTTACATGCCAGTAGATGAGAGGTAATCTCCTAGCTTGATGGTGGCACTGTTTAGATCTCCGGCTTGGGCAGCTTCACCGGCAATGACGACCAGAAGAGCTGAATAGGAGACAGCAAAGGAGAAAAAGACAACACTATTAAAAGCACTAGACAGTATTGGTAAACACTCAAAATAATTGTTAGAATAAAAATTTACTTAGTAACAAGCAATGGAGAGTACAAAATATTGTGAGAAACGGCTGCCTCTGAAGTAACGTAGTTTTTCGAGAAAGAAGAAATTTCCACGAATTTGATTTTGAGACCACAGAATTAGATTTTGAGGTCTCGACATCAAGCATTATCAAAGCACACAACTTTGTGTGACAAGGGTGTTTTTCTTCCGTTATTATCTCATAACTTCAACGACCAATTGAGTTCAAATTTTCACAGGTTTGTTATTTTGTGCATATATGTTGAGATACAGCAAGTGAGAAGACTGGTCTTTGACAATAACCAAAGGTGTCCACTGTCTTGAATTCAGTGACCAAAACAGTATTGTAGCTACATTAGACAAATTTTAGTGTGGGCTCTAAATCCAATAAGACCACCAAGGGCGAACAGTTCATCAACATTATTCATGTTTACATGTAGATATGGGGGCCATCACTACTAAAGTGAAATCTTGGGAAAATCTGTGCTGGGCAGCACAGTGTATTTTGCTAGGCAAATTTTTTCGTTCTGGGCAATACTGAACCACTTGAGCAATTTGAGGGTTGCAAGTTAATTGGAACGCTACCTGACCTGGGGGCGGATTTCACAAAGAGATAAGATTGGTCTTATGAGACAGTTGTCAGTATTGCCATAGTGATTTGTATTTTGGGATCACACTTTGCATGGCAATTAAGATTGATTCAGAGTTAAGAATGATCTCAGCTCTTTTTGAAACTGAGCCCGAAGCTCATTTTATAAAGACCTAAGATTGATCTTTTAAAAAAAAAGGGCTAAAAGAAAAGGTTATCAATTCATTGACCAAAATGGAAGAAGTTTTTTTTCTTGACAATTATTGTGGGTTGTACCTGTACGTGAATTGACAGGCAGTGGCTGCCTGACCAGGGGCTGATTTCACAAAAAACCTAAGATTAATCTAAAACTGTAAATCATTCTTAAAGGGTCTATGTAACTTTTGTAGGACAAAAAACACAATGTCCACAGATTTACACTAAACTTACACAGTTTGAAGATAATGATAGTAGAAAGCTTCCCTGAAAATACTATGTGCTGAGGTGCTGTAGTTTTGGGGAAATGAGTAAAACAATGTCATGAAAATAATTTTCGTCTCATGAGACGAAAATTATTTCAATCATTTACAAACGTATTTTCATGACATTGTTTTACTCATTTCTCAAAAACTACAGCACCTCAGTAAGTAAGATTTGAAGGGAAACTTTCCACTATCATTATCATCAAACCCTGTAAGTTTAAAGTAAATCTATGGACATTTTGAAAAAGTATCCAAATCCTTTAACTGCTACGAAAAGTGTGATGTCACGATACAAATACCCATGGTGTTGTTGACAACTCATCTGAAGATGAGTGACAGACACTTACACTTGTACTGAAAATCTACACAAACACGCACAGCCCTGTATGCTTTATGTTTTGTAAGCGAAAGGGCACAACATTTTCTCCTTGGTAGAGGGTACTCTATAAGAAAATTGTAGATTTCTACTGGAGCATTTCAAGGGCACCAAGGCAATTTGACCTTTGTGGCCTCCAAGTATTAGGCCTGCATGCACTGTGTTTATGTGCTGATACAATATCAAACATATGCATCCTCCTGCCTGGCTACCAACATATCTTCATGTGATCCAACAGTCATTTACAATACAATGATCTTTAATGACCTACTTCTAGTCTACATGAGACTAATTAGTATGTCAGTGGGTTCAACTTCAAGGCTAATGGAGGGGTTGGACTACTACAAATGTTGGAATCAGGCCATGAATGTGTGCACATAACAAGAATGTGCTCCACACACGTTTCCATTCACAAACTAAAGGAATGGTGCCATATTACGCTATACACTTTAAGTTACCTTCTTTTAAATATTCTTCTCTCTAGATTTATTAAATGCTACAGCATACGTTTTTTTACGGGTGAATATATCTTTGGTTTTTGGAAGGAGAAATTCGTACCCATCCTTCAATAAGCCTTTCGAAAGTATGGCGTACGTGATAGGAGTGTAATGTTTGGTTTGGGTGTATACACACAAATTTACCCAAACCATAGTGTTGTAGCATTGTGTCCCCCATATCTCAAAAAGGCTTTATTAAAACTTTTAAAAACACACCATACAGCCAACGTTTTTATAGTTTCAAATTGTTTGCCTTTTTGACATTTTATACTTTTAAGACTTTTGAGATGCTGGCGGCAGCAGAAATACTGGTCCTTTGTTGCGGCTCTGAGCCTGTGTGCACATGCTCAGTATTGTACGTGTAGGTCTGAGCATGCGCACTACTGTCGAGATCTGTGAAAAGGACCATCAAAAAGTCTCCTATAGTATGCCTCACTGTATTTTCTGTTCATTGGTTAAATTTTGTTGCTTTTAAGAGCTATTTTCTGATTTTTAATGTTTCAGTTGCCAATGGAATACAATAATCAATTTTTTTGCCATTCATGTAATAAAGAAATATAATCTAATGTACAATCTAAACAGGAAAATTTCAACGAATGATACTTGCATGTCAGTGGTCACATTTTAGTGTTTTGTTAAGGATCCATTTTATGGCAATTCATGAAAGATATTCTTTTTTTTTATTGCTGCAATCAAAATAAGCAGATAAGTAGGAAGGGGGGGGGGGGGTTGTTTGTGAGTATGTGTGTGGAGGGGTCAGGGGGAGGGGGGTGGTGGTGCTGAGAGTCACTGTGCAAACATTTTGCAGAGAACCCTCCCCAGCCATTATTTTTGTCTTCGTCAAAATTCGTCGTAATCCCGTAGAGCAATGTTTTTGTCTAATGTGTTTATCACAGAGCTGTTCATTTCAACACAAACACAGACACAGTTTAAGCTGTTATCCAAACCAGCGGGGTGTTTGTTGGGGGCTTCAGGCGTTCGGAAACTGCCACACTCCACATTGCCCTTTAGGCTACATTTCTAAACAAGCACGCCGCAGTCTTAATATTTGTACTATGCATATTTTACCCCTGTATGGGGAGTCCGGGATCACTGGTTATTAACCTGGCTATGGACCGAGCCGTTCGGTATCGGCTTTCAATTGGGTTAAGTTGACATTAATACGCTAAGTGTGTCGCGTCGCGGCGGGGAACCGTGGTGAGGGTTCAGTAAGCATTGATGAAACTGTTTGAGAGAGTGTTTCGAGAGATGGCAATTTGACAAGCGTACCGGGGTTTAATTCTGCAATTTGCATTTTTGTTTGTCTCAAGGGCACTGCTTCCAAAACAAGAAAATGTTCCAAATCATTCATGAACATTTCGTTTTAAAACTAAATGTTTTTGGGGTGCAAATTATAACCATTTGATAAAAGTGATACGTACAGTAAGTACTGTACATGTACTATAGTACAAGGAGTAAAACATGGTTTTGGTATTAAATTTTCTTCTTGCATAATCTTTGCATTCTTTTAATCCTCAATGCTTCAACAGCAAGTTTAGAAGTTAAATTGAAACTATCTTAACTTTTGTTTTTCTTTTTATTCAATTTTTCTTTCCAGTCAAAATTCATTTGGAGAAAAAGAATAAACAAATAAAATAACTAAATTCACATCAGCTTGCCCTATTTAAAAAAGAAGATAAAATCACAGTCAGTAGTAAGTATCCATTTTCTTTAAAGGCAGTGGACACTATTGGTTTATTACTAAAAATAATTATTAGCAGAAAACCTTACTTGGTGGCGAGTAATGGGGAGAGGTTGATAGTATAAAACATTGTGAGTAACGGCTCCCTCTGAAGTGACATAGTTTTTGAGAAAGAAGTAATTTTCCACGAATTTCGAGACATCAGATTTAGAATTTGAGGTCTCGAAATCAACCATCTAAAAGCACACAACTTCGTGTGACAAGGGTGTTTTTCCTTTCACTATTACCTCTCAACTTCGATGACGAATTGAGCTCAAATTTTCACAGGTTTGTTATTTTATGCATATGTTGAGATACACCAAGTGAGAAGATTGGTCTTTGACCAATAGTTACCAGTGTCTCTAAAGGACATATAATTAAGTGTGTTTCTGTCTCGCCTATCATCGCCCGGCTTAACTTGCTCACTCTCATTACCAGTGGTCCAATGGTTATTTCAAGCCAAGAATAAGTCCCTGACAATGACTTTGATCAGCAGTTTCATAATGTTTAAATAAATAATTGAATATCAAGTCTTGAAATCCAATTATACACTCAAATTTACCAGGCTCGATACTTTATAGAGGAATTTGCCTACATGCCCTTTGGATTGCCTTGAAAAGTTCCGCAGGAATTTACATTTCTCTCATAGACGACAGAGCTACTGCACACAGGAAAGAACTGCCTTGCCCTTATACAAAACTGAAGTAGCAGGCCCATTTGGCTTTACATGTACATTACTAAAGGCCAAAGTCATCATTGAGTTGGCAAAGCCATTTTCATTTTGCGAAGGGCACTTTCATTGGAAAATCAAATCTTTAAAGTCTGAAGGGAAGTGGCACAAAGGCCAAGACCAGTCGAAACGAAGTCTGTGTTACTCTCTGACACTACTATTGACCCCTTACACAATGTAAAACACACCTTCACACAATAAAATGCTACCATTTCAACCATTTTTGAGTCAATTCCTTACAGGGCTTACAAAATGGCAGACAGGAAGGGAAGGGGAGGGCATGTCATAAAAATGGGTCAATAGAAGAATCTTGATAACTCATTTTAATATTTAAATGATTTTTTTTTCTTGATTAACCCTTCCATTTTGACCTCACCTGTTTTTGATTTATAAATGCAGAGAGCTCCAACGCCTTTCTTCTTTCCGAATATCGTCGTCTCATCATTCCTCAAGTACATGAATTTCAAAGAGCCTAGTTTGATGCCTGTGCCACCTAGTGGACTGGGATTTTGTGTGTAGGACGATGCGATCGCTGTTATCTCACCAGGTGCAGCCTGTTAACAAATCAAAGTCAAATAAATAAGCTACCAAAGTGCCACTTACAAGTGAAGCAATTACAGCACAAGGAAACTCAAAAGTACCTCAAAATCGTAACGATGAGTAACCTTGGAATTGCCCTTAATAGGTAAATCACAACATATTAAAAAACAAATGAAAGGGCTATTCTCACTAGTATTATCATCAATATTTTCATCTTGCATTCAGTTTTCTGGTTTTCAGTGGGGAAATTAGAAACTCGACAACATTAATAATTGCCATGCCATGTCATTTGAGTAGGGTGGCCTTAGCTTTCGATCCAAACCGGACCTTCTTCAGAGGCATACACAAGTACAAACAAGAAATACATATCCATTTATAGCAGAAAGAGGGGAAAGGGATTAAGGGAAGGATGCCATGTCATCATATTCATACAACAGTAGATATACCCTGAACCAATGAATATGACAATCAGTATTTTAAGACAAAAGGTAACAAAAAATTTGTTTTTTTTGCTTAGGTTAGGAGTAACAACCAAATTCAATTGGGCATGATGGTTTCATTTTCAAAGCATCCACTCCAGCCATTTTCTGTGACTGACAGTCAACATACAAAGACTCATCATATGTAACTAGGCTAAGCGTTTTCAAGGCTGAAAAAAATAAAGAAAATCATAATTTTATGCAAATCATAAATTTCTGCATAAAAAATAAAAAAACATTAGCCTATTAATATTAAATTTTAATGATATATAGGCCTACCAACTAGAAAATAATAATGGGATAACTTTCCGTATGGCGCCATACGGAAAATTTTCAAAATTTAAATCAGAAATGGATTGGTAGCTTGTTGGTAGTTCTTTTTTAGTTGCGATAATAAAACGTCTAATTAATAACGAAACTCTCCTCCCGACGGCGAAGTCGGCAGGAGGGTTACGTTATTGCAACTAGCTGGAAGAAAATACCAGGCTCTGCTCAGGAGTATCTGCTATAATATAAAGTATGGATTAACTAATTTATTTTCTTCAAACTGTAAATTAAAATAAATACAGAGAAAAATATTTGCACAGGAAAATCAGTCAACCACTGACTCCGCGACAGTAACAACACAACCCCACAAGGCACAAGTCACAAGTTCAAATCGGTTTATTATAAGCAAAAATTACAACATTTGGGGTTTTCAGTTTTTCTGCAATTGTGCCCTTTATGAGTTTAACAAAATATTACTGGACTAGGGGACAAGGAAGGAATGTAAAACAGAACCCCTTATTTTCTTCTCGCCTCTCGCCGCAGTCGAAGAGTTTTGGCGGGGAATTGACAAAGTTTCACGAATTTGCTTCAGTGTGGCAATTTATTTCACCTACCTGCAACGACCAAGGTTTGTTCGTCGACATCCACGGATTTCCATCGCTTAATCCAAAAATCCCCACCTTTGTGAGCTGACTTGGTCCCTTCTCCCCACGTTTCTGGATTTCTGCAACATAGTAGCCGTCCAGGGAGTCCTTGTATGCATCCCAAGCCATTGTGTACTGTATTTATTGTTGAAATTTACAGCACAATTTGGTCACTTAAGACAGCCTTTTGTTGAGCACTCAACTCGATCGAGGACTCGCATGCAGCATGCAGACGACCAACTCAAATGAAACACAAAATTGTATCACGATCGATCGACCCCACGCGCGCGCGCGCGTGCCGAAATTAGTCTGGAGCAGGCCCCACAATGATATAGGAAGATTGTAATGTAGTCTGGTTTCAGACCTAAAAAAGTGGTTTACAGTAAACGCCCACTATTCTAAGGTATCATGTGGGCGGGGCTTGGTCTAATTGGGGGGGGGGAGGGGCGGGGTAGGCGGCGTTGTAAGGGGGGTTGTTAAAACAATATTTTTCTTCAAACCTGGCCGGGGGGGGGGGGGGGGGGGAGAAGCAAGCTAGGTTCCCCGAGGCACTGGATGGGTAGAGCTCTGTTGGATGGAATGGGTAGGTGGTGAGGTGAGCTGGTACTACTATAACTTCATTGGAGGTGAGGGCCGAATTTCAAAAAGCCTGTAAGCACACAAACTCTTGCTTAACAGAAACTGGTTACCAGCCAAAATTTCAAGAAGTTTACATTATTGCAACTGGTGCCCCGCTGAATTGTTTACTTAGAATCAATTTGCCAAACTGATGGGGCATAATTGCTCCTAAATTATTGCTTAACAATTCTGCTCAGCAAAAATGAGCAGGATACCAGTCACAAATTCTACATGTGACATGGTACTTGGAATGTTAACCTTATTCTGGTAAGAAACATCTTTTGCTTAGCTTATTTTGTGCTTAAGCAGCTCTATGAAATTGAGCCCTAGTAGGTTGGGGCGCTCTTGTTTTGCAATTTTCACACTATTAATTTTTTTTTACATACTCAAACTGCCACACAACAAGTTTACCATTGATATCTTAAAACTTTATTTAAATTTTACCAAATACATGTACGCATATTAATTAGCTTACAATCAAAACAATATAATTTTTTATTTATTTTATATTTACAACAAGTTTGTTAATTAATCCTTTATAAAATATTGTCCTTAAACAAGAGTGCCTCAGACAGAGTAGGCCTACCTCACAACGATTCTTGACATTGCTGCATTCAGTATTCTTTTTTAAAGGAATAAACGTTGCCTTGGATCGGACGAGTTGGTCGTTGAAAAACGTTTGAAACCGTTTGTTGTATGGTTAGAAAGATATTTTAAAAGTAGAATGATCCACACAAGTATCAGTCGAAATTGCAGGGTGTTTCTTCTATGTCGTGAACTATTAGTCGGCCATTTTGTGGAGTCAAAATTTTGACTACCGGTACACAAAATGGCCGATCGTGTTTCTTCGCGACGTAAACAGTGCAATTTTGAGGCATGTGTGTGTGGATCTTATATTCTACTTTTGATCTATCTAACCATTTGCATTTTATAACAAACGGGTTCAAATGCTTTTTAATGACCAACTCATCCGATCCAATGCAATGTGTTCCTTTAATACATAATTATTAAAAACACCAAAAAGAAATTGAATTAAATCTTGAAAGTGAAACATAATTAGCTGACTGTTTACAACATGATTTTATCAAACAGAATCTTATATTACTATAAGTCAATTAACTGGTACTCATGCTCAAATATCTGTGTTGGGCACCAGGGCTGAAGTTCACAGAGCTGCTGAAGCAGAAAATATTGCTTTACAATTGTCTGCTAAGCAGAAATGCGTAGGATACCAGTTACAAATTGTACATGTGACATTGCAGTTTGGCTGGTTAACCTTATTCTGGTAAGCAACATTTTATTGTGCCGAGCTACCTTTTTGTGCTTAAGCAGCTCTATGAAATTGGGCTCAAGCAGGCATGATGCAAGGGCTTGCCTACATGTATATACATGTATAGTATAGGCTTTATAGACATTTCAGGATATTTTACAACAATTTTGCTGATCATTCCCCCAAGTACCAAAAAAAGAGATAATCAGACTTAAGTAGCAAGAATATCATGCCTGGTGTAAGAAGCAAAATCAAAGATAAGTTTTTTTTTAAACTTGTATCTGAATTCAGACTGTTTATGTCGGACGTGTGAGGAAAATCATTTTTTCTACATGTATAAAGTAATCCGCTCTTGTGTCTACTTGCAGAAACTGTTAAAAAAGCTTTTTGTGTTCTTTAACTCCAGGGATTACCAAAAGGTGGGAACTACCGTCATTTCAAAATAAGTAGGATTTGAAACTTTGCATGGTGGAGATAAGATATAGAAGAGTTTGCGGTAACACCATGTAATAACAATCTCTAAATGAGTTGGGGTGGTTCTGAAAAGAACCGTTGGGTTAACTCGACGTTTCGATCAGTATGCTCTGATCGTCTTCTGGAAAATGCTGGACTCTGATGCTGCATGCTGCTTAAGTACTAGGCGGTGGATCAGCGCTGATCCACCGCCTAGTACTTAAGCAGCATGCAGCATCAGAGTCCAGCATTTTCCAGAAGACGATCAGAGCATACTGATCGAAACGTCGAGTTAACCCAACGGTTCTTTTCAGGACTACCCCAACTCATTTAGAGATTGTTATTACATGGTGTTACCGCAAACTCTTCTATATCATTTCAAAATACCTTAGAATTTGTATCCCAGTTTCAGACATTTTTATTAGCACTGCCTCTCACCCCTGATAGTTATGTTCCCTGTTGCAATTGTGAATAGGTTAATGCTGAATTGCCTTCGCTCGCACATGATTAAACTATTTTCTTGTGAAATTCCTTAGTTTATGTCTAAATTGGTGGCTGGGGATAAACCTAGGTGTGTTGATGCATGTTTACTGTTGTTGTTATTATTAATATTATTTTAAATTATTAATGCATGTTAATATGCTGCAGCTGTTGTCAAAAGAGTTGCTCTGGGCGTCCCATACATCAACGCATGCTAACATGGCAACCATGTCACAGTATCAAACAAACAAACTTGATAAAAACAATCAAGATTTGTGTAACTTCGAGGTAAATATATTAATGTCTAAGTCCAATCTCCAAAATCACTCTTCGGTTAAAAACAATACAGAAAAATATGAGAACAAACAATTATAAGAATTAGAATGTGCCTCTGTCACACACACACAAATTTGAAGAAAACAAATTGTCAAAATATTAGACAAGATTAAAGTTAGTGTAAGATTTGAGACACACACACACAAATTTAAAAAAGGGAAATTTGTCAAAATATTAGAGGAAATTAAAGTAAGATTTGAGACAAAGATGAACATTGAGCATTTGTTTAGGGTTAAAACACAGCCAGAGTTCATGAAACCACATAAGCTGAAACAAATTGCTTTAAAAATTTCTGTTAGGCGAGTCAGGAAACAGTACAGGATATGGTATTTTTGCAGGTAATATTTTTCTGATAAGCACCGTTGATTTTTGTGCTCTATGAAATAAGTCCCATAAAAGAATTCCTACTTAGATAGAAGACTGGCATACTTTGAAACATTGCAAGTTTGCCATAAAATTAAAATCTCTCTTTGAGCTGTGATGGTTCTGAACAGATCCAGTGGTGTAACAACTGGAAATGCAACCTTTCGATCAGTAAGCTCCGATCGTCTTCAAGAGAAATTTGGTTCTGTAAAACAACAGGGCCAAATTCATGGCTCTGCTTACCGCCGAATTCTGCGCTTACGATCAAGATTCCCTCCTTACGTGCAAGCGCCGAATTTCTGCGCTATTGTTGTAAGCGTAGAATGCCTAGTAACGCAGAGTACGCACGTGCAGAAGCCAAAATTTGCCACTAACCCATGAAATACGCTTGCCGTAAGCACAGAGTTCACTGCTTCCGTAAGCGCCGATTCTGTGCTTAGGGTAAGCAGAGCCATGAAATTGGGCCCAGGCGGTGTAATAACACATTTCAATCAGAAGAAAGAAGAGATATTAGATGCCGTTACAAAACACCTTGCTAGGTTGTGTCTCTACCCTACAAACTTTGAAATAAAGTAATTTGAAATTGTAAACAAACGATAAATTGTCCCAAAAAGTTGGATTATGATTTACAAATTTACACGAAGTGCCACTCGCAGAAGGAAAAATAGAGATTGGGATTATACTGATTGCAGGAAACTTACATTATAAACAAATCAATTGTTTAAAGTTTATAACATTATAAACAAATCAATTGTTTGAT
Organism: Asterias amurensis; assembly: GCF_032118995.1. NCBI lineage: Eukaryota > Metazoa > Echinodermata > Asteroidea > Forcipulatida > Asteriidae > Asterias > Asterias amurensis. The sequence continues at coordinate 5,051,867 of NC_092659.1, read as the reverse complement.
GTTTATAATGTCTAAATAAAGATTACATGACATGTATACATATCATACATACTTTCTATTTCTTCTTCGCATTTTATCAAAAAGCAAATCAAAGAATCAAGGTTTGTTTGTTAAACGAGTTAAAAAGGGTGTCCATATCAGTTTCTATGTGTAACTTTTTGAAAGTTCCGGTTAACCCTTGCATTAGCCACCATTATCGAGGTCAAACAATTGAAAAGAGCACCTCTCAGCCAATAATAGGATAGACTGGTCCTTTGTCCATGGGGTGTCCTGGCCGAGTGGATAAGAGCACCGAACTCAAGCTGGTTTAAAGGCAGTGGACACTATTGGTTATTGTCAAAGACTAGCCTTCACAGTTGGCGTATCACATAATACACATAAAATAACAAACCTGTGAAAATTTGAGCTCAGTCGGTCATCGAACTCGCGAGATAATAATGGAAGAAAAAACACCCTTGTCTCACGAAGTTGTGTGTGTTTAGATGGTTGATTTCGAGACCTCAAATTCTAAACTTGAGGTCTTGAAATCAAATTCGTCGAAAATTACTTCTTTCTCGAAAACTATGTCACTTCAGAGGGAGCCGTTTCTCACAATGTTTTATACTATCAACCTCTCCCCATTACTCGTCATCAAGTAAGGTTTTATGCTAATAATTATTTTGAGTAATTACCAATAGTGTGTCCACTGCCTTTAACACTCGAACATTGTGGACTGTGTAAGATTGGAATGCCCGAAACCATTGCATGCAAGTTGGTTCAGATCAGGTAAGAAATCAGAAGTAGTTGGGGCAGTAAAGGATAAAGCGTCTGAGATTTTTTGTTTTTCTTTGTATGGCTTTCTTAATGTCTCTGTATACTTCTTTGTTTTCTGTAACAAGAGTTCAAAATCCACAAGAGTAATTTTAAACCATGCTCAGCTGTAGTTTAGGGCATGGTAACGACGTTAGAGGCAATTAGGCCAGGCCTGGCACTTCACGGAGACAATGAATGTGATTGCCTCCATGCCCCCCTGGTCATTCATTGATTTGGTGCCCTTGAAATGCTCCAGTAGAAATTATCAGTTTCCTCATAGGGTGCCCTTTGACAAGGAGAACCTGCCCTGCGAAGCATACAGGCCTGTTAGGCCATGGTTGTTGTTGTACCAGCCATTACATACATTGTGTGAGACCTTACAAGTGGTTAGTGCATCAAAATTTCACTATTAATGTACATTTTCTGTCTAGAGATGTGTTCACGTTGACAGCAGCATCTTACTAACTCAAAGTTCAAGCTAGATTTTCCTTGGACTCCATGTCAACCTGGACAAGTTGCTCATCGTCGATGACTACAACAGCAGGGACGTCATCTTCAACTAATCCCGCGACGTTGTGTAAGGTGGGAATGGTCTGCTCGTTGATCGGCGACCGCGACAGCAAGTTCTTGTTGTCGTCGTTGATGATGATATCTGAATCTGAGTCGTTCTCGGTCATGGCGGTGGATGCGTCCTTTTGATTGACATTCCTGTGTTCGACTCCGCCCCATGCTCCGTCCATACCTGGGGACGAGGCGGCCGAGGTGTCTGCGGTGCCCGGCCCGGCGTGATTGCTAGAGGGGGAGAGCAGAGGGGTGTGCTCTGTGGGACCCCCAGAGCTTTCGTCGGAATCGCTCTCGTCAGAGTCTGCTTCTCCGGCCGGTACCACTTTGCGTTTGCAGACTGGACAGGTGCGGCGATTATTGGTCAGCCAAGGGTCAACGCACTTGCAGTGAAATGCTGTGGATTGGACAAAATACAAGTAAAAATTACTGCACTACTGCTATACTTATCATTGCATAGGTGAAGACATGTATAAAGCAAACTACGCTTTCACTCTTGATGGGTTTTTGGGGGAGTGCTGTATGTGTAGTAAACAGATATAATGGTTCAAACACATTGGCATGGCCGAGTGTCTCAATTTTGTTGGGACCGTAAAGCTGTCAGATGGAGATGCTAAATAGGATTGTGGGAGGACGGGGTTGTTGTGGGGCAGTGGGAAGCATCAAGTATACATATAGTAGTCCAGGGCTTATGTTATTGCATTTGCTGTTAAGTGACGATTTGAGGTTTTTCTTACCGTGATTGCAGGGGAGGATGCGCAGTTTGTCGCCCTCTTCATAATCATCCAGGCAGATTGCACAGACATCATACGCATCACCTGTTTATAGTCAGAAACAAAGGAAACAAATAAAATCTACACTTCTATTGGAAGTGAATGTATGGTACAACTATAGTACAGTGGTCAAAATATATACTTCAAAAGCCTCTTGCAATTTTTAACTGTTTACAAACATTATTTTAGCGAAAATCTATCCAAATTTCGTTGTCATTCTCTAAGGAAACTATAGAACGAGTACCCCGTTTCAAACATATCTCATTCGCTTGATAATTAAACCTTGTTTAAAGGAACAAGTTGCCTTGGATCGGTCGAGTTGGTCTTTGAAAGGGGTTTGTAACCGTTTGTTATAAAATGCATATGATTAGAAAGATATTTTAAAAGTAGAATATAATGATCCACACAAGTATTACCCGAAATTGCGTGGTTTTCCTGTTACCTTGTCGTCGGCGGCGGCGGCGGCGGCGGCGGCGGCGGCAGCAGCAGCAGCAGCAGCAGCAGCAGCAGCAGCAGCAGCAGCAGCAGCAGCAGCAGCAGCAACAACAACAACAACAACAACAACAACAACAACAACAACAACAATAATAATAATAATAATAATAATAATAATAATATCTATCTAACCATATGCATTTTATACCAAACAGTTACAAACGCTTTTCAAAGACCAACTCGACCGATCCAAGGCAACGTGTTCCTTTAAACCCTGTTTAAGCTCGTTGCAGCTAGTATAATAGGTTTATATAACATAACGTACAATTAAGCCACCTTCAAAAAAGAGCAAAAGTGAAGAGAAATATTTGATCCAAGGAATCAGTTCACGCTGTTTTCTACAATGAGTCACAAACATTTTTAGGGTGATCGCCAACATAGGGCTAGATAGCTCAGTTGGTAGAGCACCGGCACGTTAATCGGGAGGCCGTTGGTTCAAATCCCACTTTAGTCAAATTTTTCTTTGTTCACACCCGAATCATCTTTTTCTAGTCCGACAGACTCTCACCTTTCACAAATTTCTTGGTGGGTATCTTTTTTAGATTTGTACGGGATAGTCTGGCCCGTTTGATTTGTTGTCGTTCACGGACATACTTGGCAGCCTAGAGGGAAAGAAATAAAAAACACTTTAAATCATTGATGCAGTTATTAATAATTTTGATCTACATGAAAGCAATTGAAAGACACCAGGTGATGGCGGCAACTCCAGGAGTGCGCCACCATTACAACCTGAGGACGTGGTGGCCACGGACGCAAGTCTATGCCGAATGATGATGATGAATTTGTTATGCCAAGGAAATATATTGCCATGGAAATGCTGAATCAGTCAGCTTATAAACAAATTAGTTTAAATTTGTATTCGTAAATACCAAACACAGTTTATCCATTCTGATTGGTTGATAGGGCATCACGAGGGCTTGTTTGAACAGATGATAAAACACCAGTAAAAAGTTTTGAAACATGGGCGTGACGTGCTAGCTTGCACCTGTGAATATAAGACATTTGCTTCATTCCTATTGGTTGAGAGCAACGGCTGAAACAGTTGTGCAACATCACGCGATACGCGCAACGCCATTAGCACTCCCTTACCGGAGGGCCTTAACCATTTCATAGCTGGAGGGGTGTTGTGTTGAAAGAAATCATTGAATAATTATATTTTTTGCATTTATTTTACTTTTTGACCAAAAGTGTTGATGTTTTTTGACCGAAAAGGTATTTATGAATGGGAATCAAAGTGTGTTGAATCGGTTTTCAACTAGTGGTTTAAACCCGCCAAGGCCTGGTTCTTGATACTTTACCTCAACTTTTTCTCGGGAAAACTATCAAGAATCAGGCCTCGTTGGGATTAAACCACTAGTTGAAAACCTCTTCACCACACATTGATTCTCTTATTAAGTGCAATGGCTGACCTACATGTGCATATACAATTTAAACATTTTCAAGTTATCAGAAATCAAATTAGGAAGAATACCATGCCTGCCTGTTACTAAGAATGACACTCATAGTTGATGCAAATTTACAGTGGATGATGTTTGCTGTGTGACATTAATCCATTTAAAGTCTATTAAAGCCATTGGACACTTTCGGTACAGAAAAAAAATTATAAGTTCACAGATTTACAAATAACTTACAGGGTTTACAGAAAGTAATGGTGAAAGACTTCTCTTGAAATATTATTCCATGAAATGCTTTACTTTTTGAGAAAACATTAAAACAATATCAATTCTTGGAATCAAGAATTACAGATTTATTTTAAACACATGTCTTGACGCAGCAAAACGTACAGAAACAAGGGTTGGTTTTCCCGTTACCTTCGTCCACCTCTGATGACCGATTAAGCTTAAATTTTCACAGGTTTGTTGTTTTATATAGAAGTTGTGATACACAAAGTGTGGGCCTTGGACAAAACTGTTTACAGAAAGTGTCTAATGGCTTTAATGTCTGTATAATAATAACATTATAACACCTACCCAGTGGTGATTTTCGTCTAAAACAATGTTTTTTATAAAATAACTTCTGGAAGTCGAATTTCGAGGCAGAAATTGGTTTTGGTGTTGAAATTTGAAAAATGGCAATTCAGGAAATGCCCTTTCATCAAGAAACAAGTGTAACGACCAGAACCAAGGAACCAAGGAGACGGCAAAGTTCATATTGAAGAGAAAACACACCTTACAAGTGAGGAAGGGGGCCGGAGCATTTGGGATAAGCCACTGTTGGGGGGGGGGGGGGGGAGAAGGGGACACATGATGCAGGTACGGTTGGTTAGTGAAAGACTTGACTTACCATGTAAATACCAAAGAAGACAATGCACGTTGACGAAACAATGACAAAAGGAAAGAGGAAAAAGCCGGCGGGGAAGTTGATATAAGGGGTCAGTTTCACCTCCGTCCTATACCGAACCGCACGTCAAGAGGAATAAAACACAAAACATCACGATAAAAAAACAAAGTAATCGACGGCATTGTTTGATGGCGGTGTGATGCTGTGGCAAAGCATAGGATGGAAGTGGATAGCAAAATGTCTTGTGAATTTTCTTTGCATAGGATGGAAGTGGAATGCAAGTGTCTTGAGAATTTTCTTTTCATAGGATGGAAGTGGGTTGCAAACGTCTTGCGAATTTCCTTGCACAGGCCCTCTATCGCTGAGGGTAAACAACTACCCAATTATCTAAAAACCATGCACAACCCTTAGCCAATGAAAGTCATCCTCTGACCTCAGCGAGGGTGCTGTTTTAGGTTGTGAGTCATCGGCAAAGGAGGATATATGGGGACGAGAGAAATTACAAACCGATGTTCAGGTTTGCTGCACGCTGTGTTAAATGCAGAATAGAGGATGCAAACAAAAAATCAGTGTTAGGGAAATTTAATAGATAAACTGTACCATTCTAAAATAAGATACCATCTACACAGTACACATAAGTTAGTTCTGTTGTCAGTTGTGCCACCGAAAAATACCCCAGCAGTAAATCGTTTCAAATGGTTCGCAAACTCACTGGAATAATTGTACCAAGAGTAAGAGGGCTACAAAAACTCATATCATGCAAAGATCAAGAACTTCATGCATTTAGGGAAAAAACAAAGCAAGGAAGCAAAACAAAGGAAAGGTTAGGAAGGAAGAGGGCGGGGAGTGGGGAGGATTGGGGAATGATGTGTTAAAAATATCAACATTTAGCATCCACTTCAAACTAACATGCCTTGCCACAACAAACACAACAGTGGCTGAATTATGGACATGTTGGAAGGTATCTTTGGAATATCACGAAACAAATATCCAATCACAAAAACCTCAGAAAAATCAAATTACTTTCAAGGATGTGTGTCGTACTGCCTCGACCAAAATAACAAATCCAGAAAATAGAATGGGCTGTTGCAAACTGCTTACTTACAGAAATGACCAGTTCCTTATTTCAAAAAGCTATAAAGCAGAAAATAATGCTTAACAAATTTCTATGCTGTTAGCAAAAAATGCCCAACAATGCAAACTTTATGTGATTTGGCTCGTAATTTGTTTCTGCCGAGCGATACTTTTCTGTGCTTAGCAAGTCTTTAGCTTACATGCTTTATAAAATTGGACCAGGGGTGGATTTCACAAAGAGTTAGGACTAGTCTTATATCGAGTTAGGACCAGTTACTTGTTCTAACTTAGGACTATCCATGCAATTTGTATATCTCCTAGGACTAGTCCTAAGTTAGGACTAGTCCTAACTCTTTGTGAAATCGACCCCTGGATGGTATAAATGGCCTCACAATCTGACCCTAGCAGAGGCTTTCTCAAAGGCTAAACGACAACACAACACAAGTATAGTAGTAAACTAGTTGTGTTTAATTAGCCTTTGAGAAAGATTCCTCTAGTGCTACATGTGCTAGGGTCAACTGCAGGCCATTTAAGGCAGTGGACACTATTGGTAATTACTCAAAATAATTATTAGCACTAAATCTTACTTGGTAACGAGTAATGGAGAGCTGTTGATAGTATAAAACATTGTGAGAAACGGCTTCCTCTGAAGTCACGTAGTTTTTGAGAAAGAAGTAATTTTCACCGAGTTTGATTTCGAGACCTCAGAATTAAATTCTGAGGTCTCGAAATCAAGCATCTGAAAGCCAAAACTTTGTGTGACAAGGGTGTTTTTTTTCTTTATTATTATCTCCCAACTTCGAAGACCAATTAAACTCAAATTCTCACATGTTTGTTATTTTATGCATATTATATGTTGAGATACACCAAGTGAGAAGACTGGTCTTTGACAATTACCAATAGTGTCCACTGTCTTTAACTGTTTTTTTGCATTTATACCATAGGTACTTTTGGTTGGTAAGCAGTGTGCAACAGCTAATTCTATTTTCTCTTTTTTTTTTTTTTTTTTACTAATGATAATTTTTTACATATGGACAAGGTGGTACGGCACATACCCTTTTTAAATAAAAACCTTATTTTTAAAGATAACGATATCGGAGTCAGAGATGATGGTACTGCAAACAAATGTTGATCATTTGCACTTTGCACTAATTTAAAATTCAGTGAGCTTTCGCATCTACCAATTAAAGGGTCTGGGTACTTTTCTTTGGACAAAAAAAAAAAAACTCCACAGATTTACATTAAACTCACACAGCTTGAAAATAATGATGGTAGAAAGCTTCCCCTGTATTTGCTGCCGTTTTTGAAAAATGAGTAAAAGAAGTTACAAAAGTAATTTTTTTCTCTGAAGAGGAAAATTATCTTAGCATGTTAAAGGTTTTTTCGTGACATTGTTTTACTCATTTCTAAAAAACTACAGCACCTCAGTGAGTAATATTTTAAGATACGTTTTCTACTGTCATTAGCGGTTTAAGTTTAACGTAAATCTGTGGACATTGTGTTTTGTGCTACAAAAAGTACCCAAATCCTTTAAGTGAATTTAAAATCCTAGGATACCTTTGGGGATGTCCGTAAATCCAGCCAACATTCATTGATAAACCACTAAACTTACCAAGAAGAACATCATAATGATGAAGCAAACGCCTACAATACTTATGAATGGGATGATGTATACATTATAGGGGAAGGTGAATTCAGAATTCAAAATAATTTTGCTCCTGGGTATAAAAACAGAAACGGGAGGAAATTTCAAACAAAATAAATCAGTATTAATTGTATTAAAGGGATGGTACACGTTTGGTAATTACTCAAAACAAATATTATTTTAAAAACTGACTTGGTAACGAGCATTGAAGAGCTGTTGATAGTATAAAACATTGTGGGAAACGACTCCCTCTGAAGTAACGTAGTTTTTGAGAAAGAGGTGATTTCTCACTAAAATAATAAAAGACTTCTAGCTAGAAGTCTTTTATTCCTATCTGAAAGCACACAAATTCGTCCAACAAGGGTGTTTTTTCAGTGACCAATTGAGCTCAAATTTTCACAGGCTTGTTATTTTAGGCTTATGATGGGATACACCAAGTGAGAACACTGGTCTTTGACAATTACCAAACGGGTACAGTGCCTTTAAACCGAATAGCACATGATGTCAGGCCAATCAAAAAAAAAAATAGTGTTTCTGGTCTGGCAACCAGAAGGACTTTATTCCTTGTTAATTTTTTTTGTTTCATTTTCCTGTTTAGTACCACTGGATTGAAATTAATCAAAATAGTTTTTCAAGTGCTTGAAGTTTTCTTTTTTGACTTTGTGCAAAAACAAACCTTTGCATGTGAGATAAATAATCTGAGATGGAAGTTTACAAGGAATACAAAATCAAGAAAGGACGACTTTGACATCTGCAAGGTCCGATAGTGTGACTTGCGAATCACAGGAGATGGCCCAAAAGACCCCAGAGTGAACTTTCTACACCCTGCTACGGCGCTGACCATAGCCAAGGACTTCAGGCATTCAGGTTTATGACTTTTCAAAATAGGCAGGTATTGTAGAGAATGCCTCTCTGACAAAACTAGAGTGGTCCATCAGGGAGACATAAGGGCCCAATTTCATGGCTCTGCTTACCGTGAAAAAAGAATTGGAAGCAGGGAGGTCCGCACTTGCAGCAAGCAATTTTCAAGGCTAAGCAGGAATTTTTGGCTTGTGCGAGTGAGTACTTGAAGTTACTAGGCATTCGTCGCTTACACTGACAGCACAAAAATTCCGCGCTTGCACAGAATGGTGATTGTAAGCGCAAAATATAATATTAACAGAGCCATGAAAATGGAGCCTGTTCATTTGATGAAAGCAAACCAGCAACGCCAATGGCCAATTTAGCCTGAAATTCTGCGCTTAACACCCATCAAATCAAGTGCTTTCTACTAAGGGTCATAAGCGCATAATTTCAAGGCAAGATTTGCCATGAAATTGGGCCTAGCTGTTGGATTATGATGGATGAGGGTTTAGGACTTGAATGATTGATTTTAAGTGACTTACCCGGAGGTGTAATTCATTCGTTTTAGGGCCGCCCCTGACGAGGCGCCCACAAATACTGAGGGTATCCTAACCTCTTTGGCATCTGTAGGGTAAAGACATCGGAAAATAGACTAACGTTAATGCTTAAAAATGTGTAGAACACGTTTGCCAGAAGTAAGGCCATACATGAACAACAAGGGCTACAAATACTACAATACAATAAATAATATTTAACAAAAATTTTGGGGAAGGGAGAGAATACAAATAAGTCTATATTTAAAGAAAAATATAGCACTGTTTTTGCCGCGAATGTTTTGCACAAATTGAGCACATTTCAACTGATGCGAATGATTCGTTGCGATTTTTTGAGGTGAAAATTTGTATCAATTCGCAGGATGTATGAACCGGGCTTAAAGCCTTTGGACACTTTTGGTAAACAGTTTTGTCCAAGGCCCACACTTCGTGAGTGTATCACAACTTATATATAAACTAACAAACCTGTGAAAATTTAGACTCAATCGGTCATCGGACTCGGGAAAAAACCCACTCTTGTTTCCGCACGTTTCGCCGTGTCATGACATGTGTTTAAAATAAATCCGTTATTCTCAATATCAAGACCTGATAATTGTTTTAATGTTTTCTCAAAAAGTTAAGCATTTCATGGAATGATATTTCAAGAGAAGTCTTTTACCATTACCTTCTGTAAACCCGTAAGTTATTTGTAAATCTGTGAATGTCCACAGATTTACACTAAACTTACACAGTTTGAAGATAATGATAGTAGAAAGCTTCCAGGAAAATATTACGTGCTGAGGGGCTATAGTTTTTGGGAAATGTGTAAAACAATGTCATGAAAATAATTTTCGTCTCATTAGACGAAAATTATTTTAAGCATTTACAAATGTGTTTTCATGACATTGTTTTACTCATTTCTCAAAAACTACAGCACCTCAGTAAGTAATATTTAAAGGGAAGCTTCCCACTATCATTATCTTCAAACCCTGTAAGTTTAATGTATCAACATTTTGAAAAAGTACCCGAATCCTTTAAGTGGTGAGAGGTAGAGATTGGCACACTGCCCATGGTAGCGAGGTTGATGCATAGCTTACTGTGGAACTTTGTCACACATTTACAAACCAGGGATTAAGACTGACATCAGGTAATCACTAACCTTTGTCACCACCCATATCCAGCAGCTCATCAGAGCCGACATTAAACACAATGACACCCTGGTACATCATGTTCTGGGCGTTCAATACCTTGAGAAAAGAGAATTAAAGATAAAGGATTGATCAGTATGGGGTGTCGTGGCCGAGCGGTTAAGAGCACCGAATTCAAGCTCTGCTGATTCTGTTCAGCAGTGTGTGGGTTCGAATCCCGGTCGTGACAATTGTGTCCCTGAGCAAGACACTTAACTATTATTGCTTCTCTCCACCCAGGGGTAAATGGGGACCTGTGAGGGCAGAGATAGTTCTTGTGATTGATTTAGCCGAGTAGCACATTTGTTGCCAAGGCTGTATACTACCCAGGGAGCTGAGATGGTTTAAGGAGCAAATTAAGGCCCAGTGACCAGGGGTAATAATTTGAAGCACTTTGTGACACCCATTCGAAAGTGAAAAAGCGCTATATAAACTCAAACATTATTTTTTATTTAAGTCAATAACTCAATCAATGGGTTCTGTAAACAGGGTTCTACCCATGGTGGTCAGTGCCGGAAAGCCCGACCGGCACTCATGATTTCCTGAGGAAACTGAATCTTTTTCTATGGTTTGAGTCTGTTTTAGTAATCAAGGATCCATGAGTAGGCAACCACCATCAGCCGTTTTTTTTCCTACACCTATAAAAAGCCTGGGCAGAACCCTGTTTTTGTTGAGTGAATTATTTAGAGCTTGTTCAGTTAAGCGAGAGGATGTCTTCAGCCAACGCCTTCTCGGGAAACTCTGATGGTCGTTTTCCACGCATCCCGGTCCAGCATCAGCGTCCTAAGCTCAGATGTTTCCTGCTGTGTTGCGTCCTTCTTCAGCTGATCTACGAGTGTAGTTCTCCTCCTGCCCTTGCTCCTGTTTCCATCGATGGGTTCCAGGAGAACTAGGGGGCTGACAGCTAGCCCTGGCTGGCATACGGATTCAAACCCCAAAACCTTGTGATTGCAAGTCCTGAAGTCTAACCACAGAACCATGGTGACCGCAAACAAATGAAATGTGCACTGCTCAAAATGGTATTCTTGAAATAAGAAAAACATCTTATTTTCATAAAAACTGTCTAGGGTTTCTAGGGACTGACATAAAAATAAATTCTCGAAATAAGAAGTTTTGTTCTATTTTTTTCAAGAATACCATTTTGAACAGTGTGGTACTGCTAGTCCAAGTACCAATTTCACCTACATGTACAGGGCCCACTTTCATGGCTCTGCTTACCGTAAGCACAGAATCGGCGCTTAGGGAAGCAGGGAATTCTGTGCCTACGGCAAGCGTATTTCACGGGTTAGCGGTAAATTTTGGCTTCTGCATGTGCGTACTTCACGTTACTAGGCATTCTACGCTTACAAGGCTAGCGCAGAAATTCGGCGCTTGCATGTGAGCGGGGAATCGTGATCGTAAGTGCAGAGTTCGGCGGTAAGCAGAGCCATGAAATTGGTCCCTGGCCTCACCATTTGGGTTAAAGTAGAGAAACAGGTCTCCAGTCAGAAACACTAGGGGTCAAGGTCAAAGGTCATGTATGTACAATTTACCTTCTCATTGAAGTTGCAGATGCCCCTCCTAATCAGGGCAAAGTACACGTAGTTGACGTAGTCGGACGCGTTCTTGGGTTTCGGAGGATGCTGAATCGGTTGGCAAGCGTCAATTGGAGAAGCTACAACGAGCACTCCCTGTCAAATGTAAAATCAAACAAAAATTTTACACTAACACCCTGTGAGACCCAAACACCCGCTATTAAGAGGTTGTTCAGACACAGTACTAAAGTTGGTCTTAACACATTCAGTTTTAACTCTGTGCGTCTGAACTTTACCGTATCAAGTTAAAATCGAATAAGTAAAGTTGGTCGGCGAGGGTGGTTTAACGGCAATACACTTTGCAGGTTTATCTTTCAGCAGCGTGTGTGGAGGCAATCAAAACAACCACATATGGTTTTAAGTCCGCACAGGTGACCAGTGACCAAAGCCGTGTTGCATTTCAACTAACACATTGTGAAAGCCGTTATTATTACTTTTGTTATGATAGAGCGCAACAAAGATTTTTCAAGCCCATCCACCATAAAAAAAAAAATCGCAAATACTCAGTACGGGCAATGTAGGCCTTGATTGAGGTGCATGCTGGTCTAGCTATCGCTCAAGTTTGATCCCTAGCTAGACCAGGATGAACCTCATTCAACAGTTAGCACTTGCGCAATGGGTATTTGCGAGAGAGGTCCATGCTATCACTGGAGCCTAATTTACAGGCCCTCTTGTGTTGAGAACCTGTTAACCTTAATAAATTAACATTTCCTAGCACCTTTAAGATGCAGTGACTACTCACCTCTAAGCCGTTTAATGGAAGTCTTCCTCCGAAGGTAGATGGTACGGATGGGAATATGAAGGTCTCATTCTTCAAAGTGATCTGTGAGAATATAAGGTGGAATACAAACTAGTGGAATAGACATTTGTTTTACTGGGAACCTGTAGGGTTTGCCAATAGTTTGTTTTAAGGGTTATATATAGTACTTTTTCCGAACAAAAAACACAATGTCCACAGATTTACATTAAACTTACACAGTTTGAAGATTATGATAGTAGAAAGCTTCCCTTGAAAATTTTACTAACTGAGGTGCTGTAGTTTTTGAGAAATGAGTAAAAGTAATAATTTTCGTGTCAGTTTTAGCATGTCAAAATGTATTAACCAGTTATGCTATGGTTTTGGTATAATTATCACAACTGGGCAAGGGGATTTTACATGCTAAAATAATTTTGGTCTTTTGAGACGAAAATTATTTTGTGACTTGTTTTACTCATTTCTCAAAAACTACACAACCTTAGTTAGTAATATTTGAAGGGAAACTTTCCACTATCATTATCTTCAAACCCTGTAAGTTTAATGTTATCTGTGAACATTTTGAAAAAGTACATGAATTGTTTAAGTGACTAGCCAGCAAGACCAGTAAGCTTGTCCTATCACTGGCCTGCCAGCTTTTTAGCGGGTCCATATTTTATGATTAATATCCCTTTCCACATTACTATAGCATGGGACTATGTGATTTGAAGCAATACGAACAATGCAGTGGCAAGCAACTTGGACAAAATTCTGACTGGTTGTTCGGTGTTTGAACTGGCACTGGCCGGCGGAGCACTGGATGGGGGAACATGGACCTGAAGCCCTCATAGGACTATTTCTCTGCGAATTTAAACAGATTCGGTGTCCTAGCTACATGTAGGAACCAAAAGTTGACGAGAAGATCCCCAACATTCCTTAGACCAAATAAATTTTGCTTCAATCAACATTTGAATTTTACCATTTCGCTTATAGCTTATCAGCCAGGAGACACTGATACAGACAAGTGAACAAGCTACATCTTGTTCACTGGTCCATATCACTGAAAAACTTAAGGACAAACTCTGCGAACAGACCTACATTTTTATCGAGTATTTAAATAGAAGCATTTGAAAAAAATACACGACAGATAAAAATAATAACTACTGTACGAGCAACTGGTGTCAATCACTTACCGCAACCACGTCTGCAAAGGCGTAACTTGGCATCGAGACTGCCATCACTGCGAGACTTGCCAGCCAACAGAGGACGGTCTTTAGATGCGCCCCAGTACCCATGATGTGTGTTGTCACCAGAGTTGTCTAAAACTGTAGGGCAAGAAAAAAAAATACAAAAATTTGTTAACCTTTAGAACTATAAACTTCTCATGCTATTGCTTTAGTTCAAGCCTGTTATTTCATAGAGGTAACAAAGGCGATTACCTCCAAGCCCCCTGGTCGTTGCCTTGGTGCCCTTGAAATGCTCCAGTAGAAATTTACAACGTTCTCATAGGGTCACTGGGTGCCCTTTACCAAGGAGGAAATGCCTTGGTGCCCGTGCCCTTTCAAAAACCAAACGTTAGTTAACGTATTGCATCAGGATAAGAATGTGTCCAATTTTGATTTACAACGATGTGATTACCAGCATTGCACACTCAGTGTGCTTTTCGCAAGCAGACTTTAAACCCATGGCTTTTACTGTCAACTGACAGTCAACATTGTATTAATAACATTTTAATGTACAACTATGTGTTCAAAGTCCGACATGAGAGTTAGTGGTTGGGATTCACAAGTTATTGTAAGTAAAACCAATTTATTTCAGCTACTGGTTTGTCCCTAAGAATTGAAGAAATAACTTAAAACTTAAAACTTCACAAACTTTAAGTCCAACCTCCAAGGTTTTTTATTTTGGTTTGATAATAGTACATGGAAAAAACATTTTTTTATTTTAAGAAAAGCTAAAAAAACATAATTATTGTCCTCGCCAACCTCTTTTTTTAGAGGCCGCCTCTTTTGTTCTTTTCTTAATTTTTTAAAAAGTTTTTTTAAACGATACACTTGCATGATCTCGGCAAAGCTTGGCTCAACACATTATTTTTTAAATGTGTCATTTCATTTCAAGACATTTACTTCCATACAACAACAGAGAATCAAAATAACAATGACAAAAAGCAGTAAGAGGAGACCTGGAAATGGGGGCATAGCCACAAAAGCCAAAGCTTGTGGTAAGTATGCCCAGACAAAATCAAAAACACAAATGGTCGAACATAAACATATGTATCTCAGATGTGAACCAACAGATGTGAACTTAAGTGGCTTCAGAGGGATGCAACTTATAACAATACATTGACTAAGCTTAGGGGATCCATTATCAATAACACAGAGTATAATGTTAAGTAGAGAGAACACAATAAGGGGAAAACTATGAGGATGCTCTGTGGATTAGAGGGGATCTTTAAGAAACAATATGTGCTTTGAGCTTGCAGTGAAAGGCAACTGTGATCATGCAAGAAGTTGCATACTGATGCATCTGTAGTGCTTGACACTTTGAAAGAGATACATGGTAGTGCAAAAAAGCAACTGAGAGCATAATTGAACACGTCGATCAAAACCGAATTTCCGGAATTGTACATTCTTGACCGAGAGGTTGTTATTTACTCTTATTTTTCTTTTTTCTTTTTTTTGGGGGGGGGGGGGGGTGAAAACAGAAAACTTGCACCTGATCTTACTTTTAAAAAGTACTAGATGTAGTTATAATAATAATATTAATAATAATAATAATAATTTTCAAACTTTATATTGCGCCCCTTACATACAAAATGCTCAGAGGCGCAGTACTAAACAATGTATCATCTATGATGCAATAACAACCAAGAACAGAAACATCCGCTGCCTACAAATCCCCAGGTTTTTTCCCATTTTATATTGCAGGACTCAAAAGCTTTTACAAACAAATAGACAGAGTCATAAATTACTGATTTATCTCAGGTTCAATGTGTACCGTTGAGAATTGTAATCGTCACATGATTCTATTTTACAGACTATAGTTTATCTGTAGAGCAATGGGTTAATCCATCATTTATAAATACCTCATACAGTTTCGTCTCGGTAAAACTATCAAGAACCAGGCCTCGTTGGGTTTAAACCACTAGCTGAATACCTCTTCACCACACATTGAATTCCCTTTCTCAAAACTGCAGTGAATGAGTTGAATGGAAATACAACAGGAGGGAAGTCCTAGTACTGGCATTCATTGTATGGCTTTCAGGACTTAACTTTTTGTCTTGAGTTGAAGCAATAGCAAAAAAATATAAACTTAGAAGGCACTGGACTCTTTTGGTAAATGCCAAAGACCAGTATTCTCCCTTGGCATCCAAACATAGGCATAAAAAAAAAAGAACTGTGAAAATGTTGGCCCGATTGGTCATCGAATTTGCAAGAGAATAATGAAAGAAAAATTACCCTTGTTGCATTACTTTATGTGCTTTCAGATGCATTTTAAAATTAAAGGCTTCAGCTGAGTCTTTCAGTATTTGAGTGAGAAATTTACCTTACTAAAAAACTACGTTACTTCAGAGGGAGCCGTTTCTCACAATGTTCTATACTATCAATATCCGTCCATTGCTCGTTACCAAGTAAGGTTTTAGGCTAAAAATAATTTAGAGTATCTATCAATAGTTTCCAGTGCCTTCAAAAAGGAAATGACTAGTCATGTGACAAGTGTGGCGTATGAGTAACCGATCAAGTGACAATGAAAACAAGGAAGGGCCCTATATTTCCTGATTGGTGTCACACTGACTTCAATGCACAAATGTGTAGGTTGTGCAACCACTAAAATTAAAAAGTATGGAAGAGTTTTAAAGGCAGTGAACACTATTGGTAATTACTCAAAATAATTATTAGCATAAAACCTTTACGTAACAAGTACTGGAGAGAGGTTGATAGTATACAACTTTGTGAGAAACAGCTCCCTCTGAAGTGACGTAGTTTTCGAGAAAGTAATTTTCCATGCATTTGATATTGAGACCCCAGATTCAGAATTTGTCTCGAACTCAAGCATCTGAAAGCACATTACCTCGTGTGACAAGGTGGTTTTTACTTTCATTATTCTCGCAACTCCGACGACCAAACAAGCTCAAATTTTCACAGGTTTGTAATTTTATGCATTATATGTTAAGATACACCAAGTGAGAAGACTGGTCTTTGACAATTAACAATAGTGTCCAATGTCTTTAATTCATACAGACAAAAAAAAATTAACAAGTGTCCCCATGTCCATGATTTTTAAAATGTTCGCATGATTTTTAAAATGTGTGCAGGATAGCTCAGGTGCAAACTTTGCACACCCTGAAATCTTGGTAATTTTAACCTAAATTCTCTCCAGATGTGAAACAAATATGCTGTATGATGGGAACTAAATTTCCGAGGTTATTAAAGAGGGTAAGCTCTGCCGAAAGAATCATATAACTTCTGTCTGAATAGTTGCGATAACATAACCCTCCTGCCGTCGGCAGGAGGGTTGCATTATCGCAACTACTGTCTGAAGTGAACATTTTGTTCAACACTTAGGAAAAATGTTTAGAAACAGGTTTGCTCACGATAAACTTTCCTATCATAGAAACAAAAATTTACCGTGGGTTTGAAAGACAAATGTATATTGTTTTTATTTATTTCTAATCTGATGTGATGACAGTGAAAAACTTTCAGAAACTTTCTGTAGGGCCTACCCTGCCACCACTTTTTCACTTGTTTTTACAAAAAGGAATATCTCATTCCCTCATTTCTTCTTCTTCTTCCTTTAAAGTGCTGCTTCAGAAAATTTGATTGAAGATTACTGCACTTAATGTATCTGAGTGAATGTACTAGTTGCGATAATGTAACCCTCCTACCGACGGCAGGAGGGTTACGTTATCGCAACTATGTCTATGAATGTATTGTAATTGTATCTGAGTGATAACTGATAAGATGCTATTTTACTTCATATCGAATGAAAAAGTGGTGGCAGGATACAGAAACTTTTCCAAAGATTGCAACCAACATATCTGTATCCTTAGACTTTTGAAACGCAAACATCAGTTTCATAACAAACAAAAATAGTTTAGGAAGGGATAAAAAACAAGCAAGGGAAGACAAAACACCAAAATAATATTTATATTACATGTATAATAATAACAAGCAAGAATTTTCAAGCAACAAATAATGCAAGAATGACAAATCAAGAATAACGTTTCATTTGATCATAAAGAAATGGTACGTGGTGTCCGTGCGCCACCGTGTGTGCACCCAACAAACAGCTCACCCGTTTGTGCACCCTTTGTAGTTTGTTTGACATGTTGATTGTTTTGGTTCATTGAATAACAAAAAAGGAATGCAGAAAAAGAAAAACTACCCACCATAAATTATTCTTAACTTCTTTACGACGTCAACCTTCTCTTTTGCAACAAATCCACTCGATACCTCCTTCCTTCCCTGTCAGGCAAGGACGATTACTCTAATAAGTTTCCCGTCTTCAGGGGGTAAGCTCAGCCAGTTTTACCCGTTACATCCAATTTCATCAAGACATTTCACCTAATGTTTTTGTTTTCAATTTTCACTGCTTGCGCTACATAACAAAAATGGCGATCACATAAACCAAAAATACACAGCTGAGCTATGTACTGGTATCCATACGATGTGTGCGTGAAAAACCTAATAACATATCGCTGCTCACCAGCGTAATTTAGTAACAAAAAAGGGTCAGTGGACTTTTTATTTTACAGGGGACTTCAACAAGAGGAGGGGGCGGGGGATAATCGTGGGTGGGAAGGGGGGCGTTTTCCACAGGGGGATGCACCAAAATGTTAAAGGAAAGAAAAATTGTGAGCTAAACAATGAAGAAGGAACAAGAGATATGATCTTAGTGGGCATAAAGTACAGGGCATGGCACTTGCAGCATGGGGGTAGGAGGGAGAAATAATACAAAATAAGCATACATGCTCATTCGTTTGTTTAATTAATCAGTTAGATTTGTTTATAGCTGTCTGCATTCCTGCATCTGTTAATTACTTTAAAAACGCCTGGTGTGGCTATCCCATACAGTCAATTTACATAGCCTTTATTGTGGAGTAGCTTGGAGCTGATGAAAGACGTGGTTGGGGTTCATGATCAGGGTATAGACTTATTATAGAGCCATGGACAGAGCTAGCTGATGAAGTGTATTGTGTGCCTTGTTGTGGGGGGGGGTACTTGGCATTGTGTGTAATATTCAGACAAGATATTGGGTCTTTGGAAAAAATTATATATATAATTTATGGAGTACAAAGACTGACCTGTATGTACAGACGGTGTTGTTTTCAGACCTTATTTATCATAACTGTAAACTTTTTTTTTTTTCCAAGGGCAAAACAAAATCTGAAACCAGACTTAAAGACATTGGACTCTATTGGTACAGGGGTCGAAATTAAGTGTATTTTCATGGTAGTCAGCAGGGCTAGTAACCAATCATTTTTAGTAGCCCTGATGAGATTTTGGTAGCCCGAAAGACACATTATGTCTCGAGTCACGGCTTAAACTTTACAATACACCATAGAACAGTTCTTTGTTGTTTGTAATGATGATTTTTTGCATTGTTTTTCCACTAGCCCGTCGGGCTATCAAACTGGAAAAATCAGTAGCCCGGCTGTAAATCTGGTAGTCCCGGGCTAGCGGGCTAGTGGCAATTTCGACCCCTGTGGTAATTGTAGAAGACAAATGTACCTGGTGTATCTCAACATATGCATAAAATAACAAACCTGTGAAAATTTTAACTCAATTTGTCATCAAAGTTGCACGGTAATAATGGAAGAAAAAATACCCCTGTCACACGAAGTTGTGTGCTTTCATATGCTTGATTTCGAGACCTCAAATCAATTCAAATATTTCACTGAGAAATTACTTCTTTCTCAAATAATATGCTACTTCAGAGGGAGCCATTTCTCACAAAGTTTTATACTATCAACAGCTCTCCATTGCTCGTTACCAAATAAGTTTTTATAGTGTCCACTTCCTTAAACAAGTAAACTTAATTGAATGTTGGCTGGTAACCTGATTTTGCCAAGCAATATTTTTCGTGCTTAGCAAGTCTTCATGCTTACAGACTTTCTAAAATTGAGCCCATGACAGTCCCACTTTAAGATAATTATAATGATAACTCGTTTTTATATAGCGCTTTTCACGCCCTAGGGGTGTCTCAAAGCGCTTCCGACATTATTACCACTGGTCACTGGGCCATAAATCGTTCCTTAAACCATCTCAGCTCCCTGGGGAGTATACAGCCTGTGGGCAATATATGCGCTACTCGGCTAAACCAATCACAAGAACCATCTCTGCCCTCACAGGTACCCATTTACCCCTGGGTGGAGAGAAGCAATATAGGCAAATGTCTTGCTCAAGGACACAAGTGTCACGACCGGGACTCGAACCCACACTGCCGGCCATTGCCAGCAGAGCTCCATACAGACGGACAAAAACCAATAAATCATTAACAAAAACAACGTGACCAATTACAAAACACTTTTACTTCCTTTATTAGAAAACAAAAGTTTATGGTCAGTGATACAATTTTCCTAATCTTTAGAGAAAATGGACTTCTTTACAATCAAATAAATGGCAAAGAAGAGAACTATTACAATAACCTCTTCAAACATAAGGAACTATTGACATTTATTTTCTGTCAGAGACTTTTAATTTACAGGGACGTGACTTCAAACAAAAATTGGAACGTTTTACAAATTTGAATCAAAGGTGCCTGCCTTTTTGTTGGGTATAATAATCAGAATTCATAATTCATTCCTCTTCTTCTTCTTCTTCTTTTTACATATTTTTATGCAGACTATTTCAAACTTTTAAGTATACATAATTTGACAAAACATCCAATATTTTTCTCAGTTTCCCTAGTTTAAGTCAGGGCATTCCACTCATTTTGAGCTGGAAATTACAACATTTGTTGTCAGGAATCAAAATATGATTGTCTAGTAACTCTTGATTGAAGTCACAGCATCTCCAAGTTCAAAGCTTACTTCCCAAACTTGATTACAACTTTGTCAAAAATCAAAATGTCAATGTGGCTTGTTGTCATATTTCAAAACTGAAATGTGGATCATGGGAGGAGGCTTATGGATTAGTCCATTCATCTTGGGGGAGGGTTGATGAAGTACTACTCTCTTAGAATATTCAATATCTGATGAATAATAAAGCATCACAACATTTACATTGTTTCAAGAAAGGTACTTTAAATCCTGGTTCTGTGTGTAATGTCTATTAACAGCTCTCCATTGCTCGTTACCAAGTAACCAAGTATAAAGTTTTTATGCTAATTTTTTTTTTAAAGTTATTACTAATAGTGTCCAGTGCCTTTAAAGACACTGAAAACGTTTGGTAATTGTCAAAGACCAGTCTTCTCACTTGGTGTATCCCAACCAGCTGATCCCAACATAAGCATAAAATAACAAACCTGTGAAAATTTGAGCTCAATTGGTCATTGAAGTTGCGAGAAAATTATGGGGAAAAAAAACACCCTTGTTTGACGAACTTGTGTGCTTTCAGATAGGAATGAAATACTTCTGGCCAGAAGTCTTTTATTATTTTAGTGAGAAATTACCTCTTTCTCAAAATCTATGCTTCTTCAGAGGGAGCCGCTTCTCACAATGTTTTATACTATCAACAGCACTCCAATGCTCGTAACCAAGTCAGTTTTTAATTAAATATTTGTTGTGAGTAATTACCAATTGCGTACCTTCCCTTTAAGCAATAATTTTTCTGTGCTTAGCAAGTTTTTTGCGCGTACAGGCTTTATAAAATTTTGCCCAGATGGTGTTTATTGCAGTCAATTGCTTCCCTGGTCGGTGGTGCCTGCAGCTGTAGAGGAGGAGGGAGTTGTGTCCGTCTCTTTGGCTGAGGATGTTGCTGTAGAGGGCTGACGATGAGAACACAAACAAATTATTACTTTAAAACATAAAGGAGAAACTGGTGATTAGATTTGCGGTTATGTGGAATATCGGTCAATTCAATTTGTGTTTTACCCATAACAGATGTGTGTTGAGCATTACTCATGTTCCCCCCCCCCACCCCACAAGAGAAACAACATCCACAGGCTTCCATTCTCTTGAAGCTGATCAGAGCATACTGATCGAAACGTTGAGTCAGCAACCACTGTTTTTTTCAGAACCAACACTGCTCAAAAAGACATATCATCACATGGTGTTTTTACCACAAACCTCTCTTAGTTAATGCACAGGCTTATAAAGCCCGGTCAATACTTCCTGCAAATGCGAATGCGATACAAATGTATCGAAGCACGAAGGACACAAATGTCTTGCACGAAGGACACAAGTGTCATTATGGGGATTCAGGACATCAGGAGTACAGATAAACGTATTTCCCATAGCTGCAGGTTTACAGTATTTGTGTGTTCTACAGAAAGTTAAGGAGATATTGGTTAAACTGACCTTTTTATCTGCATCCACATCTCCAGCATCCTGCACTTTTGAAGGTGACTTTGATGAGTCTTCAGTTGTCGATGATACTTCATCACCTACATTAATCACATAACAAAACCACAATCTCAAGTCAATTTAACAATCATGCCACTCTCTATTCCTCCACACAGTCAAATCAGGCATCTTAACAACCAGACTTCTCGTCTTCAACGCCTCCAAAAACACATCAGCACACATCGTGACAGTGTGTAGGAAATCCTGTTCTATCACACCACTCTAACACAACTTCAATGCCCCCCAACCTCATCGAATCATCTTCAAGCTGATGCTCATTCTCAAAAGAGCACTTAACTGCAAGGCTCCCCCCTAAATCTAGTAACTACTTAAAGTTTTCACTCCGTCAAGAGATCTTCGAACCAGTTCCATGCTTCTCCTCAATGAACCCCAAGTCTATACACTCACAGGTCTTTTTCTTCAGCTGCACCATGCATCTGGAACTCTCTACACTTCATCTTAGATCTTGTCTTTGTATTTTCACAAAATTCAAATCTCTTCTCAAAACTTATCTTACGTCACAGGTTTTCAAAGACTAATTTAGTTGTGTCTTTTTTGTTTCGTTTGCCTTTAGTTTACTGCACCTTCAACACCCAGCAGGGTGGATATGTACGCATTATAAGTCTTTAATATGATTATTATCGTTGTTATTTTTATCATTATTTATCAGAAACTAATGAATGTGGGGTATACTCTTGTAAAAGTTTACCTTGTTCAGTTCCTTTGTTATCGTCTTCTACTTTTCTCAGCTCAGCCTGGCATTCTTCAAACGTCACTTTGAAACGCTGAGTTGTTCCCGCCAGCTTGAAGCGGACTGCCAGCTGCTCAGGTTGAGGGTCACCGTCCGACGCATCCATGGCCCGCCAGACCAGGGAGTTCTCTGACCCTGCGTTAGGGAGCAAGGCCATATCCTTGGTGATGTAGTGATTGGCGCATACCTAGAGATAACGAATTCAAGATAACAAAAACTGGTACATTAGTCACTCGCTGCTAAAATAAAGGATTCAAACTCCTAGCTAAACTGGCAATCTCCACGGTCTAGCGTTATAGAATCCGCCATATTTGTTACCGCTTGAGTGCGCTCTCAAAAATATTGTTATCACTTCTGGAGGTATATTCATTCAAACCCAAAACAGTTGTAAAGACTGGAACACATTACCACCACAGACACCATATCCATCATGGACAATAAGACTTTTAAAGGAGCCGTTATAACCCAAAAACTATGGCGCACAGAAGTGACAGAACGCAAGTGATAAACTGTGCTTATGAATTGTGTACACCCCAGGAAATGATACAAATATTATTAAGTTCAAATCACACCTGAGTAATATGCCTGTAATTTCCCCTACAGAAAGGGGGGGGGGGTACTGAGTAAACAGTGCTAACACACATCGGTGTATGGGTAAAAAAAACAAAAGTAAAATCATATTTACCCTGAAAACCTGATCTCGTCTCATGAGGATGCGATATCGTCTCGTCTTAACATTCTGCAGAATTTTGATATCTCCGACCCCTCTATCCTTCCACTGGGATGAGGTCTTGTCGTAGCGGTAGAGCTTGGCACGGGAGCAGAACAGCTGGTTCTCGTCCTCTTCACCGGTAATCTTCTCCAACTGTTAACAAACAAATCACAGATTTAACTGATTTACATGTTATATTTAAGGGGCAAGGGTTACAAGTCTGGCAGCATAATTTTGAAGGAGTCACAGTTTATTTAATTGTTAAATGGTCTTTTGAACCTTTTGTAGATCAAGTTTTTGGCCATGACATGAATCCCTACTTACTGTGAATGAAGATCTATGCAAAATGATTTACCTGGAAAAGTTTCAGCTTCATAAGTCGTCAAGTTTTTGAGAGAGAAAAAAAAGTTTTAAAACACCAAGCAATGTCTTCTATAGAGAGTTGCGTAAAATCTCGTTTCTGACCTGTTCAGGGAGTTGAACGATTGGATCAAAGTGAATATCGTCTCTCTCCTCAGTAACGCTGTCATCTTTGCTACTCCCCGCCGCCTCCTCGTCCTTAGGGGAGGATTCAGCCTCACTCATCTCCTTCTGTTTCTGGGCGTGGCTGGCATTGGCGTTGCGCAACAGCTCCGAGAAAGCCTTTGAGATGTTTGGATCGCAGGATTTGACAGTTGGAGATTCGTTGTCACCTGTTAAGATAAGATAAGAAATTTATTATCCCACACTGGGGAAATTAAACTGGCCTTCATAGACAAAGACACAAACATTTTTAGAACAACAAACGAACAAATGGATTAAACTGACACACTTAAGAGTGAGTATCAAGTGTAAATATTTAAAAAATTAAGGTAGGACTAAAAAGATTTATAACAATTAATTATGTGAGTGTAGTTGTTCATGCTGGCCCCATTAATTTATTGATTTTCAGTGGTTTACTTTTGTAATACTTTTGTTTTTTTAGGATTTTGGTTGATGCTGGTGTAGGGATATGAGATTTGGCCTACATGAAACAAGTTCAATTCATGATAAGCTGCAAGTTTTAGCGAAGTTACTTTAACATACTATTTTTTCTGATGTCTTTCTACATTAAAGTTGCCATCACTCAGCCCAGCATAGTCGTAAGTTTTCCTGTATTTATGATTCTTCATTTGGTTGTCTTACTAAAAAAGTGTACTAAATATTGGCAGTATTTGAGTCCAAAATTTTACAGATATGTTATTTTATGCATATATGTTGGGATTCACCAAGAATACTGGTCTTTGAAAAATAAAAAAGGGCCTTAAAAAAGTGATGGGTAATACACAAGAAATAGAGCTTCATCAAGTTTCAACATTACCTTGTGTTGTGGCATCTTCCTGCTTTTCTCCACCTTGTGTTAGGGTATTTTGCTCATCTTCACCTTGTTCTGTAGCATCTTGCTCTTCTTCTCCATCACCGTTTCCACCTTCTTCCTCCTCCTCCTCCTCACCATCATCTTCATATTCATCTTCATCATCGTCTTCTACATCTTCGTAACCCTCTTCATCTTCTTTAGCACCCTCATCATCTTCCTCATCAGTCTCACCATCATCATCTTCCTTAACATCTCCTTCGACATCTTGGTTTTCTTTCTCAGCCTCTTTCTTGACTGGATCTCCTCCTTCTCCTCCTCCCGTCTTCATGTCCTCCTGGGCTGCTTCGACCGCCTCCTTGAACTGCTGGGCCAACTCTTCCGTTTTGAATCTCACAGCCAACTGTTCCATCTGGACTTCATCCTCGGACGCATCCATCGCCATCCAGACCCACGACTTCGTCGATCCGGCCATCGGTTGCAACTTCAGTTCCGGAGTGACAAAGTGATTGGCACAGACCTTCAAGACTTGCTCTCTGCGCATGACGATGCGATACTTCTTGGTGTCTGGGTTGTACAGTACTTTGATGTCCCCGAGACCACGCTCTTTCCATTGGGCGGACTCCTTGTTGTAGCGGAACAGCTTGGCTCGATGACTGAATCTCACCTCCTCGCCTTCTTCGCCGGTTCTCGCCTCGATGCATTCCGGCAACTCAACAATGGGATCAAAGTGGATGTGGTCCCCGTCATCATCATTGTAATAGTCGTCTCCACTTTTATTCAGTCCTGGTGACGGTGGCTGCTGCTGGGGTGACTTCACTACTACTCCAGGAGATTTTAGTTTCACCGGTGATTTCTCAGGAGCTTCTGGAGGAGTTTTACTGACGTCCATGCGGAAGGAGAACAGAGATCCCTTTGTTTTAGCCATGGCGGCAAAATTGAAGCCCGTGGATTTTTCTTCAGCGGGCTTTGAAGAGGCTGGTGCTGCACTGCTCTTGGGAGTTTGAGCAAAAAGGCCACTTGCTGCTCCAAACACAAAGCCTGTTCCCTCCTTGGTCGGAGGGACCTCTTTTTGTTTGTCTTTTGGTTTAACTGGAGTCAGCGATTGGGGCTGGCTCGTAGAGGGAGCTGCTGTTGAAAGGGTAGCTGTGGAAGGGGCATCTGAGGAAGGGGCAGCTGTGGAAGGGGCAGCTGTGGAAGGGGCAGCTGAGGAAGGGGCAGCTGTGGAAGGGGCAGCTGCAACAGGTTCACTCTTAGGGGGTGTTAGCTTCGTTGCTCCGAATGTAAAGCCAGCACTGGGTGACGTTGATGCCACAACTGGTTGATTTGGTTGATCGCCCGCCGCACCAAGATCATATTTCTGGAATCCACTTCCGAAGGTGAATTTACTGGTAGGGGTCGCGACTTGTTTATCTTTAGGAGCCATCAATACGGTATCAGAGGAAGAGGACGTTCCAAACTGAACGGGTCCTCCTCCAAACAGTCCAGTACCTGAGGGTGTTGTTGAGAAGGTGCTCGGTGGCCCAAATCCAGTGGGTTTACTCGCACCATCTGAAGTCTGCAAGCCACCGAACGAGAAACCCCCACCGGAGCCAAATTTAAACTCACTCCCCGAGCTTGAGGTCACGGACGACTCATTTTGTCGTGACTCTCCGGCGAGTTTTGACAAGGTGCTCAACTGCTGAGTAGCTGAGGGAGCCGCTGCACCGGGTTTCGGTGCTGTGCATGAGATGCAGGTCAAGGCCGTCTCCTCATTGTTCAACCAGCAACCATCGCATTGCCATGAGCCTGGCTTGGGTTGATACTTGGCAATCAGCTCTTCTGTTGTTGGCTAGAAAGAGAATAGAAAAATACCCAAAGAATTAACAGATTTTCCACTTTGTGAAAACCCTGACTGGGGCCCAAATACATAATCAGGCATGGTATTTGGTTCTTGGAGAAAAGGTAGAAACATTTTAATCTAGTACAGGGGCTGATCTACATGTACAAATGATGCAGGCTTTAATTGACATTTCAGGCTATTTAATCACAGTTTTTCCATAGGAAAAAAAAAATCAGAAAACAGACTTAAAACACTGGACACTATTGGTAATTGTCAAAGACCAGTCTCCCCACTTGGTGTATCTCAACATATGCATAAAATAGCAAACCTGTGAAACTTTTAGCTCAATTGGTCAACGAAGTTGCGAGATAATAATGAAACCACCCTTGTCACACGAAGTTGTGTGCTTTCAGGTGCTTGATTTCGAGACCTCAAATTCTAAATTCGAGGTCTTGAAATCAAATTAGTGGAAAATTACTTCTTTCTCAAAAACTACGTCATTTCACAGGGAGCCAATTCTCACACCATTTTATACTAACAACCCCTCCCCATTAATCGTTACCAAGTAAGGTTTTATGCTAATAATTGCATCCACTGCATTTAAGTAGGAAGGCTATCATGCCTGCATAAAGCCTCAAGCAGAAAATACTTGTTAACAAATTGTCGCTGCTCAGCCAAAAATTAAGTGGGGTCACACCAATGTAAACTTGATGTATAATTCAGGCTGGTAACCTGTTTCTGTTAAGCAATACTTTTTTCTGTGCTTAGCAAGTTGTTGTGCTTACAGCAGGGATGTGATAGACTGTTGAAAAAAAACCTGAACTATTTTTAGGGTCTTCAAAAACCCAGATATCGGGACTTTCCCGGGAAAATTGGGACAGTTGGCAGGTCTGGGGTGACCCAAAAAAACCAAAAACTAAACAAACAAACGGCTAAAAACAGAGAAATCACACCCCTGTTACCAACTTTGGAAAATTGGGCTCGTATACTTACCTCTGTTTCTGTAGCTTCGGCAGCGGTGTCATCTTTCCCGTCTTTCTTGTCTTCGTCATCGTCTTTCTCCTCCGGCTGATCTCCCCTCGGCCCTTCCGGTACCACCGCCTCGTCTGCCTTCTCTGCCTCCACCTGGAAGACGACCACATCACACCAATACTTCATCAACTGAACTGGCTAATCGTACAATTCAGAGTTTCAGTTCAAAATCATCCTTCTCACTTTTAAGGCGCTTCATCGACTCACTCCAATCTCAGAGCTGCCAACATTTGCGTCTTGAGATTTTGAAGCCCAATATTAACATTTATCTTTGGTTTTTAACCCCCTACTCTGCAACCTGGAGCGTTATGATATGGTTATATCTCCATTTCATTTAAAGCCATCATACACTTTCGGAACAGAAAAAAAAATAAAAGTTCACAGATTTACAAATAACTTACAGGGTTTACAGAAGGTAATGGTGAAAGACTTCTCTTGAAATATTGTTCCATGAAATGCTTTACTTTTTGAGAAAACATTAAATCAATTATCAATTCTCAACATCGAGAATTACCGATTTATTTTAAACACATGTCTTGACACGGCGAAACGTGCGGAAACAAGGATGGGTTTTTCCTGTTATTTTCTCCAGACTCTGATGACCGATTGAGCCTAAATTTTCACAGGTTTGTTCTCTTATATATAAGTTGTGATACACAAAGTTTGGGCCTTTGGCCAATACTGTTAACCAAAAGTGTCCAATGGCTTTAAAATGTTATCTTTAAAAGAAAAACGAAATTCCGTTTATAAACAGAGAAATCACACCCCTCTTATTATTAATATTATTAGTACCTCTCTCTTCCTCTCGGCCTGGAGCTCTTCAAACCTTCGTCTGAACTCAGCAGCCAGCTCGGGAGTCTTGAACTTGATGGCAAACTGCTCATGGCATGGTTCATCCTCGGAGTAATCCAGGGCGTGCCACACCCAGGTACGATCAGAGGACTTCAGGGATTCAAGCTTGATGTCGTCTGTGATGCGATGATTGGCGCACAGCTTCAGAACCTACACGGGTAGAAAATATTAAGGGAATAAAAGAGTTGTGACGAGTTCTTAAACGGCTGTTTAAAACCAACAGGGTTGTGGCCGTAAAAAATCTTACAACTATATACACCGTCTGAGACATCTGAAATTTTTGAAGTTTGTACATTTTGTAAAAACTTTTGTAAAAAATTTGTTTGTGGCTGTTTGGTGGTGTGTACGTGTGTGTACAAATAGAGTACATGTTGGTAATAATAGCTATAAATTGCGTTCTGCAGAAGTAAACTGGCGTACATGAGCTTGTGCCCACAACACGCGTAGCCAGCCGGCCTTCAAAAGCACCAGCTATGTCTTTATTAGCCGTTTACACATGACCACCAAGTGACATGCTCTCCACCAATCGGAATTGCAAAATTGTCTGTTGTATTTATGAATACATGTACTCTATAAATACAGAAAGTATTTTAGTTTTTATATGAGGAAAAATAAAGACCCAAACCTTCAGTTGCTCAATAATCAAGCATGGAAAAGGATATCTAGAAACTTCTTTGCTTCTGACAAATTCAAAAAACCTCAAAGATAATGATAACAAGAGTAGGAGGGTTAATAAAAAAAGAAAGCCCAACAGAGAGCTGGGTCTATTTTTAAATATCACTCTATAAAAACAGAGGCATAACACACAGAGAAGGAGATCTAGGAGAACTACTTCCCTTTGACAAATTCAAAAAGCCTCAAAGACAATAACAAGAGTAGGAGGGTTAACTATAAGTAAACTCCAACGGAGAACCCGATCTGACCTGTTCCCGTCTCATCAGCAGTCTTAGTCCTCCACTGTCTTTATGTCGCATCAGTTTAACCTCTCCTATACCTCGTTCCTTCCAGACATTCATCTCTTTAGCGTAGCGGTACAAACGGGCTCGCTGCTTGTACATAATCTCTTCATCTTCCTCACCGGTCTTTGTATCAACCAACTGAAAATAACAATACAGAACATTTATAATGCGCACAAAATCGCAAAAAAAGGCTCATGGCCCATACAGGGCAAACATTATCACATAGGTGGGAGTGTTGTGGCCGAGCAGTTAAGAGCATAGAATTCACACTCTGGTGTTTCTGATCAGCAGAGTGTGGGTTCGAGTCCCGGTCGTGACACTTGTGTCCTTAAGCAAGACACTTAACCGTGATGCTTCATCACGGATGGGACGTAAAGCCGTTGGTCCTGTGTATTGTGTAATGCATGTAAAAAGAACCCAGTGCACTTATCAACAAGAGAAGTGGTTTGCCCCAGTGTTCTTGGCGCGATTGGCAGCATATTGCTCCACAGCACCTTGTAAACCATTACATGGTGCTATGTAAAAGAAGTAGGTCTCATAGTTCAAAAGTAGTCTCACATACCCTGCAGAAAAATAAATGTGGGAGCGTCTCTATAACCAGACAGAGGGCTACATAAGAAGCCACTTTTATTGTAAAGGCCCGGTCCCACTGCAACGATAACGAAACTAACGATAACAACGCATTCTATTGGTTGAATGAGCGTGTGCGTATTCTGCATGGAGCAAATCAACCGATACAATGCGTTCTCTTTGCGTCGTTCTCGTTATCGTTCTCGTTATCGCTGCAGGGTGACTCGGCCTTAATGATTTTTTTTAAACCGCTCACAGCTCATGTTGAGCAAACATGATCATAAAAACAAAATACATGCAGGCCTGATACTTCCTCCATGCCCCCCCCCCCCCCCCGGTCATTGCCTTGGTGCCCTTGAAATGCTTCAGTAGAAATTTACAAAATTTATTTCCTCACAGGGTGCCCTTTACCAAAAAGAAAATGCCTTGGTGTCCTTGCCCTTAAAAAAAGGCGAACTAGCAAGCAAGATACCAATCATATTATTTTATGGCCTTAATCCCAAAATCAATGTCTTCAAAGCGGCTTACAGAAATTTTTACACAGAGAGAAAAAGATTATCTTTTGTACCTCAGGTAGGGGAACAATGGCGTCATAGTGCGGGTCATGTTCCTCGTCTCCCCCAGCGTTATCATCACCTCCACCACCAAAGACCGGAGCACCAGCCTGGGCAAACGAAAATCCTTTTGCTCCTGAGGGTAGAGTGCAAAAAAATAAAATTCAAACAATTAAAAGGTTTTAATTTTTCTTCTCTACTAATAATAGGAAGAACAAGCATTTATATACACGTAGTGCTTAATACCAATACTAAGCGCTGCAACAAGAAGTGTACGATAACAAAAAATGACAATTTAAAGTTGGATGAAATAGCAGAAACTGAACAGTTTAGATGGATTTAAATAAGTGTGTTTTTAGAGCAGTTTTAAATGAGTCCAGTGTAGTGGAGGCACGGATGTGGACGGGAAGATTGTTCCAAAGAGTG
Organism: Asterias amurensis; assembly: GCF_032118995.1. Taxonomy (NCBI): domain Eukaryota; kingdom Metazoa; phylum Echinodermata; class Asteroidea; order Forcipulatida; family Asteriidae; genus Asterias; species Asterias amurensis. The sequence continues at coordinate 5,020,861 of NC_092659.1, read as the reverse complement.
GGAGTGGCGATTGAGAAGGAGCGGTATTCCATAGCGAGTGCGGGGATAGGACCAGAGTTGAGTTCCAGGTGGGCGGTAGATGATGATCGGAGAACACGAGACGTAGGTTGCTTATAAAGAATAAGTAATTCTGAGATATATTTATCAGTTAGCTTTCAAAATGAGTAACTCTTCTAAGGATCACTTTCCTTTCACTGGTTTTTCTTCTTCTAATAAGCAGGCGAGAGTGCTTGTTAATTATATGCTTTACTGAACTTGTGAGTGTCCTTTGTTTGTTTTGAAAAACATCACCAATCCCGGTCACCTTCTTTTTGACTCACCCTGTAATAAAAAAATGTTTAAAGATAACTCACCTTTCCCAGCAAAAGTTCCTTGATTGTCGGAGGTGATGGAAGCAAAACTCATACCCGGGCCTTTGTTTCCGAAAATAGAGGGTTCTTCCTGGCTAGTGTCTGCAAACAATCAACAACTTGTTTTGTTTAATTCTCCAGTGTAGTTTGAAATAACAATATTAATAAATAATAACTCAGTCTCCATGCACTTGACACTAGTGCCCTGGTCAATAACATTCTTTTAATTTTGTTTCAGCTCCTTGGGGAGTATACAGGTCCGAGGAATATGAACTTCTTAGGTACCCATTTATACTCCTGAGTAAAGAGAAGCATAGGAAAAAAGACTGGGATTCGAACCCACACTCTGACTTTAAGGCAGTGGACACTATTGGTAATAACTCAAATTAATTTTCAACATAAAACCTTTCTTGGTAACGAGTAATGGGGGGGAGGTTGATAGTATGAAACATTGTGAGAAACGGCTCCCTCTGAAGTGCCATAGTTTTCGAGAAAGAAGTAATTTTCCACGAATTTGATTTCGAGACCTCAGATTTAGAACTTGAGGTCTCGAAATCAAGCATCAGAAAGCACACAACTTCGTATGACAAGGGTATTTTTTCTTTTATTATTATCTCGCAACTTCGATGACGGATTGAGCTGAGCAAGTGAGAAGACTGGTCTTTGACAATTACCAATAGTGTCCATAGCTTTAACAACAGAACATGAATTTGACGCTTTGAAAGGAAAAGATGTGCACAGTGTGGATTATACCTTTAGCTCCAAAGGTGCTTGGCGTGTCAACAGCGATTGAGCCAAATGTCTTCTGACCCGATGCGGCACTTCCAAACATTGGTGCAGGTGTACTCGATGCAGCACCGCCAAACACTGCTGCAGGTGTACTCGATGCAGCATCGCCAAACATTGCTGCAGGTGTACTCGATGCAGCAACGCCAAATACTGCTGCAGGTGTACTCGATGCAGCATCGCCAAACACTGCTGCGGGTGTACTCGATGCAGCACCGCCAAATACTGCTGCAGGTGTACTCGATGCAGCACCGCCAAATACTCCTGCAGGTGTACTCGATGCAACACCACCAAACACTGCTGCAGGTGTACTCGATGAAACACCACCAAACACTGCTGCAGGTGTACTTGATGCACCACCGCCAAACACTGCTGCAGGTGTAACTGCCGCAGAAGCGGCCGGCGTTGATTTTTTATTTGGAAGTTTGGACACTGTAAGGAAAAATCAACATAAAATTATTTTTTTTGAAAAACCATGAGGAAATCTATGAAGTGGAATCAATCGAATGTGGAAGTTTGGGCACTGTCAAGGAAAATGACATACAAATTTTGTTTAAAGTAAAATTTCAATAGATCCTAAAATGGACAAACAAATAAACAAACATATTTATTCAACGTTCTGTCTCTTTTGTTGTGTCGTAGTTTTAAGTTGCTTTAGAGGTGGATTATAAGGGCTCCTTTATTGTCCGTGATGGTTATGAAGTCTGTGGTGGTAATGTGTTCCAGTCTTTAATTACTAATTTTGGTATGACGGAAAATACCCCTGGAGGTGATTGAGAGCGCCCTCACGCGGTCAAAACTACCGCGGACTGATAATGATAATAATAAAAAAAAACAAGGTACTCAAGACGATGAATATATACAAACTTTCAGTAAGATAAGTTATTGCAGTGATGGATTCTGAGACCCAATTATTAAGCACCTTATAAGGGTTTACAAGGTGCTACGGTGCATACAGCAGCCAGAGCCAGGAACACCGGGGCGGACCCCTTCTCTTTTCGATAAGTGAACTGGGTTCTTTTACATGCATTACACAACACATGGGACCAACAGTTTTAAGCCCCATCTGAAGGACGAAGCAATGGCCAAGTGTCAAGTGTCACGTCTGGGGATGAAATGATGCAAAATTTAAAATCCTACTAGTTTGACTCACGTTTGATTCCTCGCTCAGCCAGATCTTCCTCCTCACATCCTCTGCAGCCGGGACAGGGCGGATCATCTTCATACAGGTAGAAGGTCGGAGGCAAGAGAAGTCGCTCTGCTCTGACTCGCTGATCAGCGGTAGGAAGCTTCTCGGAGATGAAGATCACATCATCATCTGAGAAAAAGAGAAACCAAACACAAATACAGTTCAGGACCAAAATAATTTGTTTATTCCAACTATATAAAAGAAAGTCTTAAGATACAAACCTGTGAAAAAGCTGGTTGACTTTTGAAACAGTAAGATATTATACAAGTATAAAATAGTTTCAGGAAGAATAGTCGATATCAGCCTCCCGAGGTATTGGCAGTTGACAAACTAGTTTTGTTAAACTTCCAATATCGAGGGGAACTCATATCGGTTATTCACCCGAAATAAACCACGTTATATTTGTTTTACTATACTTAAAGGAACACGTTGCCTTGGATCGGTCGAGTTGGTCTTTGAAAAGCGTTTGTAACTGTTTTTTATAAAATGCATATTTTATGGGAGTCAAATTTTTGACCCCCATAAATGGCCGACCGTGTTAGTTCGCACAGTAAAAGGAAAACCACGCAATTTCGAGGCAAACTTGTGTGGATCATTGTATTCTACTTTTAAAACATCTTTCCAACCATATGCATTTTATTAAAAAAATGTTACAAACGCTTTTTATAGACCAACTCGTCCGATCCAAGGCAACGTGTTCCTTTAATACAAATTCCAATACCGGAACAATGTTATGTGGAGCAAGGGGAAATTACAACTGTAAAATAAAATGCACCATGATAAGTTTGTTCATGCGATGGATGTCGCTAGAGCGATGTTCGTGCGCGTGTATAACAGTACCACGATCGTAAAGCGCATGACAAGTAGACTATCGACAGGGCTACCAGGGTACTAGTTAGGCCTGGGCGAATTATTCGAATATCCGGTTAATGGCGAATAGGTTTTCCTATCCGTAACCGCGAATGCCTTTTTTTTCTTAACCGGATATCCGCATAGGGCGCGAATACCTATTTACAAACCGGATAATTCTGTAATAACAACCGAGTAACCGGATATTCTTTAATATCCGAATATCCGCGGACGTCGGGCGACAACTGATATGAATGTTTTGTCTGAATTCTTATGAGACTTCTATTAAAAGACAGCATAAAACAGCATAAATTAAGTATTTAACTATGCTCACCTCCGTGAAGAGTTAAAACAATGACATTTCACACGTAATTTGTTCAAAGATTACAAAAGTTTTCCTTCACGTAGAGTCAATCACGATCAAAACAAAAAGCAAATCGCCATCTTTAAATTAGATCCGGTCATTTTTATGAATGAACCGAGTGACACTGTCTAAAACTAATATCAATCCGCCCATAAGATCTCATTCACAAACGAACAGCGCCCTCTAGCGGCAAAAAAAAAACAAAAAAAAAAAAACAATTTTTTTTTTTTTTTTGAAAATAGCGCCCTCTTGCGACGAAAAAGCTATTCGAATATCCAGTTAATTTCGGATAGTGGGCCAGCACTATCCGAATAACAAAATTTCACTATTCGCCCAGCACTAGTACTAGTCTACTTGTCATGCGCATTTACCATGAGCGTGAATAACTGCGTGCGCACTTGGTAAATAGCCAAAAATAGCACCTTGATCGTGATGATGAACAGACCAGTGAGAACTTGACTAAGCTTGGGCGATATCACGATATTATCGAATATCGCGATATTAATTTGGAAACGATTTCAATATCGGATGGATTTGGTTTTAATCGAAATATCAATATATCGAGACAGATATCGATTAAATATTGCGATGTATTTGCTAGCTGAGACTTCTTGCACCCCATAGGTTTGGAGTAAAACCAGAAGAATAGGTCATTAGAACACCTCTCTTATGCTATGACTGTCTCTTCTACAACTTTCACTTTGAGTTTGAAGACTGATGATGTCAAATTTAAATATCGAATATCGCGATATATTGTCGGCGATATATCGTGAATAAAATAAATCGATATGGCCCAAGCTTGACTATCAGTCATGAATATGTATTAAGTATAGTAATACAGTCTAACACAGTCTATTAGCTAGTAACTGAAAAAGTAAAGAGCAAACACTGACTTTGGAAATCATGAATCATTATGTGACTTGCCTTCCTCTGTTTTGCTCTCAGAAACCTGCTGAGGAGTACTCCCAAAGCTTGAGAAGGGTTTAGACTCTGGGGCTTTGATCTGACCGAAGCTGAACTCACTGAGTGGAGCCGGGGATGAAGAGCTTGCTGTGAACTCTGGGGTAACTGGTGCCACAGCATCATCTGAGCAGCGCAAGAAAAAACAAATACAGTTAATAATAACACATTCTTATACAGCGCATTTAACAATAATAACATAAGACTTTTCACGGCCGATGGACATCTCAAAGCACTTCCTACATTATTACCCCCGGTCACTGGGCCTCCATTCCTTAAACCATCTTAGCTCGCTGGGGATTACACAGCCTGTGCAACAAATCTGGCTACTATAGCTACAGCTAACCCAATCACAAGAACCATCTCTGCCCTCACAGGTACCCATTTACCCCATTGGTCTGCCCTCACAGGTACCCATTTACCCCATTGGTCTGCCCTCACAGGTACCCATTTACCCCAGTGGTCTGCCCTCACAGGTACCCATTTACCCCAGTGGTCTGCCCTCACAGGTACCCATTTACCCCATTGGTCTGCCCTCACAGGTACCCATTTACCCCATTGGTCTGCCCTCACAGGTACCCATTTACCCCAGTGGTCTGCCCTCACAGGTACCCATTTACCCCAGTGGTCTGCCCTCACAGGTACCCATTTACCCCAGTGGTCTGCCCTCACAGGTACCCATTTACCCCAGTGGTCTGCCCTCACAGGTACCCATTTACCCCAGTGGTCTGCCCTCACAGGTACCCATTTACCCCAGTGGTCTGCCCTCACAGGTACCCATTTACCCCAGTGGTCTGCCCTCACAGGTACCCATTTGCCCCGGTGGTGGATAGAAGCAATTATAGTTAAGGGTTTTGCTCAGGGACACTCAATATCAATACATTACTTGCCTTTGCTGTCAGAAACCTGCTGAGGAATATTCCCAAAGCTTGCGAAGGGTTTAGACTCTGTGGCTTTGTTCTGACCAAAGCTGAATCCACTGAATGGAGCGTCCGCCGACGAAGAGCTTGCTGTGACATCTGGGGTGACCGGCGACGTCGTAGCCTTGAACAATCCTTGAGATGATGACTGACTGGGGTTGAGAGTAAACTTGGAGAATGGAGCACTAGAAGAAGCACTGGTTTCATTAGCAGCTGTGCCAAATACACTTGCTGGATCCTGAGAAGAGGTTGTCTGATAGAAGGGTCCTCCCAGTTGAGACGATTGCTTGTCAGAGAAAAGTCCATGATGGCTTGAGGTCAATGATGGCGGAGCCCCCGTTGAGTGGGGAGGAGTACCTGCTGTGATGGAGCCACCAACCCCTGCCCCGGGATCGTCGGCTTTGTTGTGTTGCATCAGCATGTTCATCAGGAGAGGAGAGTTGCTGCTGGTGTCCTGGCCCGAAGCTGGCGACGCTACCTTCTGCCCCGCTGTATCGGTGAGGCTGCCAAATGGCAGCTGGGGACCACCTGTTAGGGCGGGTTGTTGGGTCTCCTTTCTCGTTTGGGCCGGTGAGGCGTCGTTCTTGAAGAGTGTATTGGCCAGGGGCTCTCTGGGCTGGATGCTGCCATTGGCTCTGGTGGCCAGGGGCTGGATTCCATGTTCAGAATGGAGGTAGGAGTTAGCGGCTTGGGGAGTTGTGGGCTGGAGGACAAACAAAAATAAAACAGATATAACAAATCCAGGGAGTGATTTGATAAAGAGTTTATCGCTTTTGAAAAACGCAAAAAAAAAAATTAATGGCCCGACGTTATGACTTTAGCAGAGTCTTTCTCGAAGGCTATGAGAAAAACCTTTGAAAAACAAAAGGAAACCAGATTGTTTGTCTAGATGAAAAGCCATGGGGGGGGGGGCTGCTGATTTCTGTTTTTCCTTCAAATCTTCACTTCAAGAGTCTACTATTGAATAATTTTGTTTGATTGTCATAAATTCAGGTATGACATTTGGTCCATGGGGGAAAAAAGTATGCACATTTTATCAAGTACAAGGGCTGACCTTCATGTACAAATACGGAAGTGTAGGCTCTAAAAGACTTTTCAGGGCTTGATAACAAATTTGTGATTTTTTCCCAAGGACAAAAGACACGGGACACTATTGGTAATTGTCAAAGACCAGTCTTTTCACTTGGTGTATCTCAACATATGCACAAAATAACAAACCTGTGAAATTTTGAGCTCAATTGGTCGTCGAAGTTGCGAGATAATAATGAAAGAAAAAAACACCCTTGTCACACGAAGTTGTGGGCTTTCAGATGCTTGATTTCAAGACCTCAAATTCCAAATCTGAGGTCTCAAAATCAAATTTGAAAAAATTACTTCTTTCTCAAAAACTACATCACTTCAGACGAAGCCGTTTCTCACATTGTTTTATACCATCAACCTCTCAAGTAGGGTTTCATGCTAATAATTATTTTGCGCAATTACCAATAGTGTCCACTGCCTTTAAAGGGCACTGCAGCTGGTTTCACGAAACGCTAGGATTGATCCTATCTCGAGTTAGGACGAGTAACTCGACCTAACTTAGTGCAGGGTTGGGATCCTACATGTAGGTCCTAAGATTGATCTTAAGTTACGAAGAGTTTGATTACCTGCATCTCTGGCATGGTTGAGGCTTGTCCCTGCACTAGCCTTCCCCCTGCCATCCCTAGTGCCTCATTCTCAGTCGGCGAGGTAATGTCCTCATACAAGTAATGCTGAGCGTTGGGAACCTGACCCGGATGCATGGCCGGGGTGGATGTGATCAAGCTGGGGTGCAGTCCGGCGTTCTCGTAAGCGCCCATCCCGTACCCCTGTTGGGGCGGCATGGTGTAGTACCCGTATGCCGGGTGGTACATGGTGGTGGGCATCTGGACGGGGCCGGCGTGCATGGGGCTCGCCATGCTGTGGGACATCATCGGGTGCATGGACGCCCCCAACTGAGCGGAGAGATTGGGGCTGTCGAACTTGCACTCTGTTGCCGAGATGATGATCGGTCGGTTGGAGTTGATGGTTCCGGGGAGGTCTTGCGGAGGTGGTGGTGGTGGTGGTGGAGGAGGTGTCTTTGCCTGCGCTGTGCTTAGCTCCTGGAACTTTGTCTGGATTTATAGTCAAGATAAACAAATTAATCAAAGAATGTGTCATTGTTAGTAAATACTCATAACTTGGAGACTTGATTTGTAAAACAATATTCTAGTCCTTGAGAATGTCCTTGGGTCCTTAATCACTTTGTGTTGTTACAGTTCATTCTTGTTTG